>NC_142176.1:11501928-12101928 GCF_026936395.1 Plectropomus leopardus
ATAACATCTTCATACTTGAGCTGCATCAGACAGTTGAAAAAGGAGTCAAATCACCAGTAATGCCTAATTCCTGCTGGAGGTCTATGATCATATTTTGAGTAAACCAGTGCTGAAAGTGTGCAGGAGTCCACAACCTTTTTGTCTAACGCACCTGTGTTAAAGGTGCTCTGACAGGAGATAGATACCCTGAAGTAAAAAAAAGTGGAGTAAGTGCCATACATGCTAAGAATACAACAATATATCGTTTTAAATAGTTTTAACACGAGTGGATGGCAGAGTCTACATCAAAACTATAACAACAATAACAGCAGCAAGCAATATCATTGGGATAACTTTCAGAGAAATTTGCTGAAAAATACAAATACTGATCAATGAATCTCATCTATTAATGAGTATTGTCTGAAAATGAGCAATATTGGTGCAATGAGGACGCCTTCCTTTGCAGATCATGGGCTGAGTCAATCCATCTTTAACTGCTATACTGCCAGGAATACTTGTCAATCCACTGCTGAAAATAATCCCCCATAAATACACTATTTCCTCCTGTTTGTGTAATGTTTACTAAAAAAAGATATATATATATATTTTTTACAATATTTAAATATATTTACGACTTGTTTATTAAGATTATATCTTCTGGGTATAGACGAAAAAGATTATCTAAAGCACTGTTAGTTTTGGTCTTGTCATGAGATTGGCTGACAATAACAAAATTATAGAACAATTCAAGTAAAACAAAAAAGTGCACATTAAGTGTAGCCTATTTGATGGGGGGTGGGGGAGGGGTTTAGGGGGCGCATCGAGCAATTTCACTGTGGACCTCAGAAAGTCTCAGACTGGCCCTGCAAACTGATCCAGAGTTGTTATTAAAGACGTAGATTTTGTTGCAACGTTGGACACATAGAAACGGGAGGTTTGAGGTGCCAGAAAATTTTTAGTGTCAAACATTTAAATTCTTCATTCAGGGGATTTTTATGCACCATCTTGTGCTTTCCCCCCCCGTAAGTCTTCTGCTACTGTCATGTTTTTATTTGGGTGACAAATGTTAAAAAATTTTGAGGGGTACATGCCCCCTGGGTTCACCCCAAAATCTACACCTATGGCTGGTATGCATAGGTTTTACTTAATCTGTATAGAATTAAAAAGAAATGCTTCTAATGGCAAATAAGTTACTGTAAATAAATAAGCAAATAAAGATTTTAGGGAGTGTCAAATCAGGGGGCCAAGTGAAAAATCACAAATTGTATATACACATTTTTTTAACACTTCACTTCACTATCATGAATGAATATTACAGCTGGCAGAATCAGATGTGTTCATTTTCTATTACATTTTATTGTATTTACAAAACATGACTACCCCTAAATCAGATGTTTTATGGCTGTTTGGTGGTTATGGGGATAATTTAATTGTTTCCAGAGGTAAATATTTGTTTCCTTTATTGTATGATTGTAACTTCATCATAACAGCAGATAAACACTTCATAAACTAGAGCTGTTGTGAGTGTGTGTGTGTGTTTATACAGTGTGTGAGTGTGTGTATTAATCCCGTGTATGAAGTTTGTATGACGCATCCTCAGCCTGTGTGCAGCCTGAGCTCGCCAGTTTTACCTCCCTGCAATATTGATGCTGAACCTGATCCTAAGCGCATCCTCTCCTCTTTCACCATCAAGAGGCTTCCCCTGCAGCCCCCGCCAATAATTACAATTTTATACTGTAATTATTCCTCTCTTTTTAATTATTTAGACCGCCGACTTGAATGCAGCCATTGTCGCTGCTTATTCCGGGGGAAACGTGAGCTGACGTGGCTGGATCAGCAGCGAGGAGTTTTTAATTAGACATTTCAGCGGTAATTTTAGGCGAGCTCTTTATTATTACTGTTGGATACAAATTACCCGGGCCTCATTGATATGCGCTCAATTGTTTAAACAAACCTTTAACCTGAAACATTAATGCGTTTCAGGTTCAAGTCATTAAGAGTCCCAACTCACCAGGTGAACCCAGACCTGATGGATTATTTAACACGGCACTAGAGGTGACGTTTTCCTCTTTATTTGGGAAATAACGTTTGATAACGGTTTGATTTGACAAAGTGTGCGTTACTCATTTTAGACGTATAGACTGGAGACTGTGTGGACATCTGCATAAATAAAAAGAAACATATTTTCTTATATTCTTAGTTATTTTAAAGAAAATATGACAAAATCATCACTAGAAGTTCTTATGTAGCAACTTCAGGCATTTTTTTGTATTTTGGAGATGTTTTGCTTCACTTTGAAAGATGGTAAACTTGCCTTGATTGACCTATCGCACAAATATTTCATGGTAGGCCTATAATAATTGTACACACGTGAAAGTGATGTGGTTTATATGCGGATATGGTGCTTCATAACTACTTTTCCTTCATGCAGGGGCAGATGGGCTCATAGGCAAACACCCAGGGCAAAACAAAGGAGGGTGGGGGTCCACAAATAAATAAGTTAATGAATAAATAAATAGATAGATATTTTTTGACATTTAAAACAATCAAATATACAGTAAATGTTGAAGTGGTGTGTCTGTGGTGAGCATTTAAGCAAGACATTATTTTGTGTGCAAATTTTCACATATTTGTTGTTTTTTAAGGCTATTTATTTCTATCATTTGTGCACTAAGTTGTTTGTTTGTGTTGATTTTTCATTAGTTCTTGTTCTTGCTAGTAATTCAATAAATATAAAATAATAATAGTAATCATTATTATTATTATTATTATTACTATTATTATTCCTTTTAGTGGGGTGGGGGGACCAGAGGGAGCTTGCCCAGGGCGCCAAATGTTCAAGGTTTGGCACTGCTCATAAATTGATTTATTCATTGACAGATTGCCCTCTCAGCAGTTGGAGTCAAATTTAAACCTCTTATTTAATCTGTCACATCACTTTATGTATTATTATCCAATAGAAACGTGTAGCCCATAAATAATTAGGAAAATATATCTATGGGCTTTTGTAAAAATATAAAAGTCCACTTCAGGGAACAAAAAAAAAAAACATAATAAAAATTAATGTAAAAAGTCAGCACTTCAGACGCAAATAACACCTTTAAGTAAAAAATAACCAACGGTGTGTTTTAATGCCTCTGATCGTTGATTTGAGTCAAACGCCTGCAGCTGAAGCGTGATCAGATGTTTCTGCAGGGCGCGTTTTTATCTCGTTAAAGCTTTATTTCCCAAACACTTGCATTTGGTCATGTGATGTAAAAAGATAAATCAAGCTCGCCTCAATCAGGACAGGTTTAATAACAGCAGCAATTGAGGCCAAATGTTTTATAATTAACAGTTGTATCAGCACCCTATAAAACCATGACCCCTATAAATCCCATTTTAGAGACCAATCAATTCTCCTCTCGGACTAAAGGGCCTATTGATCCCCCGCTGCTAAACGCTTTCTCCGTATCCTTTTTTGTTTCCAGTGAAAAGAGCATTTCGATTGCACTTTTTTATTGGAGGGAAGATTCCGCCGAGAGGAAAGCGATGGCTCGAAAATTAAACGGTGACATTTTAATTACAGGACATTGATAAAGGGATGTGGGTAATGGCTGTGTACAGGGCGGCCACTCATTGTACCGCCTGATGTGCTAATCAAGTCAGACTGCTTTGGAAAAAAAAGGTCATCGGCCGATACAAAGCGGAGACGCAGCTCGCTGGGAATTTGGGAATATGAAGGGTCCCGGATTGGCAGAAATGAAGACGCATCTCCAAACAAAGCGCGGTCAATATCCCGCAGAGAGACCCGCCAGATGAGATCACGGAGCGGCCAAATTTTCATCCCAGACATATTATTACTATAGGTCACATGAAGACAGCCATAGATCATCGGATGCCAAAATTTACATGCAACAGAAAACCATGTGTGGCGGGCAGAGATGTCACAACACCCATCATCATCATCATCATCATCATCCTGCAGGTCAGTTCAGCCGCTCTGATCAGCAGGTAAACCGATAAGTTATCATATCAGCTTCACTAAATAATACAAAGTTGTTATTTAACATAATGAGCAGAATGAGTCATTCATTATTTCTCATTCAGTCTCATTCTGAACAAACGCACCTAAACCTTCTTGTAGAAACTAATTAATAACATTTGAACTATGGTGTAACTGAGCCTTTTGCACCTTAACCCTTTGAAACCTGGATCGACATCAGTTTACCTGTGAGACACCTTTCAAAAACATTTCAGACCTCTGAAAATTGGTTTGATTTCTTTTGAAAACATTGGGGAAGAGGTAATGAGCCACTTGACAAGAAATGTCCCACAAATTGCAAGGCATGTGTTAAGGGTGACAAATAATGACATAATAATAATTAGAAATAAAAATAAAAAAACAGCTGAAAATTCCCAGAAAACTGTGTTTCTAATTACTTTAATTATCAAAATTAAATATTTTAGATAATGTGACAGAAAAAATGTCTAAAGATGTTTACCTTTTTTACTTTTTTACACTTTTTTCAAGTATTTATTTATTTATTTTACCTTTTTTGTGCTTATTTTCAGGTGATTTTCTCGTAATTGTTTTTTGCTGATTTCTTTTGAATTTTTGGGCTATGACTTGTTAAGTTGCTCATTAATTAAGGTTTTCCTTACCTTTTGCTTGTTGATTTGTTTTTGTGACCAGGTCTCACTTAAGAAGAGGCCTCTTCGGAAATGTTGTGAGAGATGACCTGTTGGAAAAACAAACGCAAAATGTAAGTGAGAGTTGGAGAGAGGAGCAAGGGGCAGCCTCTGAGGCTGAAAAATGAAGCCATCAAGGAAGCTCCAAAACCTGCAGCTCCTCTACTGGCCACTCGGGGCTGGCTCCGAAACAGAGTAAATCCCCACAGAACATCTTTTCCTTCTCTTTTCTTTACCATAACCAAGGGAGTTTTGTACCTAAACCATAGACTATTAAGATGGACAACATGACAGTTCCACCAAATTGTAACATTTCAATCTCGATCGCCCCCTGGTGTCTGTCTGGAGAATAGGTCATAAAGCCCGCCCCTCTGTGTTAGTGAATGGGACACAGACCAAACTAAAAACTAAACGTTCACACCAAATACATTTTCTCCAAAGATGGTTTCTGTTACTGCAGGTAGTTCTCATCACCCTGATGTTTGTTCAAGTGCAAGTTTTATGAACAGTTCGGTTTTAATGAGTTAATCAATTCTACAAAAAGGGGATTTACCACCATGATTGATAGCTGTGACAGCCAATCTGTGGGATGGGTGTTTTGGCAGGAACTCCCCTACCGCAGCTATGGCTACTGCGCAGACTCTGGCTCCGAATGACTTCACCGGCACAAGATATCAGTGCCCAAATCTCAGATATTTTAGCCTCACTTAAGTACAGCAGGAATAAGTGGGGGCACATTTTCCATCTGTATATACAGTCTATGGCCTAAACCTAGACACACCTTCACCACTGCAGTGTTGAGAAACATAAACGTTCAACATATCCGCTACAAAAAAAAAAAAAAAATACAAATGTGTTTGCGATTTGCAAAATAGTAAAAAATGTACATTTTTTCCCACCTGTTGGTTTGAAAAGTCATCAAACCGGTAGGATACTCACTGTTTTGTGATCTGCTCTACATTGGATGTCTTTGGAGCTGTGATGAAGTCCTCCTCGATTCAAAATGATCTGCTGACAAAAAAGTTCCACAACATGTAGATTAAAACAAACTTTTGCTTGACCTGCAACAAGCTAGTCTAGCTGCACAAATCTAGTTACGGAAATGTCAATCTGTCTGGTCCAGAGTGAAATATCTCAACTATTGGATTGACTGGCTTTAGCATGTCAGCTGTGTGCGTCCTCAAAAATTAACATGAGGTGGATGCGAGATGCAGTATGTATATAGACAGCAGGGGCAGTGCAGAGGCAGAGCGGATGTGACAAGGGAAACACAGCGCGAGAAACACGTACTCCCCACTGTCCTGATGGGCTTGAGGCCTTACATACTGCCGAAATTGTCTTCGCTGTTGTCTTTTCTGTCTTGATCTCAGCATTAACTTGAAAGAAACCTCAGTGTCGCCATGTCTGTTTACATCCCACACATCTGGTAGTTGTATACGGCCTGAGCTCTCTTGTGCGCCCTCTAGCGTTATCCTCCAGTAACACGGATTGCGTATAAGTGTTAAGTGTATAAGGAGTATATACAAGAAGGCTCATGACACAGCTGGGAGCATATACAAGGTTAAACAGCATCTATATCTGCTGCCTTACATTAAGTACGTAACCTGATGATGTGAAGACGTACCTTCAAATAATTAAAAGTCGGGGCATCCAGTGGCTCAGTGGATGGAGCAGGTGCCCCATGTATGGAGGCTGTGTCCTTGCCGCAGCGGGCGCAGGTTCGATTCCAGCCTTGGCCCTTTGTTGCAGGTCATCCTCTCTCTCACCCTTTTATGCTGAACCTGTCCTATGGAAAAAAGGCATAAAAAGCCCCCCAAAAAAATCTTTAAAAAAAAAAATAAAAAAAATAAAAAGTTCAACTGGTTTCACACGGGATGCCGCTCTCCTGCAGGAAAGTTAGGTTTTTTTTACCCGTCCACCTACTTCCTTCTTTGCTACCATCAGAACATTTGCCATGTGATTGCAGTCGTCATTGTAAAATGGGCTATAAATGAATTCTGCATTACTTTTCATGGGTATATGTAAAAAAACTGCATTAACACAGACTTATTAAGTGGTATTTTTTGGGGATTTTTCCTTTTGTTGACAGGACAACTAAAGATTGACAGGAAATGGGGAAGAGAGAGGGGTAATGACATGCTGCAAAGGGCCACAGGCTGGAATCAAACCCTGGGCTGCTGCAAAGGCCTCGGCAGGTTAGCTGGAGGTCGCCCTGAGTTAAATGCTGTTCAGCAAATTTTAGCATGCTAACATGCTAAAGTAGGACAATCAATATTAAAACTGCTGGACATCTGAACGTAAATCACTGCATGCATGTTGACATACTGACAGGGTTTTGTCACAATTCTGAGAAGTGTGTTTTCCCCATTTGGGACAACATTATTCTTACCTAGCTAAAACTATGAAGCTATTGAAAAGGTTTTTGTTGCTGAAAAACTGATATTACCCATTTACAAAGTTGTTTAACAACATATATCAAAGACAGGGGAGCTGTGATTGTGCTCATAAAAGCACAAAAAGAAACCGGATCGCAAGAAAACTCAGCTTCTACAGAAAACACTCACCGAATACAGAAATTCTCCATTTTTTTTAAGCTATTCACGAGACGAATAAATAGAAATCAATCTTGTTCATTTCATAATAAGCACACCTGGCCAGCTGTGCGAAGTGAGACTTAAGAATTGATACAAAAGTGTTCTCGCTTCAACAGACCATCATTAGGAGATTTGCAGTACTATCAAAACTTGTAAAGAGCCTCTCATTGGCGGCATGCGGCAGCCTTTAGGTCGATACTGTAGCACAACTGTCTTATTGATGTGCCAGCAGGTGTCCAAGGTTGTTTTTTTTTAAAAAAAGGTTACAGTAGTAAATGTGAGAGTAGCAAAATGATTTCCTGCCTGACTGCCGGCTCAGTGACGGGTTTCGACAGATGCTGTGGCGTGCTCTATAGAGTCGACCCTGCACTCATCAACCTCTAATCAACTTTATAAATTTGTGAAACACTTTTCTGTGATGTTGGGGGCACAAGGTTGACACGGTATACAGGTAGTTCCCTTCCCACCCGAGGTTCTTATGAAATACAAGGACGAGTAGCATTCTGGCTCATAGCGGGTATTTGTTGTATCACAGCTATTGGTGACCCTCGGAAGAATAATTGCAGCTTACATTGCGGCGAAAAGAGATCAAATGGCAGGTAAAGTATGTGTCACTGCAGGAGGATCACTGAACCTCAATCATAAAATCATTTTGCTTAACCCGGCTTTCATTTAAAAATCAAATAAAGTGCAAAATGAATTTCTTCATAATCATATAATATTGTAATATAGAAGAGCTTTGAAATCAGTTTGTCCTTCTGCTTTCTGAGGCCCCTTTTAAAAAACTGATAATACATACAACACAGCGCTCACTAACTGCATGCTCCTGAGGTGCGTGTCAGGGTCCTACAACGCGTTCACGGCTCTGTTACGCACATAGCTGCATAATTATTAAATCATCAATACATGTGTTGCTGCATTCAGACAGAAACCTGTATAAATAACATTGTGGAAGGCCTCTGATTGAACAGTAAATAACACAATGCAGCTGTGAAGGCCACCAGTCTGTATGGAAGCCTGGGGAGGACAACCCTAGTATGATATTTATTTACTCAAGCGAGATAATTATTTTATGATTTCTGGAGATCACAACCATTCAATGCGCAAGAAAAAGAGAAATTATTTGCGTTCAAATGCAGTAATTAAAATCCTGACCTTTTTTGACCCTCTGTAAATTAATCATTGGCTATACTTCATACTAAAGAAATGAGCTGCTGGTCTTGTAAAAAGGGGTAAAGATGCCACCTGGACGCCAGAAATGTATTCAGCGACTGCTGTGCACCTGAAATATATATAAACTGTTTACCAAACCCCACCAAATTTTTTTTTTATTTAGCAGCTGTTTAATACCTACTACGTAAAAAATAATGCAGCTGCATCCATTAATAACCAAGAATAATGAGTATGTTAATTAAAGGTTGACTAAGATTAATTATGAAATGCAAATTGTAACTGAACTTAGGAGGAGAGGCGTTTACAGGTTTGGGTCATTCTATAGCTAGACACGGAAATGTCAAATTATTAATGAAGCGACCATCATTTTTGGTACACTTTCAGCCATGTGGTGTCCTAAAGGTGTCCCGAGTCTCGTAATTTTAATGAAAACACCATCAAGCTGGCTGCATGTACTTCACAGTCACTTACCAGTTTATTAGGTACATCGAGGTAGGTGATCGAGAGGGTGATTACAGTTTAAGGGGAAAATTTGATTTCAAATCATATAGTGTTCGTACCACAGAAAAAGTTTTAGTTTATCAATCTGTGGAGTAAAACTACTGAACAGTTTTAATGTGGAGGTAAAGCAATGTCCAGATACAAACCAGTTTACAATAATGTATAAAAACACGATTTTCACAAGGTACAGGGATGAATAGGGGGCTTGATAGTCACCAGGTGTTTATAGAGGTTATTATTTGGTTATTTAATATTTATTTTTGTCTTAGTTTATCTTCCTCTTTTTTCTGTAAATAATAATGAAAAATCATAGATATTTGATTTTGAGTGTATGTATGTGTTTAATTAATTATAGTATAAGTTTAAATGAAAAAGGAAGCTGGCTAATCAAAATTAAATGACTTATGGAGAGGGGGTGGGATTAAATAAATTTGCACTCCTTCTCACTCCTTTTCAAATATGTAAACCAAGTCATGTGTTTGGCCATTTCTTTTGCTTTATGCTTTTCATTGTCGGTAAATATTACTTTTTTGTCTGTCTGCTTTTGTATAATAATTTATCTATTTCCTTTTTTCATGTTAGAAATAAATCAAATCAAATTTAGCTAGACCTGATGCAGTCTGATACAAAAGTCCTGCAGCAAATCATGAAGGTTATACTGTTCAGTTTTTGCAGAAATATTTAAGAGAGGTTTGAATTTAATCTATAGGCTGCAGTTTGTGAGAGTGTTGGTGTTTCAAGTTTTTGTATCTTCTTTTAGAGTAGACTAAATATTAAAATATTAGTTTGTTTTTAATTTGATGTTTCTGGAGTTATCTCACCACCATCTTTATTGCATTTTAGGACAATTCTTTCATTACCACTCAGCAATCAAACAAATATCTTTGAATACATATTATGGCCTTATACAGAATTAAACCCTCTCAATCATCACTTATGAAGGGTATAGACTGCGGCAATAGAAGGGTGCAGCGGTGCATTTTTCTGCAGTCTCTGCCCTCTGTCTTTTTTGTTGTTTTTGTGTCTGTGTGTTTGGGACGTTTATCATGGTGTACCCCCATAGCGCTCAGGTGAGGTCAGGGCTTTATAAAAAGGTAGCAAACAGGTGACAGACTATAAGCAGCAGGCATCCAAGTGACAGTGTGACCTCCTATCTCCAAAATTGCTATTTTTCAGGAGTTGGAAAAAAATGCTGTGTTTTTAGGACGGATCCGGTGGAGATAGGTTTTTTTTAAAATACATTTCATTGGCTGAGAAATGGTAAATCCCAGTAATAGATGTAGAGGGTGACTAATAGAATTAATTCATGAAAAAAAAAGAAAATAGTGAAATGTAGAGATTTGGTGACGAAATATTGCCAGGCGAAATGCCAAAAAAGAGTGAATCTGTGGTGGGCTTTTAGTTTTGCTGTCAAGTGTATTTACAAACATTAACCAACAATCCCTCATAGTATACCTTCAACAGGTGAGTTTTGTAGGTGTGAGTGAGTGCATTTCATTACCTTTGGACAGAGCTGGATTATCTGTTGCTGTAGCTTGATTCCAGTGTTTGCGCTAAGCCAGTGTTTCCCAAACCTCTCCTCTGCTGCGTCTTGCCCTGTATGTTTTCGATCTCTCCCTGCCGCAACACAGCTGAAGTAAATGATCAGTCATCAAACAACTTCAGTTCACAACGAGTTGATCATTTAGATCAGCTGTGTTGCAGCACGGAGAGAACGAAAACATGCAGGACAGGCAAGTTTGAGAAACACTGTGCTAAACTCAGCTTACTGCTTCACATGTCCGGCTACATACCTAACACAGACATGACAGAGGTCCAGGTGAGAAAAACAAAACAAAATAAAACAAACATCAAGTTGGAGATGGAGCATGTTCCCAAAAGTCAACTTGATAAATGAAGTGAATGCTAAAATGAAATTTCTTCTACATGTACAAAAGTGTGAAAAGGAACTTACTTCATCTGAAGACAAATTGATTTGTAGTGAGGAGAAGAAGACTGAAGGTTATTCAGGTGAGAATATGAACAAATATTGGAAAACTAAACAAAGCAAAACATAAACTCAACAAGATTTTTCTGGGTGACAAAGATAGCAGCCTCAAAATAAAATTGTCGACATTGACAGACTTGAATACACGGAATAGCATTTATTTTACAGGTCTAATTTTAAGTGAACACACAAAAGTCCCAAACTTACCCACATTATGTTTAAATACATTTTATTCTATTTGTGCATTATTGTTGGAGTATGTGCCAACACAGGTACTTACAGAAAAGGCCAAAATCAGCCAGTAATATCACAGCACTAATATTTCTGCTGAAGCCCATCACTGACTTAATGTTTCATGGTTCAGGCAAGAAAAAGGCGAAATAACATTGCAAGAGACACAAGCTGGCAAGTAAAAAAAATAATAAATATTTCTACTGATACTGTAGATTCATATTTAAAAATCACAGTCAATGAGCACATTGCCAAAACATAAAATAAGTGTCTGAGCTTTTTGGTGCTCAACATCTGCTCAAAAATCATTTTTTCTTTTTGGTTTGAGTTGAAAGAAGATATTTAATATTTGCAGAGTGTTCAGCAGCAGCACACTCTTCTTATTTCACATGTATTTACTATTTTTACGAGACTGCTAATATTTATAGCTTCAGTTACATTTAAGGCCAACTGAATGTGGGTTGTACGTGTTACTACTGTAGAATTTGACAGTTAGATGAATATAATTAACAATATATGTGGTATAATGTAAAATACATATTCTGTTCAATGTGCAACTGTTGGAAAACTTATGTTGTTGTATATCAGTGACTGGAACATTGTTGACCTTCGAGTTTCACCAATTATCAGAGTAATATAATAATTTCTTTATGAAAATAAGTGGCATCTTGCACCCTAAGTCCCTCCAAAACTTAAGATAAAGTATATTTATGTACATTAAAGTAAAAAAGCTGAGCCTCTTTTTCAGGTTTCTGAGGCAAAAATTGTGGCACTGATGAAATTTGTTGATATGGGAGGGATCATGACACTCAGCGCCTCTGCTGGTTGTGCAGTTCCCAAACAATTTGTCTGGACCACAAACTGTATCCTAACTGCTGTAACACAGAACAAAGTACATTTGTAATAAGCAGCCTTTATTACCAATAATGAACTCTGGGATGTGGAAAAGGAATTTAAAAAAAAAACCAAACTGGATGCAGTCTGGGATCAGATATCGAATTTCATCTCTATGAGCTCTGAGCAGAACCAGCAGATGGCGCTATGATAGGTTTCCCTTCAGGTTCTACAATTTTGGAAACCCATTTTTGATAAACTTTGGGTGATGAAAGCAGACTGTTGGACATCAAGACCTGATGATTGCTCGCCAGCATATTGCTCGCCATCGTCATCGAAAGGGACTGCTGCTAGCTATCGCACCTATCAACGTACTCCACAGTCCCTCAACCTTAGTACTTTTGTCAAGCGAAAGTAGATGCAGTTTTATCTAAAGCTGTTTGGAAAAATGTCAACAACAACCTGTTAAACTACTCTGACCAGATCCCATCCTGCAGACTGTCCTGATATCATGCAGTATGAACCTTTCATGGTTTACTGTTTTGCGTTTAATATTCAAAACATTTTGTATTTATCAGAAATGACACTAACTGTGTGCAGATGTACGTTGATTAAACTGTAATCTGAACGTTCCTGCCACAGTTAAATTTGAAATCTTTAAATGTAAATATTTGTCCCAACAGTAAATGTTCACTCTTGACCGTGGAAACTGTTGGCTACACCACAGCTTTTATCCAAACTATCAACTGCGTCTTCTAGTCTTCTAGTTATGGATTTTTTAAAATTTTTTTATCACAGATTGATTTTTTAAGACTGTTCTTTACTTAAAAGGTTGTTCACTGAAATAAAAAGAAGATAAAGTCATTCTTGTATGTTTAAGCACAATTTTAAGAGATGAGAACTTAATTCTTTAAGAGATATCCTGATGATTATCGGGGTTATTATGTGAACTGCAATCATTTTGGCAAAGTTAATTCTGACATGAAATGATAACATCGTCCCACGCTTACTTGCATTAATTTGACCCTTTTTGGTCAAATTTGATTTCTTGTTTTCAAGATGTTTCTGAAGCTGCCACATCTTCTATAAGTTTTCCATACGTTGAATTGTGGGACAACGGTTCATATAGAAAGGCACATTAAATATGCATACTTGCATCTTTTAGTACGCTAAATTTTGTATGCATATATACATGCATACAAGAATCAGTGTGTAGGATGGAACTGGGACACCGCGTGAGATTACCCTCGCATACAGTATTTCTTCCATTTCCTGTCCAGAGTCACTTCAACTCTAAAGGAGAGTAAATGTTATTCAAGTGGCAAGAATCCTAAGTAAATAACTCATTCTGGAAACAAGATGCTCGACAATCAAAATTATGGAAACAAAAGACCTACTGAAGGCTTCGTCATGTAAAAATACAATAAATCTTGGAGAATTCGATGACAGTCAAGAGGCTAGTGATTAAAATCTATCAACCTTGTGTCTCCTCATTGTCACAGATAATAAAATCAAATCCAACAGTGGAATGAAGAAACTACTCACCACATGTATAACAACCTGGTGCTTTAAGCTTTTTGTGTCGCGCTGATGCCCTGTCGTTACATTCGTTTCCAGCGCCGTTCACACTGCACACATCATGTCACTGAAGGCTGTGTTAACTGTTCGTTTGTGGGAGAAATGTTTTTTAATTGCACTTGAGCTCTGCACATTTCAACAGCTGCACATGAAGACCTTGTCAAAGCAAATCATTTTAGTCACTAACCTCATTATGTTTGTCTTAGTAGTGAGAGATACATTTCAGTCACCATTTGGGTCATCAGTGGTCTTTGGTGTTAAGTGCACTGCATTAATATTTCCCCTCTACAGTAAATCATCTGATCTCATTTGGCAATCCAAAAAAACAGCATAATTTCTGTATATTAAGAACATATCTTGCTAAAGTAAGGATTTACTGGTTAGAAAACAGATAAAACTGTAACTCTGAATCAAAAAAGTGTCATATGGGGAGGAAGAGAAATTATTTCTGTTATGTTTCTCTAGTTGGTCTTATACTTAATGGATCTTAAGAAAAACAAAGTGCTGCTGAATGAAAGTGGAGAAAAAAGTGAACTTTCCATTCAGTGGCGTTCAACATCAGGCTGTCTGTGCAAACAGAAATAAAAGATGTGCAACAGAGTTAGACACCAAAAACCTAAACAGAAAGATACCCTGGTTCCTCCAGATGAGTTTAAACAATAATCTGTTTGGTTATTATGCCTTAAAAACCAAGAAAAGATGCATGATAATTTTTCATTGCACTCAAACTCATTGATACTGCAGGCTATTTGTTCACTAACACACCTCTTGAAGAAGACAGAGCTTTGAATTCACTTAAATAAAATACTTTACCCACAAACTTGATCAATTATATATCAATTACTCACTGAGTGTTACACTGAACTTGTGAAGAAAACTTTCTTGTATCCACGTTTACAGAAATTCCAAAAGTGGTCATCATTTTTCACGAGCTGAAGTCATCAACATTTATCAACAGAAAGCTACACGGTTGACTTCATTCCCACGTGAGTGCTCAAGCACGCTCACGGCACGCCACTCAAATGCAAAAGCATTTTGTATTGCAACATTTCAGCGAAAATGCACGTGTTTTGGTAGTACTGCACATACCACTGGATAAATAAAGCATGCATTATATTAGGTATGTGCCCGACTAAGAAATGATGTCATTTGAACTGTATTTGGCTGTTCAATATGAATATTTTTGTTTCTTATTTGCATTTAGTGTTTGAACAGAGTTCGACTGCACAGTCAGGGTGACAGAAATGTTCACATAATACAATAAACAAGCCAAGTTAGCTCTTTGAGCTAATGCATGCTAAATATGTTAAGGATGGGTTGTAAATGTATTTTTGCTGACAGAGATATCAAAAAAGCCAGAGACTGTATCGTCAAAAGTTGCTGTGAAGCAAAAGGCAGAAAAAAATGTTATCTCAGAACTTGACTGGACCAAACGTCTCTTCCTCCTGGTAAGTCCACTGTCACATTAGACTCACTCTGGGTCTGCAGCTGCCTGTACTGAAGAGCAGCGTAAAAGTGAGCAGCATTAACTCGACAACTACATCTACAGAACGAAACGTCCTCAGAAGTAAACTGCACATCGACTGACAAAAAAAAAAAAAAGTTTGCCCGACTTGAAGAATCTTATTCGAGTGGGTTCTCCAACTGACGTTTCGAAACTTCGACTTTGGCGGAGCAGCCCTGAATTATACTGCAAGAGCTGTGTGACTTTGTTAATGTATTTTTGAGAAAGTTTTGCTGTTGTTAAACGTGGACCCCGTTTACTTAAATTCATGAAGAATGTTTGCTTTTTTTGGGTGCTTCATTTACCATGGCGCCATGTAAGAAACTTTTCTTCACAAATTCCACTTAACAGGCTGTGAGTAATTAATATACAAATTATAATTTTTGCGGGTTATCAGTTCTGTTAATACCTCGACCTCAAAGATAAGGGAATAACTGGATACATTTTCTTTAGTCCAGAAAATATAAACAGGTAATCTTTTGGGGGAAAGTGTTGCCATTTCAGTGACAAAATAAGTTTTCTGAGGTAATAAATTACACCACTGGAAAAACAGGCACACACATGGGCAGTTACTCACAGGCAAAAACCTTAACATTCACTAGAGGGCTGTCAACAGTAAAGCACAAGACGGCTATTTGAGATACCACCCCAGAAACAGAGTGAAACTCTGCCAACGTATTGCAGACTAAAGATTTAAAGTTGTTTCTTGTCCTTTGAATCAGGACTGTTTATCTCCATTCATCAGACTGTGATGTGCCCCACTGCATTTCTTTATACTCCCGAAAAGCGTGTGGACGAAGCTGCGGATGGAGACCCACATTAGAAAGAAAGCGCAGACGTCTCGAGATTAAGATGCAAACTTCAAAGGATGTGAGCTCCTCATTGTCATGGCGCACGAGTGCTGTTAAATAAAGAATTACTCACATAAAGTTTGTAACATCTAGTGATTTTTGTCCGTGTATATTGAGTCACTTCTACAGTGCATTATGGACGTACTTGACCCTGAAGCCTTTGATAAGTGTTCAAGGTTTAGGATCAAACGTCCCGGTCCATCCTGGGTGGACAGCAGGAGGGCATCAGACGTGTCCCTGAGCCTGCTGAGCTCGTCTCTCCTCCAGACAGCGACAAACCCACATCGACACCACCTCAGCATTACCATCGTTAAACTGTATGATGAAGGAATGATCCTGAAAAATAAAGAGAAAGACAGGAGATCATTTTTGATAAGAAAACAACAGACAGCGTAAATTGGGGTTAACTTTGCTTTAAGGTTTTTTCTGCAAGATTCGGATTTGCAATATTAATAATGAGCTGAGTTTGGGAGGTGGATAAGTCCAACAAACAATCGACTTTCGTGTTGGAGTGTGGAGTTCTCGTCTCGTGTGGGTGTTTTGCACACCTTACCATGTGCCTTTTTCCATGCGTGACTTTTTGCGCTGTTGTGTGATGTCAACAAATGCACGTAGTGGAATGGTGTGGATGATGCAGCCCGTTACCGTGTCAACAGATACATGTCAGTATAGTCAGAGGCAGACACTTTAGGAGACATAACGATATAATAACACACATTTTTGAAATTATGATTTATCTTTCAGACTGAAATTGTTGAAGCACATACGTGTAGCTGTTTTCTTTTTTTTTTTTTATCATAGCCTTAACTGCACTGACAATCCAAATTAGAAATTCTACTTAAAAGACAAAATTCAACTAGTATCACCTTCACTCCAAAGTCTCATATTCAATTTGCAAATTGAGTTGGAAAATTTACATTTCTAAAATATATTTATTCAAACATATTTTCACTTTCCTTGGCAATTTAATTTTTCAAAACAAATTTTTGCATTAATAAATATCTGCTTCCACTAATCCTACTCCATACACATGACCTTCAGATTAATTATCAGCCACGGAAAAACTGGACTGAAGTGGCCATAAAATAACAAGTAATGAGCTTTCTCATTAAAACAGGAAAAAAAATTTTTTTTAACAGCTATCAAAAAAAGTTAGACCTATCCTGCAATATAATTTTTATGATCGAACAGATGGGAGCCACAAACATTATTACACCTTTACGTGGAGTGTTTAGTTTTGTCCCACTTCAAATAATTATTCTTAATCATGATTGAAGAAATAATAATAAAAAACAAATAAACTAAACGGGAACATCGTTAAACCCTCTTAAATATTCATGTGCAACAGATTTGGTTTTAAATGCTAAACGTTTAAGTAATGGCTTGTCAGGGCATTTTAAAGAAATATCTTTGGAGTTTAATGATCTACACAACTCATAACAGGTTGTAAAATGAGCTTTGTAATAAAACAGGCAGTAACACAACAGTCATTGACAACTATTTAAAAATGACTTAAGAAATGCTTTTGAATATGATATTAATTCTCTTTTATACAGACTTAATCTAGACTGATTTCCATTAACAGGTTCAACAAATGAGCTCCAGAAAACTGACAAACATTCGACCAGTCTCTGCTGATTTGTAGCTCATTAAGTTTGTTAAACGTGTTCACTTGTTACTGCCGCAGGACTGAAACAGAGATGTCACATGTGATATTTCAGCGACAACAGTCCCAATCAACGACCTCATCTGGGGGACTTTCCGACCAGAGGCAGAGGTCACGGAGGTCACAGAGGGGTCAGAGGTGAGAGGGGAGGAGGTTGTAAATGAGACAATTCAACCGAGGCTGACCACGAATGTTATTTGTTGTGTCTAGATGTCCAATTAGATAAACAACGCTGCAGCCGGCCAGTTTAAATGAACTTGTCAACACTGATTTCAGTGATATCCGTGCTTAACAAAAAGAGACTGTCACTCAATTTCAGACGGACAGACACTGTGCATTTTATTTATTAATCTTGTTGGTTGTGTTAACTCACACTTTACATTTTAATCAGACTTTCTGTACGGCCCCAATCGGCAGCTTTTACGCTCGAACTGTACAAATCAATTAATGGTGGTGCTCAATGAACATTAGCAAGGAACACCTGTCTGTTTTAGTCCAGTGACAGCAAAGTTTATTCAAACAAGACGATCAGCTCCTCAGCAGCGTCAGCCCGTTCTCAATCTGAACTTGTCAAATAATGCCGCTCTGTCAGAGCTTTTGACGTATGAGCACGACGCCAAAAGCCACCTTCCTCCTCAAACCTGAACGCGGCTGGACAGCGTCAGATGAGAACGTGCTTGGGCATAGCTGGGGACATTTTTATTATATGCTGGCGGACAGCTCGATGGCACCAGGTGCGTCCACATGCAATGCGCATGGGCAGCACCACTTGAAAATGTGGCCAAACAGAGCTAGTTGCGTGCACATGATATACTGAAGGACAGCATCAGGTAATAATGCTGCTGGTTACTACGTTATATAATGAGCGTGAGCGCGCTTATAGGGCGGGCAGGGAGGTGGATGTGTCCCACAAACAGCTGACTTTTGTGTGGAGTCTGGAGTTCGCTTTCTGTGTGGATGTGTTTCTTTTTTCTTCACCTTACCATGTGCCTCTTTTGCCTAAACTTAACCAACCGAGACTTTGTTTTCTAATCGTAACCATGGTGACAGTCTGTGCTGTTGTGTAAACATAAGGGCCATGCTGCTTCATCCCACCATGTGCATTTGTTGACACCACGGTAACAGCATCCTGCACCGTTAACAGCTAACGCAGTAGGATACCTAAAACGTCATAAGTAGACGTGGAAGGTCACTGACAGCAGCATCATGTGACGAGTTGGGATGAGAACATGGTAGCAGTGTTGACTATGGATGTAAAAAAAAGAACTGGATAAAGCGTTAGAGGCGGGGCCCTGTCATGCCTATAAAAATTGCTCAGTGGTGCATGAAGCCAAAAAACTTGATTTCCGTTGAATGAAATTACTCCGATCTTTATCATCTCTTGGAGCCCATAGAACAAATGCACTAGAGACTTTTTGGTTTAGTACTCTGTTAACATGAACAGGGATGAAAATGATTCAGTCGTGTGGCCTCTCTAGACTTTCGAAATGTTACTGAACTGAAGGGATCACACCGTGATGCGTAGATGTCTCTTTCCTATTGTAAGTCAACTGAAAAAATGTCATTTTGGGTCCAATGGCATTACATGATGGACCCAGAAGTTGTAATTGCACTCTTTGGCCACTACAAAAAATGGTTTCAAAGTGTGGCACACTTCCCATAGGCCTTGTGTTCACATAAAGTCAGAAAGAGTTACTTTATGCATACTATGAAAAGAAAGTAGAACAAAAAGTATAGAGCCACTTAATCCTACACAATAGACCTTTAAATAACGGTTTCGGTAATGGCCTCAAAATTTGTGCACCAGCTGAGCTATAGTCAGAATATAATGTTTAAACTTGGAGAAAAGGCTTACAAGGACGGTTAAGTAATGAGCTTTCTAATCATGCACTCATGGTTAAGACCCTTAAGACATTCTCATAAAACACTGAAATATTTTCCCATCAGCCGAAACACTTCAAAACTTCTTTTAAATTTATATGCAGGGCTGTAAGTCATATGCAAAAAAGCACATCTTGTCTATATGAGGACTGAATCTCACTATAATGTCGGCATAGTTTGACTCAGATTTAACGCAGAAAATGATCTCAAAGTGAGCAGTGTTGTTGTCAGCTGTGTATTCAGCGTTAAAATACCCGCCAGCAACATCCAAACTGGTGCAGACAATGTAAGATTAGCAACAAAGTAGGACAGACTTTTAGTGACGGTCCACTTTCTCCCTCCTGGGATCCTTCTTGTCTATTTGTGGCTACGCTGGAAAATATGTTAAACTGAAGAATACGTACAGTACATAAAAATAAAGTCACATGAAGGGTGAATACATTTATGAGTTATTGTAATTCTTTATTAAATTTACTTGTTTGCCTTCTTTCTTGTCTCACTCCTTTTGACTGTGATCATACAATCACACGGTTTGTTAATTGTTTTATATTTTAAAGACGCATGTTAAGACACTCCAGCGTAGTTTAATCCTGCACAAACTGTAGAGATTGTTAAGGACTGGGGGGAGCTCCATCAATCCTGTTGTCCTTCTAATGGGCAGCTGGGGTTAACACAGTCTGAGGTTAATTACTCTCATATCAGTGTGAGCATGTGTGTGTGTGTCAGTATGAGACGGGTGGAGTGGACGCTCCTGGGTGCCCCTATGTGCTGAATACCCATCTCATCAATCATTCTTCTGTGCCTCAGTAGAGAGGGAGTGATACAGAAATAAAGAAGGAAGTCCTGAGCGATGTTTTTTTTTTTTTTTTAAACCAGCTCTACCTCTGCTCCACAAATTAACCCTGACAGGCCAGACACATCTGCTGGAATCTGACCTGGATGAAGGAGCGTGGCTCGTCACACCACAGTTACACACAATGTTGTAGAAACACATTAACTCAATTACTGATTCCCAGGTCAAGATTCAATCTGAAACTTAACACCAACATGGATGAAAAACAAAAAGTCCTTTAAGTGGAAAACAATATGTTTCTCAATTTTTTAATTCTACCCCCACCTAGCATCTCTGTCACAAAGACAAGCGGGATCTCTTCCTGTTTTCCTCAGAGCTCAGCAACTATCCACAGACAAGCGATCGTCACTAAACATCATCAGCACACAACACTGAAGAGAAGAAAAACATGTTCACTGAAGAGGTAAAGTAATCTTGTAATAATTTCAGATTGTTCTATTTTGTTTCTGTAACCTAGCGTAACTTGAATTTGACCGTTGCTATGGACTCCACTCGCCGCAGATCACCTACATTCAAACAAAGACTGAATGAATGAACCAAATAGCTTTGAGAAATATTTGTTCCCCCTCTGCCATTTCCACTAATACTGTGGACAGGAATGAAAACTACAAAATCACTCGTTGTGCGGATAGCTATCGCTGGACCTGAGAAAACCAGCAGCACAGTTCAACTTTACTAAACTAAACTAAAAGCTTAAACAAAAAAGTTATCTGCATCTAAATCATCTTAAGCATCTACAAATCCATTTACTTTTGATAGGGCTGCTCCTTGAAAAAATAATGTTCAAATTATTATTATTATTTGGGGACCCCTCAGTCAATGAGATTATTCAAGTTGAGCAACTCTTTCAGTTTTTTCATCACTCAGTGTCTGCAGTTTTGGGGATGTTTAGCTGCAGAATGAGTGTTTCTCTCCGTCACGCTGCTTTCTGGTATCACAGTATGATGGTGTACCAGGGTATTCAGGAATCTTAAAGGTATGTTTTTCAATACTGTCATAAATACAGGGACATCTCTTTACATTAAACTCATTGTATGTAGAGTTCAGTCTCCAGTCTTTACTGGTGGAACAGGCAGCTGAGCTGAAGGACACTGCAACATCTGGTGGTGGAGGGATAAGACGTTGTTAGCGCCACACACTTACACCTTCATATATCACATACCCCTGTGAAAATTCAGGAAGGTATGAAGGTATGAAAAAAAAAAATCAACCAGTAAGGCTCCAAGATAACGATATCTTTTGCCTTCTGCTTCTAAGTGGTGAATTTATAGCACAAAGCCACTTAATACAATACAATCTCTGGCTTTTGTTTGATATTTTGAGTCTGCAAAAAATGTTGTTGCACATTTACGATCCGTCTTTAACGTAATTAGCTTGCATTAGCTCAGACAGCTAAACTGGCATGTTTATGCCATAATGTCTGAAATCTCTAACTCTGTGGAAAACATGAACAAATAGTGAAATATTTGTGTTCAATAGCCGAATCTGATTCAAGTGACAGTTCTGAGTCAGGTACATCCCTCGTTTTCCAACACTGGATACGACTGAAAGCTCAGTAACATCCACTAAATGGACCTTGTCAAGACACTGTTTAGTCAGAGTTAAACTTAATTGTCCTTTGTCCTTGTTTTATTGTTGTTGCAAGCTAAATTGAAAATAGCAAGATAAAACTCTAAAGATTAATGAGGTTGCGGGCACAATCAGACTTTATGAACCATACACCGTTGCAATCTTCCAGAGTGGCAAAATAAGCGGCACGTCGCAAATATCAAGCATGTTTGACAGAGTGGACTTCCTCCAGATCCTCTAGAGCAGCAGAGCGCTGATCTTTACAGAGCAGGTGGCAATGAGAGCTTCCAACATGTATATTTTGAATACACATCAGAGAAGTAAAGGGAACCTGTACCATTGTAACTTTTTGGCTTTGTGGCCCTTTATAGTTAATCACGGAGTACTTGTTGCTCTTAAGCCCACTGAACAAAAAAAAAAAAAAAACACCGGCTAGCATCAGGCTTTTGTAATTAATTGGAAAGATTACAATTGGTAATCACTTCCGGGCCAAATGACTCTGCAGTGGGCACTGCTGATTACCTCCGATCAGCAGCTGACACCAAGGAGGTCACACTAATTTTCACCTCTTTGCCATTGTGATGCAACAATGGGCCACCACAAACTATCGTTATTCAAATATTGTTCAAAATTCAGTGTGCACCGAGTTTGAGTGACTGAATAAGAGATAAAAAAGAAGTAACCACTGTAACATTTTCACTGGCCTCCATGCACTTTCTACTTGCAATGGGAAAGAAGTCCATTGTCTATTTTTAGCAGGTTTTTCCAGGTTTAAAAATTGTTGAGTTAAAAGATTATCAGCCAGGCTGATTATTGGGGCCAATATTTGGCATTTTGCTGATTATCTGTATCTGTATTTTATTTTAATGATCGCTGATAAAATTAATTAGTTAAAAAGTTAAAAGAAAAGTGTCATCATGGGAGGAACCTCATTTTTTAGTTACATTTTCACTGAACTTTATTTAAAAAGTTGCAGGGTACATGCTGTATATGATGTTCAAAGTTTTAATTAAACATTTGCTAAAGGTATTAAAACAAGGTTTTGTGTTGGAGTTTGTTATATTCAAAATTCTTAATACTGAGAAAGATTTCCAGTTTTATTGTAAATACATATCAGTTACAAATACCGGTTATCGGTCTCAGTAACTATTAATAATCGCCTCTGGAAAATCCTGCATGCAAGTGCTAATTTGGGTGGAAAAACGGGATCTGTCACAGATCACATGTCCATGAGCTGAGAGCAGTTCAACAAAGAGTGATACTGCCCCGAAATATAGAGATGTTTTCTTCTTTTTCTGTGGCTTATTTTTTGTCATGTGATCCTTCAGGTTTATCTTGAAAGCCGACCACACAACAAAGAAGACTCCTGGGCTGGGAAAAATCAGCCTGTTATCTGCAGACTCACAGTTATGTTAGGCATAAGCTATGTCAAGAGTTTTGCTTTGATGCAGATGCAAACAGGTGCACACACACACCCCAATACTGCGTATATTAGAAATATTATTCTCTCACACACACATGCATATGTTCCCCTAATAATTAAATTACCTGCAGCTTAAATTAAGTATGAAACCCGTGAAGGAAGAGTTATAAATAAAGCGAGTGAATAACTACTCCTTAGTTAGGTCACTGAAGGTGTTTTGACTTTCTGTCGTAGCGGTGCATGGACAGAGGTGAGGCAGGGGAAGGACTCATTTAAAAGTTACATTAATCACCGTCTGGCCACATCAAAACGGGATAATCACCTGCGACTGCTCTGCTCAAATAGAAACGGCCTAAACCCAGGGGAAATTCTACCTAACTCTTTAATTGTTTGAAGCCTTTGAAGGGTCTGTTTAATCTAAGATTAATTTATGCGATTTTAAATAACTCTATGTATGATTAATACGCTCAAAAGAAATTAAAAGGAGTTTGAGGCAATTATAACAAGAGACTGGTCATCACCTCATTAGAATAGTGTTGGAGGAAACGAGGTGTGTTAGTCAGTGTGTGTGTGTGTGTGTGTGTGAGAGAGAGACAGAGAGGAGGGTGAAGAGGTAGATAGAATAACTAGGTCTTTACAGATTTGCATGCTAATCACAAGCTCCCTCTGGAAACTGGCTGGTGTTAGTTGGTGTGTATTTGACTGAACTCTGTGTGTGTGTGTGTGTGTGTGTGTGTGTGTGTGTGTGTGTGTGTGTGTGTGTGTGCGCGCGTGCATGTACGTGTATGCATGTGTGTGTACGCTCTGGTCAATCTTAGTGCACAGGAAATGCAGGGAAACTTCTCTTAGGAGAGTTACAATGCTCTAAACTTAATGATCCAAGCATCTAATGCTACTTTCAAATCTATCTGCTGCCTTCAAAACTGTTTGCATAGTGAGGCAGCACCTTCACCAGATAGCCGCCTGTCAATGAGCCACAACACTAAATGTTAGCCACCGAAATGGAAAGAAGTAGTGACAAAATAGACAGTTAACCCTATAAAATCTGAGCACATATATTTGATTTCTTTCAAAAACATGGTGAGAAGACAAGCAAGTCAACAAGACATGACCCATATCTATCTATCTACAAATACACACAAAATACACAAATACACACACACATATAAACTGTGTGTGTATATATATATATGACATAGGGTCATACATGATGACATGATGATATTTCTGTGTGAGTCTATACATTTTTTGGGAAAATCATGCACAGTATACCTTTAATATTGATTAAAGTGTAACTTTGACTTCAGTTATCGTTCAAAATGACGTGACTGAATAGTTGCGCCCCAGTACCACACTCCAATATGTGTGAATGGGGTTCATGTCAATGAAGACCCAAGGGTGAAATGTGAAAACATTTGGCAGCAAAGGTGCTGACAGAAAAGTTTAGGGCGGGTGAGACACCAGTGATTTGACACAAGTTTGAGCGAAAACAAGACACAAGCACGCGCGTGAAAATCCTTTTTGCACATGCAGTGATGTAAACATTGAGACACCTATTCCTCAGACACTTGGGAACTGCTTCCAAACTTTGAGACACTTGATAACTCCTGCAAGACACCACTTAAATAAAGCATCACTAAAACAAATATACACATATATACGTGATTAGATGTGCAGTATCGTCTGTATCTGTATGGTCAATATAACACATCTTTCTGCTCAGAAATGTTGCAGCCAACCATCAGAATATCATCAAAAATGTGCGCATCACTTCTTTAGCAGAAAAACATCACATAAAGACCTGAAAATCGAGACAACAAAATCAAGCTTCATCACTGTCAAAGAATCAAAGCAGCTCACGAACTGGAAAGAAAGCTAAATGAGCAGCTCAATCAGTTACATCAGGGGTCAACAACTACATTTTCACCACATGTCGGGGCCAGAACTTTCTTAAGCAGACACTGTTATTAAAATTTCTTTTAGACCTAATGAGCCTATAATTGTCTTATACTTTAATTCATAATAATTTAATAATTCATTGCAATTATTTTCATAATAAAAATTTAAAAAATACAAAATGTCAAATAAGACGATGTGGTAAAAAATAACAAAATAAAAACAAAACAACAACAAAAACAAAAAAATTAAAAAATAAAATAATGTAAGTATTCTTGCATGAAAATATTTCCCTAGGTCCAGACCTTTGAATCTGTCCACTCCACTATTTGTTTAAGAAACAGAGAAAGAGGGAGTGACAGAGAGGAAATGAGAAGGTAGAAGGCTAACTGTTGCACACAATCTTTTTGTAAATTCATAACTAACTCTGAATGCTGCTTTGTCACTTTTTGATGCATAGGTACTACTTGCTAAAAATAAGCTGACAGATAGATTTGCATTATAATGTCTTTAGCATCCCTGGATGAAACACATATTTGTGGTTAGTAAATCATACCTAATAAAATTATTTCCATCTCCATTTTTGGTTTCTATACAAAAAGCAAATAAAATGCTAGATGTCCTAAATATAACACATTTTGTTCCTTCTGAATATTTTTGGAAATGATTAATATACTGCGGGCTGGATGGGAAGCTTTGGTGGACCATATGTAGTCTGCGAGCTGTCAGCTGATAATCGCTGACCTATGTTATTGATCCAGAATGAATACTCAGAGTGTTCGCCTCGTTTTGTGGATTTCCAGTAATTATAAAGGCCAATGTGTGCTGCCTTGTCTCATCTCATATGTCTGTCTGAACAAATGGGCGACACTAAGTTGATCAGTAAGGGACAAAAGGATTTCTCTGCTTTTATAAAACATTACAGTTTCAAAAGAGACCATTTGATCCTTGTGGTGAGTGAAATATCCCTGTTGGCTGATATGATGAATGAATGAATATAAACTAAATTATTAAATGAAGGAGCTGTTGACATGGCTGATGACAAATACAGATTATTGTTTACTAGTCAGAGTTTGTTTGTTAATAAAGGTCACAATTGACTGTCACCATAAGTGGTCAAAACTTGATGCTAGTCAGCTTCTATCTGTTTGTGTGTGTGTGTTTGTGTGAGCCGAAACTAGATTTCGGGACAGTCAGACACAGGAGGGGTTCCTTTGTGAAGAACCGTGGGGCTCATCTGGTGTCTCCGGGGTTGAAAGGGGGCTATGAAATGTGTGCGTGTGTGTATGTGCGTCCTATGAATAGAAAAGCAGAATAGGAGGGCTGCATTGACAAGGGTGCTAAAAGGCTGTGTGAAGGCTGCTGGCTGGGGAACGAGGGACGATGAGGGAGAAGAGGGGGAGGGAGAAATGAAATGTCCATCAAATCACAATCAAAGACTATGAGGGTGTGGGATCAACGCTTTTGTTTCTCTTATACACACAAACTAACACATGCAAAAACAAGCACTCGAAACACCAAACACTATATTTTCTGTCTTTTTCTGCCTATAAGCTTAATAAATAAGTCAACAGTCACTGCACACAGACCAGGTCGTGTGTTGGAGCTGAATGAGGAGGACAGAGACAGCCTGTTAAGAATCAAAAGCCAGAAACCTCAGACAGGATGGGTCATCACCAAATACCTGCAGCTAACGCCCTGGGAGTGAGCCAGTGGAAAGTCTCCTCAACTGACCAACGTCATTAGCTTATGATGACAGGATAGAGTGTCCACAATGAAAGATGCATCAGTATAAAGGGAGAAAAACACACTCGCTTTCCTCTCTGATGGCTCTTCATGTTATTCTTTACAAATGAAGGGAAGAAATGGAACAAAGAAAGATCTATTACTTATACTTATAAGTGTTGAGCTTAATACAGAGAGAGCTCAGTCAGACATTTGTTCTTGATTAATAAGCGACCAACAAAATGAAAGATTATGAGTCACTGTCTGGGCTCAGATCAATGCAATGTTTCCACTGGTGTTAAAGGGATAGCTCGGATCTCTTGAAAGGGGGTTGTATAAATTACTTATCTATTGTAGGTGATACACTGACTATGGATGTCAGTTTGCACGCTCCAAGTTTGAGGAGGCAGGCAGGAGTCCGGCATGAATCTAAACAATGTGCTGCTGTGGAGGGATGAGCAACAAAACTAGCTTTAGCCACCTAAAAAAAATCAATATCAGTTTAAGTGTACACCTTATTTGGAATATTTTCCATGCTTTACCTTGCCGTCAGTAATTTCCGACAGGGAAATGAAGCTGTTAAGTTGCTCTTCAAAGCCAGACTCTATTGAGAAAAACAGTGATTTAACATCACTGAACACAGGAGCTGCTGGTCTACTGCCGCCTCCATCAGTTTGTGTTATTGTGTGACTTTGCTGTTAAAAAGAGTTAGTTCAGATTCACCAAAGTCACACAATAACTCAAACTAACTGATCAAAACAACGATATGAGTTTCTGTGTTAACTGAGCTAAAATTACATTTTTTGTCAACAGTCTGGTGACTTTGAAGAAATCATAAATAGGGAACAGAAGATATTAACAGCTTCCCTGCGGGAACAGGCTGTCTGATGGAAAATCAAAGCAGTTAAAGTACTCTCAATATAGCATACACTAAAACTGATATTGATTTATCTGGATGGGTTTTTTTGGTTGGCAAAAATATGTTTTGCTGCTGCCCCTGTCCACAACAGTACAGGGCTCAATTATAAACTAAATATAGCAAATGCCTAATTTACTTATAAAAACATAAATAGGACAATAATGACTAAATATGTGTAAATGAACTCAACTAATTAGACTGTGGGTTGCTTTTCGGACAATACTGTCTGTGTAGAATAATGTGTTGAAAAGGACAAAGGACAAAGATGGATTTTTTCTTTTCATTTTGTTTTGCTTCAATCTAACACTCAATACTACCCTGTGAAGTTTTTGATCACTAGTCAGCAATGTCTGTAGAAGCAAACATTTGCCTCTACAGTGCAGCTGGTTTCAGACTATTCTCCTGCTTGACATGTGAAGAAATGTAGTAATGTGCCAACAAAGGCAGTGAAGAAAAAGACAAGCTTGTAATCATAGCTGTAAACAAAAAAAACATTGTTTTGCAAGAAAGGAAATTCTTTCTCAGGCCTCAAGGATATATAAATATAACACTGCCGATGTTGTGCCTGAAGTTCCTTGAGTATGCATTGAAAGTTAAAAACCTCACCTTATAATAATATAATACAAGTTAGGAACATATCCACTATGTGTTGGCATTTGCAAAGGAGCTATTGGTTACTGGGGTACAATTCTACTTAAAACTGCACCTGAGTAACTCAGCATGACGAGCTTGATTTTAGGTACATTAGAGGACTAATAGGGCTGTTTTTTGGGGGTGTGTTATAGAACAACAATTGAAAAAACAACAAAACTGATTTGGGATTTTATTCATAAGCATAAATGCACAAGTGTTTTATTAAGCATCTCAAAAACAATCTAATGTTAACCCTTGCCTATCATGTTCAGACCAGCCTACTGCCACCTCCAGATATGCAGCTAGACCTGTTGGAGAATAAAAACCCCCGTTTAAAAGTTTGGAATTGCCTGTCACAGAAGCTTGATTCGGTCCAGTCAGCTGACTACTCTATATTTTTGAATGGTCTTTCATGCTTTTCGGTTGTAGAAAGCATTCGTAACAAATAGATGATATTTGTTAATAGGATAAAAATATTAATAGTATGAGCAAAGTATCTAGTTGAAGCACAGTGTGTGAAGCTTCAGAGACCGAACCCATTAAGAGCAGCTCTTTAAAGAATGTCTAATAAAAATAAAATCCCAGTGAAAATAACGGCATCAATGAAAGTTATACCAGTGATTAGAGAAACCATGTGCTGAAACCCGATGAGCAAACTGGAGTTTGTATGGTCATAAAACGACATTATTTGCTCAGTGTCTATACTATTGTGTGATTTCCTGCATTACCTTCCAGGAGAAATGAGCTGCAGAGATTAAAAAAAAACTGAGACCAAATGGTGGCACGTTCAGTAAAGCAAAGGGAGAGAGGAGAGAAGGGGAGCTGCAGCTCGGTGCATTAACATACAGATAGAATAGGTAAAGAGTTTTAATGTACTCGGGAGGCTGGGGGAATGGGGAGGTAGAGAGAAGGAGGGAACGAGGAGGAGGAAAGAGAAAGACAATCAGCAGGCTGGTGCCACAAAGGCAGGCATCCATGACCTTATATCTCAGTGTTTGCGAGCAGAGGAAGAAATGAAAGGCCTACAGGAGGACAAATATAGGTAAAGGAAAGACAGGAGGAATGGAGAGAAAGTGGGAAGAGAAAATAGAGAGAGAGAGAACTGTGAAAATTTGAAAAAGAGCACAGGGACTGAAATAAATATCAAAGAAGTGGGGCAGAGTAGGAGGAGGGTGAGAAAAAGGAAACATTGACAGGAGCGGTGATGAAAATGCCACCATGTGAGCTACGATGACCCCGAAGACTTTAAAAACCAGAGAGAAGAAGAAGCAGTGTGTGGTTGATCCCGGGTCCATTATCTATTGCGTATAAGTGTATATTATTTGGGGGAGGCTCAGTATCTGATATTTGGTGTGACCCCTGTCATTACGTTACTTTGTGTTAAAATGAAGCACAACCAGGTCATGGAGGAGCAGTGTTGGGTACAGAAACCTGGTGCCAATATGACACTGCTTTTTTTCAAAATGCGTTTAAACACTGGCTTTAGATAGAGCCAAGCATGTTTTGGGATTTTGCTTTGTTTTTACCAATTTAAGTCACCTGATCAGTTTGTTTTGGAGAGGAAGAGACCTCTGTGGATAAATCAGCTCTGATTAAAAACCACCTGAGCATTGAGATCTTAACATTATCAGAGAAAAATATTTATATATTAAAACTAGTAACATTTGCAATATTGTTCAATATAAAATTTGCCTTTCCGATACAAAGCTATTCTTCATGTTGTTGCCTATCATTTTGTGTGTTTTTAAAAAAGTAAGTATCCATTCAGGCACGGTTTAAGCATTGGTATCGCTTTGAAAGTATTGTGTGGTACCCAAAGGATACACAGCCCTATAGAGAACACAAGAGACCCCATGAAGACACAGTAAAAAGAGCTCATAAATCGTTCTTGTCAAGTATTCATATACCTTCATCATGTTGCGAATACAAAAGCAGTCAAGAAGATATGTGAAGTGGCACTCAGCTGCCAGACTATAAGAGTAAAGAGGATGTAGATCTGATTTTTCAATCAAACTAAAACCACATCCTCACCACTAGAGATGAGTATTATTGACTGGAGTCAAAGGTGTCACTCAACGCAAACAATGGAAGTTATGTTCAAATAAAGGTGAACAAGTCTTAAAAAAAACTGAAAAGCACGATGCAAAGACAACAAGCTGAACTTCCACAAGAGAAGTAGTGCATGGCGTCTCCCTCAAGAGGACCACTCCTGTCTGGAGGCGAGAATTCCCAACGAGCGTCTAGACAACATTTTCCTTTACTCCTCCTTTTTGGTGCCAGACTGAGAACATACAATCTGTTAGCAGCTCTGCATTTACACCCTTCAGCCCTCCATCCCCTCAACACAGTGTCCCCCCTCCTCTCTGTGGACCAAACTGTCGCTGTCCTTGGTCCTAACACAGAAACCAGAGCGTGTTGCAACTCTTAAAAGGCAGTTTGTGAAAACTGCTGCGGCCTTGTGTGCTAATGCAAGAACAGAGAAAATCATCAAGTCCACATTGGGAGGGAGGCCTGTGGTCTGGCTTGTATATCTCTCAGACACATGCAGAAGAAGAGCTGTGACTAAGTGAAGTCCACTCCATTATCACTAAAACTCAACTGTACCAGAGTCACAGTACAAAGAATCTGTGGCTTTGGCATTTAAATATCAATCAACTTTCCGGGGCAAACCACAGCTATCTTATTCTCATACAGGAAGTCTCAGCGAGTAAAAATCAACATTAACAAACTCTTACAAAAACCTGAAGGCACACACATATGCGTGTACAATACTGAGCCAGTTTAAGATGCTACAACAGATACACTGCCATGGTTTCTAGACTATGTTTGCTTTTATGGATTTTTTCTGTCACCCCTTTGGCTTTTATATTTCAATTAGTCCTCGTACTATTTTGGAAAAACACTCTGTTTATTACGGCTTCAGCTTATCACATTTTAAAATTAAGTCAAAAAAGAAATGACTAGAAATTACTGAGAGTATCACTTTTGTATCAAGAGAACAATGAAAGCTGTTATTCCAACATGGATACATGTTTAGCGGCAGCAAAAAGCCGTACAATCCTTTTGTGAATAAGCATGTTAGTGTAAATTTCTTAATATTTTGTTAGCACGTTTTTCCAAGTAAGGAGCTCTGATCAAAATGTATTTTTGAACTCTTCTGTTGAATGAAAAAAATCCCCCGCACTCTGCCCCAAAAATAAAAATGTAATGTCATATAATGTTTTGATGTAGCTGATCAATTCAAATTTGTCAGAACAAGGGCTGCCATGCTAATATTGCAAAAACTGGCCACTGACAAGCCAACAGTAGGGTAAGGGAAGCAACTGCTAAAACCACTACATTCCCATTTTTTATTTTTTTCATCAGGATGCCGCGTATTTACTTTCTGCTACGAATGCCAACTGCATGACGAGGTGCTTACCTTTTATTCTGCGCTGAGTGACGCATGTTTGCTGTTTTCTTCTGGTTTTGAGAGCTGAAAATATTCAACTTTGGCTAAAACGCTGCAGCAACATGTCAACGTCACTTTTTGGCTGTCCAATTACACTGATGGAGGGGCAGACAAATACAACCAAGACTAACAGCAACAACAATGGAGGAGAAACTAATACTCAGCCCACACAGACCTGCTGGTACGTCCTCACTCCCTACATGCTTCAGCCTTCCCTTAATCTAGAACAGGTACTTTGTGCCGACATTTTAACTCACACAGAGTTTCCGTAACGTATCAACTAGATGCAACAACTAACTAAAAAAAAATGCAAAAACAACAACAAAACCAATTCTGCACCCCTCATTTCCCTTCTGTGTTTTGCATTTGACAACAAACAAGTGTTTTAATTTGTTAAAATTATGTCTTCTTTGTCATTTAAAAAGCGACAAACCTAACAATAAACAATAAAGGTTTTTGCCAAAGCACTAAAGTCAGGATAAATGAAGAAGTAATTTGAAAAAACAACAAAAATGGCAGTAAAAACACTGCTGAATTCCTTCAAATCGACAGTCCTATTCAGAACATTTTGATGTTCTTGATTTACAGCACAGACTTTTACGTAATCTTTTAGGGGTTGATGTTAAAAGTTAATTTTGTTTCGAAGACATGCGGTACCCTTTCAGAGGCTTTTAAATAGACATGAATGAGTAGTAAAAACGTTGTTCAAGCTAGAAAACAGTAAATATGCAGGTAAATGATCAGAGGGTGAAGGTAATGTATTAAACAGTAAATCTGACCCAGCGATTTACATTTATAAATAAAATAAAACTGCACTGGGTTCTACATGGGTCTAATTAGTAACTGAGACACAAGATTACTTTGGTGACAGCAAACTTTTAGGATTTTGAGAATTAATTATATCTGTGCAGTAAGATGATAAAAAGATAAAGTCTCCATGGGCATACAAAGACAGGCAGACACACTTAAAAATAATTTCCTTTTTGTCCCTTGCCCAAATTTTCATTAGGGTATAAAACTTAATTTTTGCAAACTAGAATTATTTGACTCTTGTACAACAGCAAGGCCTGATTTATTCAGAATGGCACCAATGCAGTGAATTGAACAAATTATTACTGAAGTAGGTCTCAATCCTACCTCAAGGTTTCTCACCACCCTCTCTGACATCTTTCATTTGTAGCAAAAAGTTCATTACTGTTGTTTTTCACACAGAAAATCCAACTTTAAGGGTCCTTGACCCAAAACACCCCAATCATTGCGAAAAATAAAATTGTATATTCCAAAAGCTATGTAAAAATTTTGTTTAATTGAATTTTTATTGAAATGCATGAATATGATCACTGTAAGGTTTTTCAAAACTTATATTTTGTGGTCCTTGAAACTGTTTAATGGAAGTCTTGTTTAACTCACCATGAGGTTATTAGGGGCAGGCCTCTCTTTCGGTTGCCGCCGCATGCTGAAGAAAAATATACAAAGGAGATACAAGCAGTTACTATCCAGCCACTATTCAAAGTGTGTTTGTGAGAGTGCAGGTTTTTGTTCTAACTTTCATTCCAATTGCACAATTTTCATTTATAAATTAATATTCAAGAGGACACTCGAATTCTCTCATAGCACGGAAACTTAAAGAAGGGGTCGATAGACAATAAACACTATAGCTGAGCAACATAGGACATTTATTTCAAACAGTCATTTAATTAATATTTCCAATTTCAATTAATATTTCTTATAATTCATAACAATCGAATTGAAGCACATTGGTTCAGTGGATCTGTGTTTGTATTTCTGTGAGTCTACAGTATGCATACATGCACCTTCTGTAATACAACCTATAACAGGGACTTTGAGGAATTAGTGCAGAAGGTGTACAGTTGGTGATGCAACTGGTTTATGTATCACAATGAATGGGTTGTGACCCTCTAAGAATAGCCTGGGAGAAGATAATGCCAGGGCAGGTACCTCAGTCTGTCCTGAGAGAGAGCTGCTCTGTTTGAGTAAATAAAGCAGGCACGGGGGATAAACAACAGATGGTACACATGCACACAAAACCCACACACTGCTTGCATGTGGTCTGGGTGTGTATGTACATGTTTGTGCAACTGTAAAGGTTACACAAGGCTAATGAATCAGAGGCAAACGCAGGGTAAACATTGTCTTTGTCCTGTTGCATCGGGTAAATCAATTATTCTTGTGTTGTTTATTCATTGAATATCATAGATAAAACCATTACAACCACAACGCATTAACACACAAGCAAATGCACTTAATTGTATACCATTATACCTTTGATTTGCTCACAATATTCTATGTTAAATGCAGCTTGTGGTCTTTGTAATTGTTCAGTTTGGCTCCGTGGGGCTCAGATGGCCGACTGTGCCGCACATATTAAGCTATTATGAAATAGAATCACAAACAAATGCACTGCACAGTCAACGGCCATTGAAAACAGGCACACTTGTATTTGAAATCTGAAGGTGTTAAATGAAAAAATTTCAGTGTTTGTCCTTCTGGAAAGAAAGCATGTTAAACAGCAAACTGACTCACCACTGAGTGATGAAGTGGACAAACTTCTCACTGAACTGGCCGACCGGAAGAACTGGAGGATCCTGTAAAAAGGAAATTTTTTTATTTTTTTTAACAAAAAACATTTTGTTCTGGAGTGTTAAGACCTCACTTCACTAACTGAACAATCCAACACTTAACTGCACATGATTTTAAATTGAAAAAAACAAATGAATTATGGTTCACATCAACAAGGATTTGAAACTAAGATAAATCCTGTAAAATGTTAAGTGGAAAATTCTATAGTAACTTTCTATATAAAAACCCACTGGTCCTCCTACATGGCAGAATACCAGAAGAGATCAAGAAGAAAGATGCACACTTGTTCCTGGTAATAAGGAAGCAATAAACTGACAAATTGCAAAGTAAAAAGATGATAACTGTGTCTAAATGAAAGGATTTTATGCATCAAATATGTCACATGGAAAAAATAAACTAGAGAATTTGAAATCAAATCCATATCTTTGAGGAAAGATGGAAAAAATGGGGGAAGCAACATTTCCAATGACTCCTCTATCAGATGTAATAACTAAGACGATATGAAATGAAGTTCACTGATGTCGTTCTCTTTGTATATGGGTATATTCAAGGATTTGTGTGTGAATATAAAGATATGCATGTGTATGCACACACCATGTGTGTTGGTTTGTGCCTGTGCGTGTAGGTGTGTATTTATGGCACCCATCGTTGTTTCCTATGTTGGTAAAATATATCCTCTGACTTTAATTTATCTTACAGAATGATACTTATGTTACAATTAAACTAACCAGTTATTCTTTATGTCTTAATGATTTTATTTTTATGTTTTTTTTATGATTTTATCTTCTTGATCTGTTCATAGTTTGTAACTCCAGTGTTACTATGTTAAATGTTTCTTAAAATGCAAAAACAAACAGAAAAATACCCAACAAACAAACAAACCCTAACATAAAAGTTAGTCATAGTTTTTTTTGGAAATGTTAAACCCAATTTTAACATAATCCTACCTGTGTTGTGCAATTTAATTAAACACTATCAATACAAAACAGTTTAATTATTAATTAAACCCTTGCCCTCCATAAAATGCTGCAACAGCAGTGCTTTAAAAATTAAAATCATCCTTAAACTTTGGGTTAAGTGGTTTTGTTGTTTTTATTCTGAGAATTAAAAAAAAAATCTACTGTAGATTTACAAGTTATTTTTACAATTTACTTTTTACCACTAGGGAAAAAAGTTAAAAAATACACAGACCAACGAATTATTGTGGCTAATGTGGAAGCCCCCGTTTGTCATGCACCAAACACATTGCACCACACAATGTTATAACAGAGCTGCAAGGTGAAAAAAGTTGCTGGTTCTGTCAAAAGCCTACAGACAGGTGTTTTTACAAGCTTTAGTGCTTATTCAAAAAAGACAAGATCCCGAAGGTGCACGAGATCAACAAAAAGCTTTTTATGCTATTATAAAATTACTGATACAACATACTGTGCGTTCAAAGAGTATATAACGCTGAAAAGCCAGAATTCAGTTAGGTTCAGAGTTAAGTACCTTTCTTGTAGGAACACTTTATGTCTCATCCCAAGGCTAAACGCTCCACTCTTTATCCTCTGTATTCACTACATTCATCGGCAATCAAGTTAATGTGCAATACCTGCTGGGTGACACAACATTTGTCTTGTTGGGTCAACCAATCAACAAATCTAGTGGTTCAAAAGGTAAAAATGCAAACTGCAGAGAATTACTGTATATTATAGCTGTCCTCGGAGTTTCTACGGGTATCAGACACTTTAATTTAATGCTTTTGAAGACCTTTTCAAGATAATTCTAATTATTTGATATGTATTTTTGTTTGCAAGATACCTTTTCATATTCAAGCACTGCAAGTTAGTATAAAGGTAAATAGTAGCTTTGTGTGTGTGTCAATATAGCATAGTACTGCAATATTTTGTGTGGCAATATTGTATCGATACATGGACCCCCTGTATTTATTAATTTCCTTATTTTAAAAGTTATTAATATTGCACATACAAATTTTACTTTCGGTAGCCTGACAGGACTAACAAAATCAACTTTGTTTCCCCGCGGCCCACATGATAGACATAAAAATACATGTTATCTCAGTATTATCTTGGTATCTCTGTATTTTTTCACTTTTTCTAACACGAGAGAACGGTGCATAAAATGCCAGGCTCGGTAGGAAAAAGGTGGATGTTAGGATCTACTTTACACGCAGTATGACGCTATAAAGAGAAAAAAATGTGTTTTAAAAAAGCTGTAAGGCTTTCAATTCCACCAATCTCCAGAGATACCTGAAGGTGCAACTGAACACAGTTAATTAAAGATGTTTAAACAATGTTAAGCCATTCAGATGAATTTCTGAATGTTGTTGGTGGTTCATGTGTGAGACTTTTTTGGACATACTGGTTTTTGTCTCTCACTCTGAGGGATGGTGTGTGAGACTGCTTTGTGCAATCTGCTTCACTTTGTCATAGCAATACGTAATTTCAGGGAAAGAGCAATGTTTTCTTCATTGATACAAGTTTTTGTTATGTTCCTCAGGATTTTAGTTTGGATTTTGCAGTATTGAGCTGGGAAGGAGCCTTAGCACCTTTACTTTTACTTAATAATTTATTTCTTTACAGCAGAACAGACACCTCATCAGCATTTTTTTAGAGGCATTTTTTCTAATCATACAACATCAATTAATATTTACGGCACCTAGAGCTAGAACCAAAATTGTTCAAACTACTAAAATGTCTGGTTCTCTCAAACTAATACGAGACTAAAATGAACTCAAAATATGAGGGTGGAGTTGTCCAAATGTGACTAAAACTCAAAAAAAACATTTCATCTCAGGACAAGGACTAAATGTTGCTGCCAAAATTAATAATAGTATCGTGTGTGTGTGTGTGTGTGAGTGCGCGTGTGTGTCAGTCTTATGATATATTGTCAATGGAGGATCTATGAAGCGTGTCATGTAGAACAGCTGGGCCAGACTGAACCTGTATTACTGCCCCTCACCTCATTATTCAATTCATTTCCCTTCTCTCCCTTTGTTCCCTACTTTTGACTGACATAAATGTTAATGCTAATTTTTACCCTCAATATTAGAGAAAAAACACTGACCATTGTAGAGCAGCAGCTGTATCAAATTAACATCTGTATTCCCTTGCTTTGTCAAATGCCAGTAAACTCCAGAGGAGAGCTAAGTATCAAATTGTGAGTGACAAGCAACAGGATTAGCATTTTCCTCTTTTTACCCAACTCCTATACTTTAAGAAAAGCTAAATTTAAGAATTTTTAATAAATAAAAATAATAAACAGTAATAAACTGTCATCAATTACTCAGGGTTACGGACAATATTGCCTAAATGTTTATTGTAACATAAATCATGACTTGCAATTTGTGTTTGCCTTGTACTGATTTAGCCATGCCACAAAATATTGGTTAAACAGACAATTTCTTGAATTTTCACCTGACCATGTTGTCCCTGTTACAGTGACAGTTAGTTAGCAGACAGTAGATCCTCGGCTCTAAACATCCTGGCTTAAAACAAATTCTGAGTGTTGTTGATTCTGCTATCTTGATTTGCGTGACATTAATGAATGAGGCATTTGGTACCTTTTTCTGTTTAAGATGTTTCCAATTATTTCAAGATTTTACAGTACAACATCAAAGACGAATAAAAATCTTATTTGCCCGTCTTGGCATTTTTAAGACTTTTGAAAGATTGATTTATTACATTTTCATATGAAGGCCTTGTTTTTAGACTAATGGATTCGATACCTATTAAGAGTTTTTCACAATCCGTGGGAATCCTGTTCTAGCTTTGAAATCTGTGTCTTGTTCACAAAAAAGTGTTAATGAACACAATCATTAAAATAAAAACAATAGGTAGGTTTCAATGATAAGATAGAAAGGGTTAAAGGTATACATTAATTCATGAAATGGTGGTACTAAGAAAGTATTATGTCAAAAGGCAGTACAATCTATATTCATATATTTTTGTTATTTTAATAGATATACTGTTGCAATCAAATGACCATTTAATAAATCACCACCAATTTTGAAATACTAAAATCTTCTGATTGCTTAAATTCTCAAATCCATCTTTTGTGTACATACTTATTCTATTACTTACTTATTATGTGTACATACCTTTTTCCTCTATGTACATACTTATTTTATTACTTATTTATTGTTATTTGTTATTGTATAATTGTGTTATTGTATAATTGTGTTATTGTTATTTTCTTTGTTACATTCCACTTTCTCTTTTCCATGCTGCTGTAACATTTGAAATTTCCCCCAATGGGGGATCAATAAAGGAATATTCTATTCTATTCTATTCTATTCTATTCTATTCTATTCTAAATATATGATACAATATGCATACACACCAGCATGTGCATAAGACTGATGTTTACCTCAGAAAAAGTTACTGTCAGACAAAATCAAATCTACATTGACCAGTGTGTGAATAGTAGGTGTACATCTGTATGATTTAAAGTATGCACAGCAGTGACATCCACTGACATGAACAAAGATAAACGAAAACACACAGTGTACTTGCATATGCACAAAAATCATAAAGCCTGGGTCCACAACCAGGCATTTATTCAAATGCAGAGAATTAAACCTCTTTACATCTGAAGCCCTGCTGCGCCATTAAAAACACCTCTGGGCAGTGTTCGCTATTCCTTAATGCTCTGATCGGCAGGCCCCCGCAAAGCATGATGCATGAACCCATTTAAATTAACAAAGGAATGGGTCCCCCTCTAATCTTACTGCACTTCACAGTTCTGCCGCCGCTTGGATGAGCAATATATCATAGCACATGCACATACACACACAGGCATGCACAAACAAATGCCCTTGAGCACTGCACACCACGAGTCTGAGTCTACTCTCCGTTTAGAGGGAGAGTACCAAATAATTTGCAACCACTGTACTATGGTTTGTACACAAACACACACGCAGAAAAACAGGATCAATTGGACCCACAGTTTGTGCAAAGTGTCGACTACACAACTAATTTATGTGTTGTGTAGGCTAAATCTGTTACAAAATCTGTCTCTGCACTTTCCCCACATATTTGCATGCACATGCACCTTTTTACAGGCACAAACTGAAACACACACATTTATGCATGTATTCATGTCTCCAGCTGAGAGAAACACCGCTGCAGCTTTGATGTGGCAGCAGGCGACGGGACAAAAGACAAGCAGGCTGATGAAAGTGGCTAGTCTGTGTGAATTATTCCTCCGGTTGTCAAAGCGCTCCACTATGAGACAGAACACACACTACGAGGGTACAAGGGTACAAGTAAATATACATGTCATTGCCATGAAGCAATTATTAGGCAAAATTAGATCAGTAATTACAGGCTTGAAAATAAAGTGGGAGTTCTTTATTAGTAGAGCCACTTGCTATTCAGCAAATAGAGCAGAGAGGTACATTAATGAGTATGGACAGCAAGCAGATGTGGGAAGAACTACAGAGAAGTTCTCGTTCGAGACGATGGCTACATAAGGTGAGCATGTTTCTCTGCTATACACTAATACCATCTAGCATTTAAAAAGATGCACTGGATTATTTCTGATGGTGTAAGTGCACTTAAATGGAGGGTAACTAAATGAAGTGAAATCGGACATACATGAGGTACCACTCCTCGGCTTTGCCATGACATAAAGGGAGAGTTCACTCCTTAATGAGAATAACGTACTTTTCCTTTTACCTGTAGTAGTGCTGTTTATCAATCTAAATTGTTTTGGTGTGAGTTGCAGAGTGTTGGAGGTATCGGTCATACACATGTCTGCCTTCTCTGGAATATGATGGAACTAGATGGCACTTGACTACTGCTGCTCAAAGCGCCAATAAAAAAAAAGGAATTTTTTTTTTGAAAAACTGAAAAACTCATCAGCAAAGTCTTTTCAGAAATTATGACCCGGTGACTCAAGATAATCCACAGACCTTGCTGTGAGCAGTTTCACAGAAACTATTGTTTCTGCTGAGCTACATCCCCAAAACCATATCGCAGGGTAGAAGGAAGCGTGCATCTACTCAAGGCCGAAAGGCTCGTGATTATGACAGTGCAAGATGTCAACATTAACGGCATCCTCCTTGGCTGAGCTGTAAGATTAGCTAGCCAATTGGTTGGCTCAAATTTTTTTTCCTCAAACCAAAGCCTTGGTCTTTGTGGGCACAATAAAGCCCACAATTTTATTATTATTATTATTTTAAATCTCAGACGTAACTACTTTCTACCAAAGAAAAAGGCTGCTACTAAAGCTTTGGACAGTTTGTTCTGTTGAGTTTTCAGATTTTTCAGCGAGACACCGTTTCTAGAATGAGACAACAGGATCGCTTTATGTTTTCTGAGAGCGCAGTAACTGTAACAGTTTCCACAGCTATTTCAGTTGTTCCACTATCTGCCATTTCTGCAACTTTGGATAGTATTGGCAAAAACTTACATTTATACTCTTTGGTTAAGTGGGATTGCTAACAATGGCTACCAGAGAAAATCAAAAGCGCTAGCCCTCCAGGTTATTTACGTAAAGGCTGACACTCGTCCTTTGTGCCCTAAATCGAGCCTTCACTTTCCCTGGATATTGTCCACACTGGCAGAAAAAAATGCATGGTGAAAGCTTGGCCTATTGGAATCCAGTCTAAATGCTGATTGTGTTAATACTGTATAGACATTACATTGTGCAAACACCATTTACCTCATAATGAAAAGTAAAACCAGAAAACTTGCCTATTTTGACTTTAACCGTCGAACTATCTGGTAAGCTATGACTTTATTGTGACCACTTTTTGTCGTCTTTGTTATATTTTGTCTTTGTTGATGTTATGATTTTCAAAGCCGCTCTCTTCTCCACAGAAAAATGACTTAGGAATCTTTTTTGCTCTGTGTGTGCCACTTTTATATCTGAGATTCACTCGGGTGAAAATTGCAATCCTCTGTGTATCTGTTGATTTGTCTACCTACTAATTGTTTAAATTAACTTTTATCTCCTTATTTATTTAGTTGTTATTTTGAGCCTCATGAGACTCAAATCTTTATTTTAGTCTTTCTCAGCCATGCCTCGCTGTGTGTTTCTGTGTGACAGAAATACAAAGAAAAAGAAACACAGACTGTTCCACTCCATCCCCCACCACACACATACCTCTAGCTACAATAATATTAATGATCCACTCACTGGAGCCTATTACTCATTCAGCCATTAAAGCAACTTTCAAATCCCCATTGGATAAGTCACACACAATATCAAAGCATCACGATCAAAGAAAAAAAAGTATCTGGATCACAACTACAGTATGTACTAATGGGCAACACTTACAAAATGTCATTGAGTCAGGTATAATTTATCACACCTGCCATGATGTTGAAGTCAGGTGTGTCTGACTCAATTAAAAATACCTTAGCATTAAATTAACTACTCCATGGGATCAGTGCTGGTTCATGATGCCAATAAGTTCAACAAGTTGTACTACAACAGTAATGAACTTTATTTATACAGCACTTTTCGAAACCTTTAGTCTTGAGCTAGGACAGCCAGCAGAGCTCTGCTTGAGGATATGAGGCTACACTCACCAGGGAGCAGCAATTCAGCAATATAACTGGGAGGTAAACCATGAGGTGCTTTAAAGGTAATCAGTAAAATCTTAAAACCAATTCTAAAACTGGTGAGGAATCTGAAACTCAGCTGATATGATCTTGTCTTCTCGTATTTGTTAGAAGCCAAATAGCAGCATTTTTTTTATCTTAAGGCATGGGGTAATGTTTTGACTTACAACTAATTACAACAATTGGACAGCCATGATTTAAAAGCATGTATGACCTTCTCAAGATCATGCAGAGAGATTAAAGACCTGATTTTTTAAATTGCTCCTCAGTTGCTAAAAAGATGATTTAAACCATTTTTGTGACTTATTTTTCAAATTAAAGGTCATTGCCAAAAATTAATTAATACAAAAATAAACATTCAGTTTGACATTTGAAGACAGGGAGCAAAGATGTTTTAGTAAAACTAGAAGAGACTAAAGAAAGAAAATTATTTGAGATTTGTTTTCATTTAGGTGAAGAACATTGTGAGACATCGGGCACTTTATTTCTGTCAGATAACAATGAAGATATAACTCATGAAAATGGTCTTTTCACTGGTTTTAAATGTAGCATAAATTTGGATATCATCTGCATAACAAAGGCAACAAATTTTGGGCCTATATATATGACATATTTCAGTGGCAGCAGAACATCAAGGGGCCAGGGATAGAACCTTGGGGAACACCACAGGTCAGACAGGCCAGGAGAAAAACTACCTGAATTTTGAGATGCTCCCTACTTGATAAAAACCTGATTGAATGACCTCTGTGACTTTTTTTTTTTCACTGAGAGCCAATATGTTTTGGTAAAACTGGGATAGATTTGTTTTAATTTAGCTTGAGAATGTTTGGGACATCCAGCATTTTATTTCTGACAGACAGTATTGAATATAATAATTGCATTTTTACTGGTTGTAAATGTGACATTGATTTGCATGTTATGCGCATAAATACAGGGCTGAATTATGTCTTTATGTATGATATGTCTCAGTAGCAGCAAAACACTTGGGGAAGGATGGAGCCTTGGGGAACATCACAGGTCAGACGGGCCACAGAAAAAGGAGTCATCACAGAACGATACAGAAGAAGCTGTTTGGGTGTCCTTGATGTCAACCCATGTTTCTCAGCGAACCAATAGAACACAAAAATCTACTATGTTAAATGCTGAGTTTAGACAGAGAAAATTAAAATCAAACAATCTCTATCATTTAGATGTCCTCAACTGGCAACAAACTGGGATCTATGAAGAAAGAGCACTTCTATGGTACTCTACTCCACATTGAACTGTATATACTGTATTATACTGTATATGCAGATATCCTCATTCTAGTGCTGTCCTCAACCTCTAAATTCTCTCTAAGCATCTTCATCTTTCTAAAGAGTGCTTATCCTCTTGTCTCTTCCTCCAAAGCACTGCATAAGCTGGGGCAGTAAGGCAGTGCTGGCTCGCTAGGGACAACACAAAAATGTTCTTTTGCCTCAAGGGGAGGAACAGGACAAGGCACAGGAAAAATAGTTTTGAGTGATGCCTCTGTCTAGCTGACTAATGAACAGTTCAGCCCAGGTCAATCCATTACAACCAAAAGCATTTAATTATTAATTACGGACAAATCCATAGGCAGTTAAGGACAAGTGACTTTGTATGTTTAATGTGCGATATGGCTGGTTATGGGGTTTGGGGGCTGGTTTAGGCTACAGGGGTGTTATAGCATTTTTGCTATTAGTGTACGTCAGCAAAGAATAAAGAAAAGAGAGAGAAGGAAAAGGTTGTGATTGCTGCTTTTGATCAATCTGTTGGCAGTGTGGGCTTACAAATTCATACACAACAACACAATAAAATTGTGTCCGTACATCAAGAAATCAAAAACTGTGCATGTGTGTTTGTGTGTGGTATAGAATGGAGGTGACATGAGAGCATTTCAGTATCAGATGTTTTTTCTAGGTAAACTCATTATAAAAAGTGTGAACAATGTGGCAGACATCACTGAAACCTACTTATTTAGTTAGCCACTGCTGTGTCTATTTTTCATAACGAGAATTGTCCAAGTTTGGGTTATTTAATATATTAAATTCAATTATACGCTCCAAAGTGTTAAATCATAAAAAAAGGAAGATACTGAATGCAAGATGGAGAAGCAGGTTTGAACAGCACTCAAAAAAGGCCATTTGTTTTCACAGAATGGATAACTATGTTGGTTAAAAAAAACATTATGACAATATGTACATCAACTGTTTTATACATTTCTGGTTTTTTTTGCAAGTTTCCTTTTTTGTTTTATGTGGTCTGACTGTTGTATTTATAGACATATGGAACATAAGGACATGGGATAGGAGGAGAAAATTAACATATGATGGACCCCTCTGACTCAGTTTTTGTGAGGATTGCTGTCTAAATGGATCAAATAGCATTTGGCATTGATTTATGTAGATGTAGATATTGTTTTGTTTGCATGTGTATGTGGTGTGTTGTGCTCAGCTAGGTTTTTGTGTTTTGTGTTTTCTATTTAGGATTTTTTTTCTCTCCATTGTGGGATATCTCTCAAAGCATTGTTTGTGGGAGGTTTATGTTTTTGCATTGTATTTGCTCGGTTACTGTTTGTGTTTATGTTTGGTTGATGTTGATGTATTGTGCTGTTGGATGATGGTGGGTGAAATGTATGGTTGGTTATTGGTTAATGTGTCTGACAAATCCCATCAGGGATGGGTGATGTCATGATCAGTCATAAAAAAAATTATTAATTTTTCATTTTTTTGTATGTGTTTTTCTGTTCCGTGTATATTGTGAAATAGAAAAAAAGTCACTTATTAGTTGTCTAAGCATTGTTGTCCTCAGTGTTCATATGTCATTATTTGTGTTTGTGTGTCTTATATCTTTTTATGTACAATTGTAAACACCCAGTGCAGTCAACAATAGTCCTGGTTAAACAAATGCTTTGGCTCTGTAGTACACAGGATTCAGAGCTGTGTTTCTGTGTGTGTCACTCATGACAGGTCCAACCTCTACAGTAATGTGCGTGTGCATATGTGAATTGCCTCAGGCAGTTGCATAGGGTGAAGGGTTGAGTGAGTGGGGAGCAAAGCCGCCTGAGTGGTTTGCTTCATTAGGAAACAAAATATAAGCTTTCCGGGCCATTAGGACTGACTTTAGATGCAAAAGCACATAAGACGACGACTCACCTCATCAACGATGCATTGCAGTAACTGGAGAGGCTGGAAGAGGAGAGACACAGTGAGATGAAAAAAAAATCTGCCTACATGGAATTTCTTGGCAATGGGGAAAATCAATAGTGTGATAAAAAAAAAAAGTATCTACTTAGATTAATCAAATGCAGAGAGCTCAGGCAAAACAATCCTTCAGCTCCTGCATGTTTTTATTATTCCATAATGGCACCTAATATAATACCACCAGTTTAAGCATGATCTAATATTTCATTGCAAAAATGCAATTTGAGTGTTTTTTTATTTCAAATGAGAGAGCCAACCAAGAGTAACAGACTATAGAGTGGGAGAGCTCTTTATTCTTTCTTCCTTTTCAAATGCAATAAAACTTACCATTAAAGATCCTTGATTTTTCTGGATCTGTAGGGCAAGAGAAGAGAAGAAGGGACGAGGCAATATGTAATTAGCGTGTCATAATCAAGACGATGCACTTGGACACATTATGATCACTAGGAGAAAATTATTGCTTTCCTGTTGGCAATTTGTGAGTATGCGTTAACACCATTTACATAATGAAAACACACAAATGTTAATGGCCTTGTTCTCATTTGTGGAGAATGGGGGTAAAAGATCCACTAATGCTAATTTTCAGAGTAGCACTTTATTCATACCCTCCAGGTTATCGAGATGTGCCGGGATGTAGAATAACTGTTACAAACAGCATGAGCAAGCTCTGCAGTGAGCATGCTCACTGATGTCAATTTCACAGGTGCAACACAGACAATAAACAGGCCACAACACCGTAAGCTACCTACATACATGGTGACAACAGAGCGCTGCAGGGATGAAGTTTTTAGTAGGTTAACATGGAAGTTAGTGTCTCCCTGGTTCTCTCAAGTAAAAGCCTTGGGGATCTTTCTATTGGATTTTGGATTACTGTAAAAAAACAAACGAAAAAAACCCAAAAGCTGCGTGGAAACATTTGATGATACTTGTTTTGTTCATCAACGCAATCTTTACAAATTGACGGCACTTTTATTTTGAAGCAGAAATGTAATCCTGCCTGAATTAAAAAGGTAATGTTAGCCAGTAAATGAACTACCATACGGTTGCATGACTTAATGTAACGATCAAAACAAGAGTGTATAACCATATTCACCATTCTCTAGTCTCATTTAGCCACTTGTTTAAAATGTCCTTTTTTAAGACACATAAAAGCTTAAAAAGCTTAAAATTCCTGATGTATTTTATGTTGTAGATCAAAACGTTAATGTCTTTTAAGCTTGTGTTAACCACTGACCTTGTTTCAGGCATCTAAACAAAACCATAGATTTTAAAAATAATGGATGTGGCTACCCTGACGTCATCCACTGGTTTGTGGACTCCCATTCTGGAGTCTGGAGTTTGGTATTTAGGCCATTGCCATCTTGTTTTTTTGGAGCCAGCAGTGACTATATTTGGGTGAGGGGCTGAAGCTGTGGAGGAGTGAGGAGTTTGATCTGACTGGGAGGCTGAAGACACTGTCTGTACACAGACTGTCACTCAAAGCATCCAATCCCTTAATTATGTGTAACTTTATGCCTTAATTAAGTGTAAATGCATTAGTTATATGAAAACTCCCTCTCGTACAGTTGTCATGAACAGGAAAATTAGGAATAGAGCCAAACACCATTTCATGTACCAGGCTGTAAACATTTTAATCTCTGCTGTGAAGTCTAGCATTTTAACATGGGGGCCTTTGGGGATTGACTTGCTTTTGGAGCCAGCCTCAAGTGGCTGTTAAAGTAACAGCAGTTTTTGGCACTTCGGCGTTGGCTTCAGTTTTTAGCCCTGGAAGTTGCCGCTTGCCAAGTTGTAAAACCCACTCACTTCTGGATGAAGGACTGGAAGTGCTAAAATGCTAACTCATTCTCAGGTTTTATGACTCATTCCTGCACAACTCTATTGGGTTAAAACTATGATTTGATAAGAGCAGATGTTTGAAGTTGGAGAAAAAACCCCACATAACAAGTGTTCAGGGGAAACAAAACAGAAAATGACATCTAAGATATTCAATACTTACTTGACTTACAAAACATACTTTCTATGGTCACAGTCAAAACATATTAAAGGAGTCATTAACAGTATGAGCCACAATAGAGACATTCAATTTGGTAGATCTAGACACAGCCTCTGAGATAATGACTTAAAATGTAAATGTAAGTGACACTGCAGTGAAACAGTAGCAAAGAGCATTTCCTACTTAAAACCCTCAGGGCTGAATTCATCAGGAAAAAAAAGTTTCAATTTCTTCCAAAAAACAAATGTATATCTTCATAATACAGACTTAGTGATATAACGGCTAAAAACTCTGCTCAGCTGAATGTCTGAGAATGTTTGGTAAATAAATTGCTCATTTCTCTGAGTGTTTTGACAGTGCATTAGAACACTTATTGATTCACTCAATTAAATACAGGTTTTCACACTCGGCAAATACCAAGAGACTCCTAAACTGCCTCTATATCCAGTTTTGCCTGATTCAGACACATTAAAGGCAACTATGGAAAACTAATTTGTTCAGAAATAATTACTAAGACAAAATTGCGTGCTGCTCCAGGGGTTGAAATTGGATAGTGGGAGAGTAACTTATTCAAGCATAATTGAGCACTTATTCTTCTTATACTAGGTAGCTTGACCACGTATCAAAATGAGAGCTTTAAAAATACCTCCCTATCTTTCCCTCTTAGCAGTTTCTCATCACTGTGAGCTGATTATCTGTTAGACATTTTATTATCTGCATGTTCATTTTGAGGATTAAATATCACTTTTATACTTTAAAAAGTCTTTCCAGTAATCCATTTCTTCATATTTTCTTCATATTTTCTGATACCTGATTTAAGAGGGACAAACAAATCCCAAGGATGTTGTGTTTGCTGCAAAAGGTCTTACAGGACTTCTGCATCAGAGTGTATATAACTAAATTCCTATATTACTTTTATAAAACATCAGCTTGTTGTTTCTCTGAACTAAACAGCCCTTATACAAGTGGCTTTGTGGAAATGTATCACACTTTTTCTCCTGATTAGAAAATATCACATTGGGGTCAGCATGAAAATTAGAAGTCACAATTTTTAGACGTCAAATAATTTCCGTTTCTTTCAAGAACAACTCAATAAACACTTCTGAAAGATCAGATGACTTTTTCTCTCCTTAAGGATTCCAAAGATATTTCTTCAAAGGTCAGAAAACTCCTACAAAAGGCTTTTTGATCATAACCGTCCATTTCCACAAAGGTTGACATGCACTTTTTGGTTATGGGCAAAGGCAGTCCCATGGAGCTATCACTAAAAATAAGAGGGAAACCATGAGAAGTTTTCTCTGTTCTTTTCTTTTCTGTTAGGTCAACACCAATCAAGTCACTCCGTTTGCCTGAGTTCTACTGTGAGATTATGCTGCTCTTCTCTGATTAAAATATTTAATTCCTTTTAGAAATCATTTATCATTCATCAGCTGCATAGGGAAGCTAAATACATGGTTATGCAAATACGTGTTTGTGAGATCCTCAGACAAGAACCTGCTGACTGTTCCCACCTCACTCTTAAAGACTAAAGGTGACCAAGTGTTTGTAGTTGGGGCTCCTCGGTTGTGGAATGATCTGCCTGAAGAACTCTGGCTTGCTAAATCTCTATCTTCTTTTAAATCACCTTTAAAGACTTATTTTTATCAAAAGGCATCCCTATAATTTCTATTTGAGGGTTATTCTATTAATTATACTGCACCATACTGCCTCCTGACCTCCATGTTAAAATAACCAACTTCAAAGCAGAAACAGTCATGTTTACAGTCTAGTGCAAAAAAACATTTTGGACTCTATAGCTAATTTTCCCTGTTCATGGCAACTGTCACTGGGGTGAATGTTTATATCACTTATCTGTTTGCAATTTGTTATAATTAAAACAACAATTGATTCTTATAATCATGCACAATTAAGGGCGGGCCACTGCTGGCAGCCTGCCTATAGTGGCCTCGGCTTCTCCACAGCTCCACCCTCTAATCCAAATATGGTCACTTCTGGCTCAAAACACTAAAATGACAATGGCCAAAATACTGAACCAAAGACTTCAGTCTTCAGTGGGTCGAATCAAGATTGCTATGTCCACTATTTTTACAGTCTATGGTTCACCATTTTTGCAACTTGCGCTAATTTGGTATGCTACTTTGCAACGTGTCCTCCTTCTCAGCATTGCAGCTCCTTCAAAACGTTTCAAAATTAGTTTTACACAAATGGAATCTCTAGGAGATTAGACTGATCCTAATAAAATGAAATAATGTTTAACTAATTTCTTAAGGGAGGACATGTGACCATGCCAAGTGAAAGGAGTTTTTTACAGAATTTGGAGCTATCACAAGATAGTGAAAAATGACAGCAAACATTGTTTACAACACACATACAGTACTACAGTACCATTTTCTTTCCATCTCATTTGAGAAGAAAAAACAAAGTAACAAAAAAAAGCGTCTATGCTGATGGATGCAGTGATGTGTAATAGAAGCTCCTGAAACACACACACAAATAACTGACATGGTTTTTTCATCCAAAAATTCATTCAAATCTGAGAAAATATGACAAAATAAAGAGAAACAAAAACAACCACAGAGCAAACAAATCAATCAGAAGCAATAGTGCTGGCGGCTGTATACACATCACATCAGGTCTGGTGTCTTCAAAGACTTTCAGAGCGAGCCGTGCAAAAACTCCATTAACTCCTGACAAAGGACGCAAATGAATCCCGACATGTGGTGAAATGGAATTAAAGAGACCATCTCTAATCATGACAAACACGAGGTGATGATTCTACTGTGCGTGCATACACAAAAGAGTGAATGAGGGATAATGCATCAACTAACCACCAAATGAAAGCAACTGGCAAACACACTTCCTCAGAATGCAAAGGGTGAACAAAAGATCCCAAACAATGCTAAAATTGGCTTTTCCAAAGTGCAAATCATGAACGCCTCAAAGCCAAATTCAACTTTAACAACTCCAGTTTCTTCCACCAGTCTACAGTGGAAACTCGGATGCCATTGGTTCTCTTCCAATCCCTCTCTCTTTTATCTGCTCCAACTTCTCCCTCAGTCTGTACTAAAATGTTCTCTGTGAAGTGTAGCAGGGGGTTTTGCACAGACAGCTGTGCCAGCGTCTGCAAAAATGACAGCTTAGGCCTGAGGACTTTGGCTGGCTGCGCCTGACGAGCTGGATCCGAGCACTCTCGCCACACCGCTCTGCTACAGCCTGCAGGTGAACTGTCTGCAGTACCATATGGAGTTAGGGGAAAATTAATACTGAGATGAGGAAAGCTGCGTGACAGCAGAGAGCCTAAACTATAAAACTGAGAGGTGTTTCTAGTATTTTGTCTACTGCATTTCTATCAATGAGGGTAGATTAAACTACCATTCATTTGCAAAAATACACTTACAATTAACATGATAATGGGAGCATTAAATGAAGGAGCAGCACTCTAAAATCAGACACGCCCTGGGCTGTAGTCACGCTTCGTACAAGTAAAAACACACATTTAGTGACATTTACATCACTACACAATGTAGGAGCTGGATAAACACACCTTTGCTCCCTGACACAAAGACTCTGCTTTTCATCACGGCTCAAGAATTAGTGATCAACACAGAAAATAAGTGAGCAGCAACATCTGCGTCACAGACGCCTATTTACTGTGGAAATACGCAACTAGGGCTGAATTAATTCTTGGAAAAACACATTTGGATTCCTCTCAGCACGTAATACGTTACATTTTTGGGAGAACATTTTCAAACGAGGTAGCTGACATTAATATACAAAACATTTGTGGCCTAAAAGACATTTCAGTTCATCTGACATCCAACGCTAACATTTAGTAAATGTATTCCCTTTTTCCCAGGAAGTATAAATGGCGTAGTGACAGGCAGCAGTCAATAAAGCACTCTCTGTGCAGGTAGTGCAGTGGATACGTCACACTCTGCTTCTTTACCCAACGACAATTAAATTTAATTTGACTGACAGAGCAGTCCAAGTGTTGTATAAATTAAGCCAGTTTGAAAAGAAAAAAAAAACAAAAAAACACACACACACAAAATGATCAGATTTACCTCCACACAGAACACAGTCAAGACTTATTTTCCTTGTATGTCAACGAATAGTAATCAGCAGTTTACCTAGTGTCCATATGTAAAAGTAGAAATTAAATATTACATTTCTGACATAATTACATTTTTCAAAGCAGCATTTTCCACACAGTCACACTAGAACAAACTCTTCATTAGATAAAAATCTCTGCCCTCACATTTCGTGAAGGCATTCGGCCAGGAGGTAACCTGAGGTAACCAGATTTAGATTGCTCTGCTAAGGATTAGAGAGATAAACCCATCTTAAAGGGCTAATTAAGACTTGATGGGATTGGGAAGTCACCTCGGAGGTCGGCAATTACATTTGAGCAGGATTTTTAACTTAGTGTAATGAGGGGAAAAAAACTCGAACCCAAACAGTAGATTTATACGTTTAAAGTCGTATATTAATACGGAGCAGCTAATCTAGAAAATAATATGGATGACAGGGAATAATATATTCAGGTCAACAGACCTTCAAGTCTCATTTAGGCCCTTTAAACAAGTGAAAAACAATTATGTGATTAAATGTGATTAAGTCTGAAGTTACTGGAAATCATTTAAAAAAGAAATTTTTATTTATTTTTAAAACAAATTCAATAATACAAAATTTTGTTTGATATAAATGACAGAAATTTATATTTTTAGGTCAACAAACCTCTTATTCTCATTGAGGGCCTTTAAACATGTTTACTTTTACCAACTTTAAAAAAAATATATTTGATTAAGTTTGAAGTTTGGAATTATTAATTATTAAAAAAAAACTTAATTAAATCTTTTTTTTTAATCTAGTTAAAAAGAAATAAAATAAAATAATTTTATTGTCCTCTGAAAGAAATGCAGCACAATCACTGTAGTTTAGCCATTGGACATCTACAGTGTTAACTGTTTCTTCTTCATCTTCTTTCCTACACAAATTCAGGGGGCTAGCTCAGTCGACTAACCTCACTTAGTCTGCCGTAGATATTAAACCACAGCTATGCAACTTAAACTCAGTCTATGTGCTCATGGTTATGTGTATTTACTGTGTGTTACACATTTCCGCTCTGCTGTGCTCATTATTGTTTTATTTATGTATTATATGTGTCCATTTATAATGCTTTTTTTGTACTTTAACTCACCTTTATATGTTGTGTGTGTGTTGCTAATGTTGTATACTGCTGTTTTTAATATTTGTACAGCCCTCTGAGGCATCCTTTCTAAAATTGGGCTATAATTACCTTTGACTTCATTATACTTTTATTTCAACAGTAATAATCACAGCTAAATATCTTTTTTAAAAAATCTGGCAACTTTTAAGTGAAGATCAATTCAAAATAAACAATGCCTATCTAAAATTCAAATAAATAACTAAAACACTGAAAATAACTCACCTGTGGATAGGGGAACATGCCTAGCGCCAACTGTGTAGAGAAGAGAGAAATGATATGTGTTACACTTCATTCTTTAATTCTTTTGAGACATGAAATAAAAATGAAACATAATGGAGGATGTTGAGTCAGAACTGGGCCTGTCAATATCTGTAAACACCTGTACAAAGTAATTCAATAAAGTCACACAGCCCCTCCATAATGCTCACATCAATGCAGCTTATCATGGAAATTTTAGTAACTTTATATTCTAATTTAAGGTTTTCTGTCAAATTTGATCCATCCCCCTAACAGACACTATTTTTGTGAGTGTGTGAGTGTGTGTGTGTGTGTGTGTGTGTGTGCTGGCACCACCATAGAGTTGAGTCAACATTTCTCAAATTATACTTCACAAAGGTAGAATTTCTTGGATGGCTGCTGGAATGGACTCCCATTAGACTATATTGACCAGGCGTATTAAAATGGCGGTCTACGGGCCACATCCGGCCCAGAAACAACCTCTGAGTGGCCCAGCTGGAGTTGTTATTGGTTAATGTTACTGGCACTTGTTATGCTTCTGACAGCTCTGCTTTTTCTCTGTTTCTGTCTCTGTTATGTGATATGCCTGGTTTCAGATATGTGACTAAAAAGTTTTTTGGGTTTTTTTTTCAAATGTGAAATAATAAACACTGCAATTTTTGCAACCTTAATTTGCATTTGTTACCAGAAACTGAAAAAAAGGTTCACTGCTGAAAATGTCTGGCCCGTCAACATTTCCTGGTTTTCAAATCTGGAGCAATTAAACATGGAATTGAATAGCCCTAAAATAGACTTTATATAGTCTTTATATCGACGATTTTTTTGTTGTTTTCCAAAATATCTTTGTATCTATATACAAATATCTTCCCATTTCCATTGTCTTACCATTTTCTTAATGAAATGGAATTCAAAACACAGAAGGAAAATTCTGCTGAGAGCGATGAAGCGTACAGAACTTGAGACTTTCTGTCTTTGAGTTAAGCTTAGTGCCACCTGCTGATAACACTTCCTCATCAAACAACATCAGCTATTAGTTAATAACCCCCCACGATTACCACCTGCAGGGAACAAAATAGAGGGATAAACAGAAGCAGGACAGGATTGTGGGCCCATTGCATGTAATGTGTGTTATTTTGGCTGGGGGTGGGGTGACAGCTCTCCCTGACATTTGGCAATTCACTTTGGGGTGGGCATTTTTCATCTTGGTCAAGGGCAGCTTATTGGCAACATTATGTTATTAAAACGTCAAAATGCTCATGGTCTTTCCTTGAACATAAATAGACCAACTAGCAGGCTAAAGATCAATCCAAATTGAGTGGGAGTGCAAGCCATTTCATTTAGCTCAATGCACACATCCACAGCTAGAAATAAAGAGAACAGGACCGGGGAGGTGGGGCCCGCTGATATAAAACTCCATCTTTATCACACAGAGATCATGTCAATAATTTTGACATCGCTCTTTTGCTATGAACTCATCCATTATTGTTATAATTGTAATGATATGAAACATTATTGACAAACAAAGGCGAGGCAGAAGCCCAAATCGTTTGTTATCCTGCAGAGGGAGAGCTGCGGACAGAAACAGATGGAGAATCAATAGTGTCAGTGGGAGGACAAGAGACCAGGGAATGTTACACTGAAATTAAAATGTTATTTCAAAAGGCACGGCGTCAGTCAAGCACTCAATCAGAGACACTGATGCACAGGCACAAGGACACACTGCACATACAGTGTGTATCTTACAATGCTCACTCAATGAGCAACCAACATGATGCAAGACATACAAAATAATCTATTCAATGTGCGTATGTGAAGTTTCGAATGCCTATGGCCCCGTCCTTTTTTGTTGAAATCTGCCCCAATCAGGTTGTGCTTTTTGCAGCTTACAACATCTATTTTTTTAACTGTTAGCGGGGAACCACAACATCACCTGTCCTTAGCTTAACTGTTATTTTTGCTGTTAAGTAACCTCACAGAGCTTTACCTTAAAATCTGCATAAAAGAATGGAAGGCAGAGGGCACTTAGCTACTGGAGATCCGTTTAGGAACATGAGACGTTCAGAAAGAGGAAAAATCACAGGGAGTGCAACCAGCAGGTCCAGGAGCTTCACCTGGATCACGGACTGTTCAAGGCTCGTTTTAGGATGAGTCTGAGACAGTTTGACAATTTATGTGAATCGTCAGGCCTAAGTATAGTTGGAAAAAGGTTTGACGTAGTAAAGGCTACACTTTACTTAGATGTGTCTTGCAGCTTGAGTGGAGTGACGATGAGCCAGTGTTAGCTTAACACTCTTTGCTACTACTTGTCATCATCACCACAGAAGGAACGCCTCTTAATTCGTTTGATTAGGCAATCGGAAAAAGTGCAAATTATTTATATATTAAGACTCATTTTGCAAGAATCTTGTGTCCCCATCCATTAAAATCCCACACTTCTGTGTACAAATGCCAGCTACAAACTGAAGTCATTTATAAAATGTCATACCTCCATGAAAGAGATTCCCACACTCCAGACATCTGCGTGGATACCATACTGTTCTCCTGATATCCTTTCCGGCTGTGGAACAAAAAAAAAACATCAAAAACTAGAAGGACAAAGTCACAGTCTAACCTTTATCTTCACAACAACAGATTTAAAATTATTTGACATGAGACTGACATTAAGGGGTCACTCACCGCCATGTATGCGTTGGTTCCCACATACGTTTTGGCAATAGAATTCACCAACTGCAAACGAAATATAATCAACAGTGAATTAGCAAATAATGATGCTGCATATGGATATAAATTGCTGAACTCACCGTATTAAGCCTTGACCCTTATAAATAAATTTGAAGAGTCATTATTGGGTAATGAAAAAAATAGCTGGACCTCAGTTATCAAAATCTATTGACATGTCAGGTTGACATTTTGGGCTGCTCTCAACCCTCACACAAGGGAACAGGAGTAAGACAAGGAGACATTAGTAGGTCTGTGTGCATGTGTGTGTGTGTGCGCGTGTGTGAGAGTAGATACAATAGCACATGCCATCAATGACAGGGCTGTGATAATGAGTGTCTGTTCCCTCATGGCTGTTTTTTTGCCCTACAGAGTGAGAGGGGGAGGGAAGCTAGTGTATGTGTGAAACAGAGATAAACAGAAAAAATAGAGTTAAAAAAAGAGAAGACAGAGGACAAGTCAATGCTGAAAGTGTTATACATGCAGTGTGTAAAATTCACCTTGGAGCTTCCAAGAAAGTGGAGGTTAAAAATGAATAACAATTTACCACAGAAAGGAAAGGTGTGTGTGCGTGTGTGTGTGTGTGTGTGTGTGCGTGCGTGCGTGCGTGCGTGTGTGCGTGTATGTGTGTTAAAAAGGGAGACAGAGTCCTCAGGGTTGATGTTTTGGGGAACGCTGAAGGTCTGTCCCTGATGATTACATTGCAAACACACACTGTCACACACACACGCACACACGCACACAATGACGAGGCTATTGTCTGCCACCCACGCTTTCCCCACATCTCCTGAATACATATCAATGAGGCTTTGCTGTTGTGTGTGTGGGTCATAATTATAACAAGTGATTTTTTTGGAGGCTGCAGAACAATGGGAGGGGGGGAGTTAATGTGAGAGGAAGACCCTTGGGATAACGCTGATGTTTTGAGTTGAAAATGAATGCAGTGATTGAAACGTTGACCATATGCACACAGATCTGCGTGCGCACACACACACACACACACACACACAGATTGCACAGACTGTAGTGATGCAGCTAGAGACAATTGTGTCTCTCCTTCCATCCTTTCTCTCTCTCTCTCTCTCTCTCTCTCTCTCTCTCTACCACACAAACAAATCAGTGTACCTGCGTGCTGACACCAAAGTCACAGAGCTTGACTTGTCCTCGGGTGTTCACCAGCATATTGGAAGGCTTGACATCTGCAGAGACAAACTGCTTGATAGAACTGCAACATCAGCACTCTACAGCTTGTCTTTATCAACTCTGTTCTTTTTTTAATAACACAGAGCCCGCACACTGCCTTACTCACCTCTGTGAAGTATCTTCAGGCTCCACAGATACGTCAGGCCTTTGACTACCTAGAGATACAGACAAAAGAAAAAATAAATTAACTTTCACATCATTCAACATTTAACCAACACCTGTGGCTGAATAATACCTTGTCTAGGGTAATGTGGTTACCAGCAGTTGAGCTATGCAAACTAGGGGTGGGCAATATATCGAATCGACTCAAGGTATCGCAGCTTTTTCTATGTGTGATACATAAAATGACTATATTGCGAACATCGAGCATAAATTGTCTTGTCATTTTTATATGCCACCAACGCTTCAGTTCCTTTACTCTCTCTTACAGGCACACATACAAAGCAGGCCTTTTGCAGAGCTCCAGACTGTGACTATTTTGTCACATTTTGTAACCATAGAGCAGCAGTGCGACATGCAAATAAATTATTATATGAATTGGAGAGCTGTTAAGTTTGTTTCCAGCTTACAGTAAGACATTGAGTTGCATGTTAAAGCTCTCAAATCCCTTTAAATATTCATTCCACTCCTAAGGTGTGGGAACAAGCTTTGGGTAGTCAATGAAATAATAACACTGCAGATATGAGCAACCAAGAATATGTGTCCTCACAGGCTATTCGGTACATCTGGAGCTGAACAGCAGGACCTCAGTAATGAGACGCAACTCCTTCACACTGAAACAAATTCATTGAGTTTGCAATGAGTTTGAGCACCCAGTAAGAACAACCTCTTGCTGTTCCACCTTGGAAGTATTACATAGACACCAGGGTGACAAAAACATGAGCAAGAGTAAAACATTTTTAAAGTGGGTAGGAGAGGAGAGGCACTTGTTTGTTTTGTGCAGCCGTCGCAAGGGCATTCATCGTTGCACTCATGTAAATCCGCTCATCTGGTTAGATTCATGCAACAGCTATATAATGTTGATATTTTTGTAAGTATTACTCATTTGAAAATGTACGATCGTGCTTTTTTCATTTAAGGGGTGGAGAACTGATTCTAGCCTCCAGGCTCCTGTCATCCGTCTCTGATGCACGACAACCTCTGAGATAAATTAAGAAATCACAAAAGCTCTCTGAAGTCCTGCTACCTCAAAAGGTGGTGGTGTGAGTGCAGCGACTGCAGTGTGCAGCTTCACTCACACCCTCTTGGGTGCTTTTCCTTCTGTGATAATTAACAAATGTGACAGTGGAAAGGAGGGAAAGCTGTGAATTAGAATTAACACTGACTAAATAGCTGTCATTGTTTGATTACGGACAAAGTTAAAGGGGGGGTGAAAGAAATGAGGAGGTGGAGACAGGAGAAGGGTAATGAGTGTGGAAAAGAGACATGCATTTATCAACATCAAGGCCATGTCTATCAAAATGCTAGTTTTAACTGAGAGTAGAGAGGCCAGGAGAGAGGCAGAGAGGGGAGGAGAAGGGGAAAATTGCACTGACTTTGTCCATCACTTCACCAAACAGAAGCTAATTGAAAAATTCACACCTGTGGTTCTCTTTTGTTTTATTTTATTAAAAAGAGAGAGAGAGTTTTTTTCAATCAGACCTGTTCAGTATCTAACTAACAAATAACAGGTCGCATTTAAAACTGCGACTGCCGGGCACACATGGGACACTCACACCCTAATTCATGTAAATAAATGTTTCTAAAAACTACTATTAATTGTTCAAATGCTTTGCACTCAAAAAACAAACTAATAGATGGGGGATTTTTGGTATAAATGAACACTTACTGCCACTGCAATCCTCCCCAGCACGTGCTCTGGAATTCTTTTGTACACGTCCAGAGAACCACCTGCAGAAGATAAATGATTCTTTCAGGCAGTGATATTATATGACACATTATGTACAAATTCTTAACTAGCAACCTAATGCCAAATTTAAACAACAAAGCCAAATTTCCATCAGCCACACAGATTGCAACACCTATCCAAACAACTGTAAAATCCAGATTTACATTATGTCAACCAATATTGTGCTTGCTTGTTGATCCTCCTACACTGTTAATTTATATTTCTGTCTCCAGACATGTTTTAAATTGTGATATACCAATATTTTATTTAACATGATTTCCCTACATGAAAGTTAGAAAAAAAAAAACAACTCTTAAAGAAGACTTTTTCCTTCATTCATTGTTTTCTCTTTCCACAGCGATGCTCACATGAAGTTAATTGGTAAACTAGTGCAAAAAGAGCACAACTAGATGGCTCGCGTTAGTGTTACAGGAAACATAGAAGAGATTCAGCCATACATGTCTGAGCCTCAGTCAGATTCAGATGAGTAGTCTGTTGTGCAACAAAATTGGTGACAAGCAGACGTATCAGAATCTTAAGTGTAGGTAACATCTTTTAATTATATTATAGGCTAAGTGGCAGTAGCTGACACCATGTTAGTGGTTGTAAAACATACAGTAATATCTGCTACAATGAAGTTTTTGGTAGATAATGGAAGGAGTCTCCAGGGTTCAGTTTACATCCAAAAACTGCACACTCTACCGTGTTTGCCATCAAAACTTTTACTATGCTAATGCTAACTGTACTCTCTGTGCTGACAAGTCCGCTCTGCACTTGAGGTTTTCAGGTTTCGTGGCTAGAATTGTGTTGAAGTCTGTTCCCGCGTTGATGTGTTTCTTGTGTTAGACAGCAACTGGCTTTCGTTTTAGTAACATTTCTCATCTTGCTTGCATGGGGTACCTCGAATCTCAAATTTAGGGAAGTGCACAGACATCTTCCCCTTAAGGAGAGGACAGTAAAAACACCTCTCTAGTGACAAACTTTTCACAGATGCAATTCAGTGTAGTCAAGGGCAGACATTTTAGGGGACATATATATAAGAAAAACACATTTTTGAGTGAAAGGGGATTTTAACTAGTTCATAGTTAGAAATTTATGAGAGCACTCCAGAATGCAGAAGCAGAACTCCCAGAATATTTCAATGACCTAGACACATTGAAAATGTCTATAGAAAATTTCAAAGGCAACCAAAAAGGAGAATAAAATGATCTTTTTAAAAGTTTCCACGTCAGTGTGGACATTCTCAGAATAGCTATCCAATGAATAGATTATTTAAATAATATATAAATAAAGAGGACACATTCCAGGTGTGTTTCTAAATGTACTTGAAAATTAAAGTGTGTCTATGTAGTTATATTAAATAAATTCACCCTTCAATTGAATGTATTCTGACACCTATTAGTTATATAAATAAAACGAGATGACAAAGTCATTGATGTTTCCTTGTGCTGTCAAAGTTAGTCAAAAAGTTTCACAAAGAGCGCTGAGAGGTTAGACAGACTTTTCCGACAAGCTGGCAAATGTGTGAAACAGGGGAATCACCGCATTAACACGCACTTGGATAAACACACACACACCTAAGAACATAAACAGTCACCCATCTCACACCAATCTAGAGACATGCATACAAACGCACCTACAAATGCACTTAAGTCAAGATTTATCACGCCCTTGTAGCTTTTAGCACACACGCATGCTAAGCAGCTCACAGCGATAAGACGTCTTCTTGATCTGCAGAAGTGTAAATGGAAACACAGCCACCAGAGAGACAGACAACCGTTCTCCAAAGTCTTTTCTACACAGCTGTGGCTGGCAAAGTTAAAAAAAAAAAACATGATCTACTGGTTTTAGCCACAGAGAACTCACCGTCCATGAATTCTGTGCATATGGATATCCTGTTCTCGACAAAAAAGGCACTGAAGAAAGTGATGATGTACGGCGAATCACACTGCAATCAAGGGAAGAGACCATGCAACCATTAAAGAGCACGTTGAGTTTTTATCTGAGATACAAAATATTTTGTTTATACATTATCTTAACTATGAATTTTAGTGTAACTTTGGCAACAAAATTTAAAATTTCTCATAACTGCTCATTCTTTAGTGATTGTGCTAAACAGCATCAAAGTTCATCAGCTGTTTTTGTTTGGAAATAATTTTAATTAATTTATGATTTGATTTCACACAAACTCCATGGAAAGAGAGCTAGCAGAGCAAAGTGGGGCCATGGAGAAACATCAGCAGCTGAAATTGTTTCAGGGTAACTACAACTTCTTTCCCCGTCTTCAATGTAAATAACACACAATACATTCATGCTCAGTTACAGTGAGTTTCCATGCTCACAGTGTTTCAACCTACACTTTTCCGGGGCAACAGAATAAAAACCTCTTAGGTATGAAAAGGAATTGACATTAGGTGATAAGTAAACTCACATGCCTAGTCCACATGTGTGTTGCCTGTGTTTCCCAGTATCGCTGATCCCTGGCTTACATTGTAACACCAGAAGCGATAACTGGCGCTTCAGACTCGTGGTTTATTAACAATGCGGATCTAGTAGGATGGCAACATTCAGGCGAGAAAAGACAAACACGTTTTGTAAAGAAGAAGAAGGAAGAACTAACCTTGTAGAGGATTTCTAATTCAGACATGATCTGCTTCTGTAATTCCACCGTGATATCCAGGGGAATGACCTGTGAGCAAACATGAGGCGAAAAAAGACAAATCTCAACATGAAGTTCTGCTGATGTTCTGAAGTGGTGGAAGAGCATGAAGACAGAAGGAGTTCTCACCTTGACTGCTAAAACCCGCTTACCAAGGAGATGGTATGCTCTGAAAGGGACAAAACACAAGATAATCTATAACAAGAATGCTTAAAGCAGTTGCTTATTATGTTTCAATTTTCAAATTAAGAACATATTCACAAAAAATGTATTGCTGCTACTAACAGCACCATGAATTGTGGATCACTTGCAACCGTCATATCTGCCTGTCTGATTTCTTATGATATTTCAGCAGGAAAAAGCACATTAAGCTTTGCAACAGGATGTAATTTGCCCTTTTTTGTGTTTCTGATTGCAATTATTCACGTGGCAAAGGATAAAAGTGGTTTTGGCAAAGAACACAGTAGAAATACAGCCGGCAGAAAAAGAAAACTGACATTTAGACCACGAGCTACAGGTCCTGAGTCATGAAGTGCAGAGGCCTTCCTCAAAACATCAGGGAAGGAATTTAAATATAACAGAGCTGTATTTGGGATTTATTATCCCAGTGCGCTGAAGTTACCACTTGCTCTCTGAAGACACTAATAATTTTAGTGTAACTGTGTCTGGCTATTACAGCTGATCTGTATGAATTGGACTGTTTTTGCATTGCGGCTTCTTTACTTAAATATGGGCCAGTTTTGAAACCAAATGTATGAATACTACCTCATTTAAATACTTGCAAATAGCACAGGAGCACCATAATACTATTTGCTTTGTAGCACAGTTAGGGGTGCATTTCACCCTGCAGGTGCTTTGATAATTACATGGCAGGCTTGGACAGTATCTTTATTTTCCATTTCTTCTTAACATTTCACAGGCGTATATGGTAATAATGGTATTTGTGTTTAAAGAAAACTTGACAGAAATACAATAAAAGTAACCAAACCGTCATGTTTTATCGTGTGAAAATAAGTTGTATCTATGCTCTACTATTCCCTGTTTTCTCTTTCTGCTGTTGGGTGCCAGCTGTTTACAGTCCTGTGATGCTATCGCCATGCTCGCAGTCGCCATGTCATTCAGCTGAGCTGCCTGTTGCACAAATAGAGACTGACCTCTAGTGGCCAAGATTTGCACTAAATACAATACACCCTCGATAAAGCATCTCCCAAAAAGTTGAATAGAAAGAAGAGAGTCGTCTTTTTTTACGGTATTTAAAATCACACCTTCAGGATCTCAAAATACCCTAGTACACCGTAATACCTTGACAGCACCAAGGCCTATTACACAGTTCCATTTTTCCTTATTTGTGCAGGTTTAGCATCACAAAAGCCATGCAATACTTTTTGGAATTTTCCCTTTAGTCTAAGGTTTTTTAAATCTTTCTTTCAAGTGAGGAATTCGGACTAAACGGATATTTTTATGCCTCTGTTTAGAGAAAATTTCCATCACTCTGCCCCAAGTAAAAGGGATAATGTTAATGTTCTGATGTAGTTGATGAATGATTATTGATCACAAACAATCACAAATTGTTATTGTACCAAAAATGTACTGAATATGGTAATCAAATTCAAGTGGTAATAAAAGGACATAAAGACAAAGCAACAAAACTAGACAGGTCTCCTGGCCACTGAACTACATTAATACAGCCTATATCAACATGATAAAATGCCTCTGTTATTCTCTTAAAGGTCAGGGGTCACCACCTAAACCAGATCCAGTCAGCCCTATCACTCGTTGTTCCAGACAGAGTTTTGAGTTGCAAGTAAAGCAGCAGCCACAGACCGGCCCCGTAATGATTTAATTATCAAACTCCTTACTGCCAAACATCGGCTTTAGTTACAGCCCTTGAAGGTTAGTTTACGGCACCAGTGACAACACCTCAGGACCTCTCAACATACAATCCTCAAGGACAAATACTGTCCAACAGCTGTCAGGTAATTGGGACGAGGCGGGGGCCGTGTACGTCACACAGGCGGGTTAGCTTGCAAGCAGGCTTAGTGAATGTGATACCTGGCTACTCACCTGTCGGCGGGTCTTCCAGAGAGAATGTGTATGGTGCAAGGTGTGATTAATGCGTCTTAGATTGGAGTATCGCGTTGCTCTTCGGCCAGACACCTCAAAACTGGCCCAGGCCTTTAATTAATGCCACCTATTAGTGCCATGTCAAGTATTTACCCACAGTAAGAACAAACACTGGTCTCTGGCTGCAGGTACGCTATGCTGTATGTGAGCTGCAGTTAACACAGTCTCAGCGCTGCTGAAGTCAAAAACAAAGCACAGACTTTCCGGAGACTGTGAAAATGAAAACTATCACCACAAGTTTCCACATTAAAGAAAAAAAATGTAATCGCAAAAGTATTAGTACAAAATGTATGCTCTCTTCTGACTTAAGTGGACAGTATTTCTTTTTGCCCCAGGAGCGTTTGTGAGTGTTTTGATCATAAGTATCGTCTTTGTAGGAAAAGAGCTCTTTGCACGTAAGGCTGACGGCCTTGTTTCCATTTTGATGTCTTGGTCTTCCTTTAAGCTACAATCAATATCAGTTAAGCATGAGTGCCGCCTCTTAATTAAGATAAAGATGTTAATTGAGCAAAGATCGCAGGGGTAGACATGTTAAATACTGGCTGGGCAGGTTGTGTGTATGTGTGTAAAGCAGACTGAAAACAGATTAAACCAAGTCTTCGCCATGCTAAACAACTTGTAGTTCTCAATGAGAAGTCTAGACATGATGAACCCAGCCTGTATAACAAATGAGAACAGGCAGGTGAAAGTGTTTGTGTGCATACAGTCTTTGTATGAATGTACCTTCATGCAATGTATCACTTGCATTTCTTAAAGCTAAGGCTGTTTTTCTGTTTCTGATGCCTGCGGTTCATTTTTGTCGGTTAGATAAAAGTAAACAATTATTAAAGACAGCCATATACAGGACATTTTTCACAGGCTGGTGTTTTAAATCTGCTTTAAATGAGATTGAGGGGAAATATTCCCATAATATAACATTAAGCACAACAGGTCTAATATTACTGCATGTGCATAAAGCAGCAGTTCATGTTTGTACGGTAATAATCAGATGTAAGACATGTAAACCACAGATAAAAAATGCTAAGGTTCTAGCAAGTATGTTTTCGTGGAATACTTAAGTGACCATTTGGATAGACATGGATCATATTGCACAAGTTGTGTGAGACTTTGTAAATAGACATTTTGCTGTTGTTTAATGTGGTTGCCTATGACTTCAATCCATCAAGAATTATCTCATTTTTAGATTCTTCATCCACCGCGAAATTTTTTTTTTTTAACAAATTCAACCCAAAACAGGGTGAGTAATTGAGATACAAATCGTCATTTGGGGGATAAAGTATTCCTTTTAAGGCATGTTTTAGGCCTGAAGACAAGGTGTGACTACTGCTTGGTTAAAGCTTTATTCTCAGACTGTCCTTGACCACCAAAGGGCCGAGCATCACCGTATGAGTTACAGTGACAGGCTTGTGACAGCGGGAGACATTGGGACAAGGTTACATAGCCACCCCCCACCACTTCCCCTGATCTGACCCCAGTAAACGTGCCCCATTGCCTGGATCTTATTTACACTCCAGCTCGCTCTGTAATAAAAGCTCCATCATGCAGTATTCATAGGGCCCCTCTCTATGTCTCTGAAGTTAGGGCTGCGGGTTAGACAGACTGGCCTCCTGGATCAGGGCTAACGTGGTACTTTTGCACTGCCACATGGATGACGGGCCGCCTTTCCCTCTCCCTGACTCTCTCACCTGATACGGCTATAATGAGCCTCGTAACTGACACAGAGAAGACAAAAACCTAAACAAACACATTCACAGAAAGACATGCTTGTACACACACACAAAGGCTTGCTAAATAAATATTCAGCACATTAGAGGCTGGAGCTCAAATAAAGTTGAAAGGTTTGGTTTGTTTTTATCCTGCACTGCTAAAAAAGTAAAAGATAATATTCCTTAATTTTATGAATGAACTTTGACATCACTTTTGAGAATGGAGCCTCTGGTGGCTGACAAAGAAATTACAACAACACAACTTTCATAGAGAAAAATATCGCTGTGAATCTCTCTTCTTTTAGGGTGTCCTACAGCATTCACTCACCATCACACCAGCAGGAAAGTAAAGTACACTTGCTGTTTTTACTAGTCATGACAGAAGGGCTGGTATTCTTTTCACTTTGTACGCCATCGTGGCAAAATGTGGTCCTGATGACACCTACTATAGTAGAAACTACCACAGAAGCAGTTTTGAGTACTTTGCAAGGTGTTTATATGTCTGTCTGTCTGTTTCTGTGGGCTGGTGTCAATGCAGTACCATTACAGACACGCAAAATGCAGTCACAAAACTTTACAGGTGTGTAGTTTGAGAATTACACAGTTTATTTTTGTCTTATTTGTGCAGGTTTAAAGGCTGTAAAAGCCATACAATCCTTTTGTGAATTCACCTATTAGTGTAGTTAATTTTTCTGGTAGATTTTTTTTTCTTTCTTCTAAACAGGGCCCCGTGATAATAACATACATATTTTTATATTTCCGTTCAATTTAAATCCCCCTGCAATCTGTCCCAAATAAAGATAAGTTCCTCCAGGATTTCATGGGCTTGTTTTGGGATTGATGCGGCCTAAAATGGCAACAGCTTTTCTTACAAATTGCAGCGCATATTGCAGTGTTTTTAGGTTTGTTTGTTTTTTTTTGCTATGAAATTTGGGTGCAAATGAAAATTGCAAAAATAAGTGTCTTGAATTTAGAGCCTATGAGCATTTGCCTTATCAAACACAATATATTTGTGATGGTGGTGTTAAGAGGCTAATCTCAGCACTTAAGGGGCTGAATTTTTGCACCAGGCCCACATTCATTTAAAGTCACGCATCACTGTTTCCCAGTTTCAATCAATCATTCCCGTCCACTGATCGAGAGCATCTAGGGCATTGTGAAAAATCTTGCACAGGTCACCTGTTTCACCAAACTTGCTTCTCTCATGTCATGCTGTCCAATTCATTAGACACACTGATTTGCTGTTGCGGCAGGTGTGATCCTATTGTAAAATTATCTCTTGTTTATCTCTAAGCTATGGGTTTCACAGTTTACACTGTGTCCCAGTTAAATAAGAAAATAAGACTAAATGGGGACATAATTGCGTCACACTAACTCCAGTGGATACAAAATACTCAAGCAATCATTTCATAGTCATTTCCTAAATGATTTAGCTTGAGGCTATAAGGTTTTGTCAATGAATGCCATGTTTCTAAACTCAGATTTAAGATAATGCTTTTTCTCTTGACCGGCATAATTTAACCTAATTGTCTGGAGAAATACTCAAAGAGCCAAAAAGTAAACCCATAAACAAGAAATATATAAATTATGTCAACAATGCTCAATTTTATAGTCTTGCACCAAAGCAAAACCTAGGCTGTACTGTAATCCCAACTAGTTCTAGACACAATCTGAACATATCTGGATACAAGATACTAGGTTGCCACCGATTAACCAAAGACATTTGGCGCTTCAATAAACAGTCTAATCAATGAGGTGAAAAAACAAAATCAATGGAGAAAATGGGCTGACAAAGTAAAGGCTCAGCAATGGGTGTCTAAGTGGATGTCACTACAGTCACAGTCAGGCAAATGTGCTTGTTTTAATTGCACCGCTGGATCCATGAGTCACAAAAATAGCCTGTGTGTCCTTGTTATTGTATTTATACGCCATAGAGTCAGTGAGATTGCTGGACAAGATGGACCTCTGAGAGAGTGTGTAATAAAAAACAAAGGCCGACATTGATGGATGGCTGGGTCAGCATGTGGCTATGGAGAGCGGAGGTGTTGGTAACATCCAATTGAGTCTAAATGGCTCTGGGTCATAAATGGGCTAAGAGGTTAAAAGGTGGGGGGCCTTTGGTAGTGCTTTCACACGTGATAAGCCTAATATAAGCTGGACCAAAGGGGAGAGGCTGCAGAGGACAGAGCATTGCTTTTTTTTTTTAAGCAAGGCAGAAACCTTCCCAGGCCCTCTATGAGTATGTATACACTATTTATTCTTGTGATGGCACATTTCTTGCTTGATACAGCAAAAGTTATTTGCTACAATATAGCTAATATTAAACTAATATTCCTACTAATATTAAAAGTGTTTTACAGAAAGGTTATATGAACCAGAACTATACTGTAGAAACATCACTTGACCAAAACAAAAGTGCAAATGCGCACTAAAAACATTTATTTTGCAATTTATGTCTAATCTCTAAAAATTGATCATGAATATATTACAAATCATTATATGCTGTTAATTACAAATTGTGCCCTCTTTTACTAGATTAGCATTAATTATTTGGAGCTTTTTCTGACTGTGACAAAATAATTAAAATTAAAGAAAAAGGCAAGCAATTAACAGTTACTGATGAACATTTCTAGGACCTGGTGTCAAGGCCAACAACACAATTAACACCAATTTTGTTACAAATTCACACTCTGATAACCTGTCTTGCTATACAGATAGGACGACCAAGAACACTGGCTCATTCAACACCTTTTCTGTTTAGTACACACAAAAACAAACTGAGTAAATTTGTTAATATTTCACTGCGAAATGTGGTTATTGAAGTTGTTCTGTTAGCACCTTAACAGTGCACGGTGGCCAGGGCAGATCTGAACTGTGGTCAACAATTACAGTAACTATGTTGCTGTATTAGCGGTTAAATGCATGTAACACTTGGGCTGATGGAGCAGCTGAGCTGAAAACTCTTGTGTGTTTCGTTCTTGAAATGGATCAAACAGCAGGTGATACTGCTGGACAAAGTTTGATAAAAACAGGTTTTGCTTGCAGTGTCTGGTTGAGGACTCTATTCAGAGTGGTTATGGCTTTCTTTATCCAGCCAGCCTTTCCTAGTCATGTTGAAGACTGGGTGTATAGAGTTAAAGAGAGAGGATGTCCAGAACATTGTTGATGCTTACAAAGCTAGCAGAGAAGGAATGACAGACCAGAAAGGATGCAGCTGGAGTAGTTTGCGAGGCAAAAGCCCAGCTGTAGGGTGTAGACTCACAAGAGGCTTGGACAGTGACTTACAGGCACCCTTGAAGTTTCTAATAAATCATTTGGGCATATAGGAAAAGGGCATCTACCTACTGTCCTCAGCAGGGTGAAGAAATGTTGACCTGAACTGGGACATTTCTGGAAGCTCCTAAACTGGGCAGACTTCTGTCCTCTGTCCAAGACACTGTCAGCAAGGGGAGCTCTCATCTCAAATATCTCAAACAGATATGTAGATTCATAATTCATAATGTTGTAATGATGCAAAAATTCTTGTTGAAAGGGCTCTTTGCAAAATTCAGAACGTATGAGTTGTGCCTGAAAATGGAGGTGTCTGAGCCGGCAGCTAGCAGGTAACGGTGTTAACTCCATAAACACTGCTAAACAACGGCAACAGTGATTACAGAGCTTACAGTGTTAACCAGCGGGAACCAGAGGTTGGACACTACGCTTATGTGATGACACCATCTTGATAATAGTGCCAACCGCAACATGAGGGCCGAAAAGCCCAAAAAGTAATCTAAAAAGAAAAAAAAAGCTAAATTTTTAGTTATCTCGGACTTGATGCAATTTCCAATTTTCAAAATGTAAATACATTAAACTGTATGAGCTTATGAGAGACTAGCAGAAACTAAATAAAGCAATACCATGCTTTATATTTATTAATTTGTTTCTCCAAGATCAACAGAGCATGTAGAGTGAGTGGGTCTGATTCTTGCCCGTACCCCCTTGCTACACGTCATCCACCCTCCATTTCCCACCTTTCCAGTCTGTCTATGGCTATCCTATCAATAAAGACGAAAACACCCAAAAGTTACATTTAAATCTTCAAAAGAAAGTGTTTCATCTGTGCTTTTCTGACTACGCCTGTAACAAAGGTTTATGGTGTCCATACATATCTCATTATTACACAGTTTTTAGGAGACATACTGACTATTTCTGGTATATTTTGTCACTTTTACAGATCACATACTAAAATCTGCTAAAAATAACCGTGAAGCATGAATTTGGGATTCTGAATATGTAAGGGACATGCTCAAAGGGCTACATCTTCACACAGTCTAAAAGTATGTCCTCTGCTATCTAAATGAAATATATCTGAATTACTGAATTACAATTTGGCAAGACACAAAACAATCTCTAACATCAAAATGGCTTTAACAACCAGGCTGCTTTTTTTAATCTTCTCCTCCCATCCATAAAAATCCCAGCACCAAAGCATATGGATTTTTTTTGCTGGGCTAAATTGACTGAGAAGTTGTTGGGCTTGCAATATCGGCCTTCCCCACTGCAGTGTAACCATTTCTGGTGCCAAACTGATCAGCAATCTTATTCTCCAACAACTATGATAGATTGGCTCTTAATGAAACCATCTCAAAGTCATAAAACAGTAAAAGGTGGTTGGAAAGGAATAGGGTGAAAATAAAATATAAAAAAAGACACTTTGCCAGATGGAACATTTACTGGTTTTGCTGGGGACTGTGTGAAGCAGACCACTCTGTCAAGTCAAGGTTAGTCTGAGCAGTGATCAATACTTCAATCTCAATAAAACAGCTCAATATAGCTAGGGATTGATGGGAAGGAGCAAATACAAGGTGGGGAAAAGAAGGATAGAGGGAGCGACACAAATGCCAACCTTGTCATAACGTTAGCAGCACGGTAATACATTTGTCTAGCCGGAGAGGATGGAGCGCTCCCATCGTGGCAGGTAATGTGCTGAGCTATAGACAGATTACGTCGATTGCTGTCATACCTTACAGCTCCAAATCGATACCATATATGTTTGCAACCTTCAAACCAGAATAAATAAATGAAGGTAAAGACACAAACCAGCCTGATAGATGTCACACAGAGAGATAAATGGACAGATGAAGGAGCGGAGGAAGGGTGGTGAACAATTGAGAACCCTTTAGAGAACGCTCTTGCAGAGTGATGCGTTTGCTATAAAAACTGAGCAGGAAAAAGCCAAGATTCATATCACACCCATCGGTCTTAAACTGGCCACTAAGTGAGACATTCTTCCTTAACATTTGCACTGTACAGAGGCTTTAACATCACTGAATACATCACTCTGACCATCTCACTTGCTTCAGCAGGTATTGCTTCAGTGTCACTATTCATTTTTGTGCTGCAGCCTTGTAATAGTTGAGCCTCAATGTGAGAGCCAGATACTCACTTGTAGACTGTGCCCCCGTTTCCATGGCCAAGCTGCTCTTGATAGTGGATATCTTGGGCATTTATCTGCACACACAGGTATACAATAAGGCACTTAGATGTTATAACATGAGAAGACATGCAACCAGTGGATGATATGTGTAACTACCCAGGAGAGGGGGGGGTACATTGTCACTGGAGACTATAAACAAGACAAGCATTCAGGTCACTCCAAGTTCAGCAACACAAGGAGAGAAAGCAGAGGGACAGCAGGAGGAAAAGAGGAGATCAATACAACATTTGCTGTCCAAGTTATAAAAGTACATTGTGCTTGGGTGAGTGGCAGAGTAACTGATATAGAGTTAAATGATGATTTCTTTACAGTCGTTGTTCCACCAATCTTTGATAAAAATAAAAAATAAAAAGATTAAAAGAGTGCAGGGAATTCAATGTAGCCTGAGCAAACATGGCTGGTCTGAGTTTAAGTTTCCATTCATTACATCTGTAGAACTACTAAATGAGCAAAGCACTTCCTGTCTGATGATATTGTGTGGATGATTATGAAAATTAAAATAAAAATAAAATACCAACAAGAATGAATCTGAGGTTGAATTTATACTCACTGGCAAGCATGTCTACAAACAGCGAGCAATCACATAGTATCTCTTGCCAAAAATGTTTTTACATTAACATTAACATATAAAGCACTATTATAGAAGAATAATTCATTTACATTTTAATGAATCTTGAATGTAATTTTTAATTAATCTCAATTTGAAAACTGAAAAGCCATTTCATTTCCGAATATTTTATGGGTCCTATTGATATAACAGAAATTTATAATAGCAAAACTGTATTGTTCTGAAAGTTCCTGAATTTCCACAAAATATAAATAATACTCTAGGAAGGAAAATAATTTGTATTTGCAGCCAAAACAGCCAGCGTTAACAGTGTCCATGCTGCACTGGGGCACTTCATTCAACATGATGCATGAACAGTGTGTGTGGCACTTGATGATTGATATTGATATGATATCAATGTGGGGCTGCCAAAACTTATTTTGTACAGACATAAAGAGGCAGGCATCACAACATACATGTAACTATACTTGCACACAAGCAACCCCCCCCTAGTCCACCTAATTAATTTGATAACATGGTGAGAGGAGGGAGGTTAAGAGAATGAGAAGAGATGGATGAGGGGATGGAGGAGAAAACAGCTCTATTAGCTCACTGTGTTACAGGAGAAACCTGAGAGGCTACTGGCTTAATTGTCTCCCTGACATGCTAACACACTGTGTGTGCATGCGTGTGTGTGTATGAGAGAGAGAGAGAGTGAGAGAGTTTTTATATAAGAGAGAGAGGCATGGTAGTAACAGGCTTGATCCCAGGAACCCGCAGACTTCCTGCTTCCATTTAGGCCTGTCATGGTATCGACCTTTGTCAGATGATATATTGTACTTAGAAATAATTGCGATAAATTATATTATGCCACTGATATCATATAATAGTGAATTAGAATATGAAAAGATAACATACTATATATATTCATATACTTGTGTAAAATGTAATTAACACCTGGTAGTACATACAAGAACACATATATGAAATAATAGAACTTAAAAAAATGTACTCTGTATGAGACTTTATACAACATTTAACCAACGAAAACAAAAAGTGATGTCTCTTGTGACTAACAGAAAAGCTTATCGGCGCTCTGAGAACACTGCAGTTACCACCATAATGCAGCCAGTGTGCTGCCGAGAATTACAAAACACACAATCTGTATAAAATACCTACAGTTGGCATCACAGACAATCAATACAGAAGCCAAACACTGTGTTTCTAGTTAGTGTAAACCGGGTGTGAGAGACGGGGCAGTGAGATTTCAGCGGTCAATTTCTTTTGAAACGCAAAACACAGGCTCACCTGCCCATTTGTCAAGATCCTCTTCAGCTCAGCTGATGATTTTTTTAAACTGGAAAGGAACACAGCACAGGTGACGCAAGTATCACAGACATCTTTTTACTCATCTATCAACTGACTTAAGATTATTCCAGGTGGTGTATAATGCTCCTCATGCCCCAGCAAAGCTCACCTGTTGTTGGCCATGGAGTCTGGGACAGCTTGAGTGCAGTCATTGGCTGGGTTAGGTCTCGTATTAACCTGAAGGTGCACAAACACACACACAAAAACGTGAAAGGATACACACATGAACACACACAGACACACACTTAGTGGTCAAGGCCAAAAGACAGACAGACAGACAGACATATGGCCAGACCCCCTAATGAACAAGAACAAAACACAAGCTCTCAGTTCAGCCTGGAGGTTAATTGGCTTTCGCAGGAGAGAGGGGAGGCAGGCGAAGAAGAAAGAAAGAGGTGTCCACATAGAGGAGGGGGAAAGGATGACAGGCAGCAGAAGGGAATAAGAAGGGAGAGCCAAAAATATATTTGCATGGAAGTACAGCAACATGGCTTAAAACTGAAGGAAGTGAAAGACATCAAACAGATTGTTTTTTGCTTTTTGTTGAGTGGAAATGGGGAGACACGAGGGCTGAAATCAAACTGGGGACGTTGCAGTTATGAGGCAAGTTAAAGGGATTTGTCATCTATTTTCAATCAGCTTTGTATCGAAACTATGTGGGTAATATGTGTAAACAAACTGTGGTAAACCTCCCTCCATTTAACTAGTCCCTAGATATCACTCCTCCACCCCGACGAAACATCGCCTTATGACGTATATTGATGCACAACAGTGCGTTTCACCAGCTTTCGGCTGCTGCTCGGACTAGAGGCGGTACTTTCACATTTTCGCATTACTCGGCATGCATCCTGCGACTGGGGACACAAAAGAGTATACAAGCGGATCCAGAGACAGCCCCACCTCTCTCTCTATGTGTCTATGTGTCTCTCTATGTGTCTTTCAAACACAGAGCAAAACGGTAAAACTAGGCAGTGCTGATCAAAGATTTATTCACTGCCCTGCCTATTTCTCACCTAAAATGTTCTTAGAAAAACAATTTAGTGCCATGTTTAGCTGTAATAGTGAGAGTTTGTGAACAGGAAGTGGGCACTATACTGCTTTCTGTATAGTGAAAATAGAGGCTGAAAAAACTAAGCAGCGCTAATCAAATATAAACTAAGATTCTCTTCTCGAGTTGCCTGTTTTTGAACTTCAAATGTTTTCAGAAACATGTCTGAGCTTTAAGTTTAACTGTAATACAAGATAATTTGACCGGCTGGCTGCCTTTGTTTCATATGTACAAATTTGCATTATGTCACCTTCCAGCAGAAGCATTTATTGGTCCAGTGTGGCTCGCTCACCGGGGCATTCTGGTAGTTGTAGTTGCAAAAATGTCCTAAATCTCTTTTTTTCTCTGGTCATGTGCACCAATTTCAATTAATTTGTCTTTCTACTGCATAGACATCCTAGTTTTATTAAAAGGCAATCTTTCCAGCAGTGAAATACTTCTTAAAGACTTTAAAAATTTCCTGCCTCACTATAGACACTGTTCTTTACATCTTTTCCTCTGCATCTATGTTTACTCAACAGACCTCCATGCTCAACACAGATATTGTACACAAAAGAAGAGACAAGAAAAGGGTATACTAAAAATAACTTGTTTAATTGAGGTCAAAAGGCCGGTGTGTTGGGTCCACTAAAGCACAGGGATTCTCTCTTTAATTAGTGCCCAGGAAGACCTAATTTAAACAGCACACAAGACTCCCATCAGCCAATTACTTTTATATTAAAACGGGAGAAAAGAGGGGAAAGATTACCAAAGGACTTAAGGTTTTTGGGAAACATCATCTTATCAAAACAGACCTTTGACCTTAAAAATACTGACACAGTTCAGTGATTGTTACCGAAGCTCCTCAGAGGATAATTTAAATAAGGCACTCTCAGTATTTTGAGAAGGAGGGGTGATTTTATTATTGAAATGGAGATGGATATAATATGGATCATCTGGAGAGATGGAGGAGGTGTCAAGTCATTTAACCCATGGTAATTAGCAATGAGTTTCAATAGCAACATATGCCTGACATAAAATGGGAAGGTCTGAGGAAGGCCATTTGTAAATGGCAGAGGGGGGCTTGTAATGACAATTTCATGGTTGAACAATGACATCTTATTGACTTAGATTTTGCTCCAACCGACGCTGATGTTCTTCTTATCATATGGAATGAGAGCTCATAATACTCCGCAGGGGGATCAAGGATTCAGCATAACACCTTGCTTTTAAATGACTATCCTGGCATAAGAATACAAGGAAATGAGAGGCGAAGAGAGGCGAGCCCCGCTGCAGCCAGCCGTCCCCATGCATAAACATAGACGAGGAGAGAAAGAGAATGAGTGAAAGAAAAGGAGAGCCTTGACTTCAATTGACATTTCAATAAGTGGAACACAGCGTTACCAATCCATTTGCCTCAACTCTCCTCCCCTCCCCTCCCCTCTGCGTGTTCTCTGTGTAAGGCAGCTGAAACAATTATTGAGATAGGTACCTTCAGGCCATGTATGTTCCGGATCCCTGGAGTCTTGCCGGCTGAAACAGTAATTGACTAGATTGTAGAACACATCACTGGGCCATTTACAAATGTGCTGAAAAGGAATCAGTTCTTTGTAAAGGAGAAAAAAAATATGAAATGAAATGAGGGTTACTCTGAAATTAGTTGTAGACGAGAGTGATTGAGATGTTGGGCTCTTGAGACAGTTGGTGGTAGGTAGTAAGGAAAAACAGTAAGAGAAAAGAGGGGAAAAAAGAGAGAGCCAGATACTGAGTCGAAGAGAAGGAGACAATAAACTTTGCCCTTGGGGCCTGTTAGCGATTATGTATGACTTTGAGTGGTTAGAAAACTATATGAAGATATAGAAAATGTATGAAAAAAAACAGTCAAAACCAGTTTAAGAAAAAAATCCAAATGCCAGAGATTTGGGCGAGGCAAAGCCTGAACACAAGCTTGCAGTTTCAATGTCCTTGAAGCAAAAGAAATGTAGATTTATAACTGACTGTCATCACAACAACAGAATGAGCCACTGAATTTTAATGTTTTCCAGAGGCTGCATTGTTACTTCAAGCCACCAAACACTCCCATTTTCCTTTTGTTTGAACACAGCACAAGTGATTTGCCCAAATTTCTTTTAACAGCTTCTGACTACAACAGTGTGTATATCTTTATATATTAAAATTGTGCTTGTGGTTATTTGACAACACATTCATTATTAAGATGTATAGAATCTTGAAGCTCAACCAATCCATGATAAACTGTAACATGTTGCTGCGTACCTCGTGGAAAAATCTGTAGAGGGTCGGGCAGCAGTCCATTCATGCGTTGTTCATTCATTGTGTTGAAGTACTAAAGGGGAAAAGAAAGTGAAAAACAGTTGAATACGATATTGGTATCAAGTGATTATCACACATACTGGAAATTAAAAACAGAATGAATCTCTATTGTTTACAACAGCTTCAAGGTAGACGACCTCCAAGTCACGTACATAAAATGCAACGGCATGAGCAAATGCTGTCTTAATTTGTTTTTAGTAGGGGTAGACAGATATTGGTATTTCAGGGAAAATACCGACATCAATTATTAATACTTTATGAGACCAATAACTAATATTTGAAACCAATATACATTTACAATAACAATGAAAATATTTCTGTCAAAATGCAATATTTGCAATATAACAAACTCCTACAGAAAACTTTGTTTAAATGCCTTTGGCAAATGTTTAATCAAAAGTGAAACTAGGTAGCTTAGTTGGTAGAGTAGATGCCCCATGTATGGAGGTTGTGCCCTTGCCACAGCGACTGCTGGTTTGAGTCCGGCCTCTGCCCTTTGCTGCATGTCATCCCTTCTTTCTCTCCTCCTTTCACGCTACGTTTGTCCTATCAAATAAAGGCAATAAAAGCCCCCCCAAAATAACAAAAAAAAAAACTGAAACTTTCCGCATCATAAACAGCAAGTTCCCAGCAACTTCTTTTTACAAAATTCACTGAAAATTTCTATTAAAAATGAGACAGACAGACAGCTCTTTACAGCATGAAGCTGTATCTTAAAGCCACCAGACTCCATTGACAAAAATTGTAATTTTACAGAACACGGGAGTTGCTGGTAACTCTACCGTGCCTGCTAAGTATCCACGCCGGCAGATTTGGTTTATTAAAGACACTAGGAAAACAACACAGTGCATAAAATAAGCATGGCAGAAAAGTCAAATAGATTTAACCACAAACTATATAACTTTAAACGCTACAGTTATGGCTGAAAATTACAACAGGCATAAACAACTCATTACACACCAAATTGACTATTTATCACAGTGTGCAATTATTTTCCATGTGCAGTTGGTGCAAATATTTTACTATTGAGTGTTGCGTCTTGTTTTTATAATTTAAATTGTTTTTTGCTTTATTTATCTTGTATATACTTTGCTGCTGTAATAATGCAAATTTTCCCATTGTGGGACTAATACAGGATTATCTTATTTAATCATGAACATATCTCACCAACATCTGTCTATACTTTGTTTAACTGACAAAGAATTGCTTAAAAACAGATTTAAAAAATTGCAATTTGACCATGAGCTGCACTGACAAATCTTAGAGAATTACACACAGGAAAATGTTTATCTAAATGACGTCAGCATTAATCCACAGTGTTCCCAAAAATGTGAGCATGCTGTGCTGAAATCTGTTGCCGATGAGGACCAATGCCCTGTGGGCTTGTTCTGAAGGAGTGTAGCATTAACCCTTTTCTCCTCCAGGTCAACAGCTCACCAAACACTCATATCCTACAGGACTGACACATGCACACACACAGACACACAGACAAAGACACACACGCACACACACACACACACACACACACACACACACACACACTCTGGAACCTCTCAGATGCTTGCCAAGGCAATGCAATAATTGATGTTTCAGTTAACCAAACCATCTGTTAAACTGTGAGCGAGTGTGTGTGTGTGTGTGTGTGTGTGTGTGTGTGTGTAATGTGTGTTTTGTTTATGTTCCCTCCTTTTTGAGGCTTCAAACCAACAAAAATTAACAGCAAGACTGAACAAAGGCACAGTTAGACACTTTGGAAGATGTCTACGTACGTGTCTTAAGTAGTCCACATGTACATGTTTTCTTTGTGTTTCAGTTACAATACTACAAAGTCATCACTGCGATATGTAAATTTGCTCTCTCATTGTCGGGGAGGGAGGGAGGGGAGGACGATGGGACCGACTTGGATGGGAATGGATCAGAATGGCTACCCAAGTGGCACAGCTGTTATTAAAAGGCCTATTTATCACTGTCAGATCCCTCCTCGCTCCTAGCCCTCTGCTTTCGCCCTCCAGCATTTTCACTAGGCCACATCTGAACAATGGGCCTAATACCAAAAAACATGTTGTGTGTGTTGAGGGTGGGTTGGGGAGGGGGGGGTCGGGCTTCACGTACCTTTAATTTTCCGCTCAGCTAGCTTATTGATTAAGGCTGCAATTACCACCTAATCTGTAGTATGTGTGTTATTAAAAGACATTCTCCATTGTTGGCCAATAACTAAACAGTGTCCGATCCCAAATACCATCGCTCAGCCTTAAGGGACAAGAGGGAAAGCGAGAGCAGAGAGCGGGTCTCATCATCATTAGCAGACTAAGGGGAAAATGGGAGTAAGAATGGTGGAATTAGAGCCACTACCTCCAGGGGGAGCAGGGCGAGGAACGGATGAGGTCACATGTTTTTTTTAGCACCTGACACGGGCCAGTCTTTAACTTTGAACAGGGGCGTCTGTCTTTCAAGGTGTCGAACAATGATTAGAGATGCCTGGAAGACTAGTGGGTCTCACAGGAGCATGTAGCAATCAATGTTCTCAGTGATGGGGGATACTTTTCACAGTAAACGCCCTCTGCAGACTGATGTTAATTAAGTGCTGAATTTGAGCATTAATTTTGCTCAGCAACGAGGAGCATGATTTTTTTTTTGCATGGCAATGTTAAAGCAAGGATCTTGAATATCAGAAAAACACACTGTGGTGACAGTGTATTTAAAAGTCTGGTTATAAATGTATTAATTACTTACAAACACAGAAACACGAGGCAACTGTGAGAGACTTGATTGAATTATCCCACCTTTCACCTAACATGCTGGTTTCCCTTAATTCCTATTAATTTCACATAATGGCTGTCTGCTCACCTGGAATTAACAACACTGAAGCAAAAAATCCACAGAGGTCTCTACGGAGGCCAAACGGCAACCACAGCAAACAACCACAACAAAAAAATCCCCTCAATACAAATGCAAATGACTGCTGAAATGCATAACCCTTGCATAAGACATTTAAAATACTTGGCTGGTGTAAATTATATTTTAGTGAGCCCAGTATTTTCGAGGTGATCAGCAGCTTTTTGTGCACTTGCCTGTCCCATGAGAAGTAGAAAGTCATTACTAGGTTTCTGGATTTGTTTGCCAAAAATTCATTGTGGCTTTTGAAATGTGTGGACAAAGCAGTGCAGTGTTGTGGATACGAAATACTTTTGCAGTAGGTCAGGGTTGTAAATTAATATGCTACTACGACATGTCGCATCATCTGAATAAAGAATTAATGACCATTGGGACAATAAGCTGCCTTTTTACATGACAAAAACAAATAACACTGTATGTTTATTCTTCCACTAAACAAATGTACATAATATTAGTTAAAGTTAATGAAATAAAGATCATGTTCAGTGATACCTTCAAGTTAAATATTTGAGAAAATTTTCTGATGTCACACATCAATATTTGGAGCCATCAGGGACACTGATGGCTCCAGTTGTAGCTTGTAGTTATTTCAGTTGTACTGCGCTTGCTTCTCTGCTATTTAGAAATACACAGATATTCCGGCAACTATCGCTTAAAATTGGTTGTATATTATAGAAATGGCTACATGGCCAGGTGCAATATCCAAAATCTTAGGAGCTGCAGTTTCTTAAAGATTAAAAAACGGTTAAATGTGTCATGGTGCTACAGAGAGGCCTCGGTCTCATCATATTCTAGATGTAAGTGGGCATGCTTGTTTGGTACAGACCCCAGCAAAAACCACATTAGCATCATTTTTAGATATTTTTCCAGTGAAAATAAAATGCAAAAAATACCATTTCCACTAAAAGCGCAACTCATATCTAAATATCTGTCAAAAAGAAATTGCAATATGATATTTTTTGCATCCCATGCAACCCTTATGGGGAGATCATGTATTAAATTATTTTTAGTATAAAAGTGTTATGGTGTTTTCTTTGAAAACCATCTCAAATTTTGCATTCATGACAGCAGCAGTGCACCATCAAAATCTACTGTAGCAGCCCAACTCTACCTCCGAATAGGGGAGGTAGATATAGAGAAAGTCAAATATCATAATATTTTTTTAGCAAAATACCTCAATATTGATTTCGCAACATTGTTGCTGCTTTCACAAAATTTTTACACAATGATTTTTTTTTATTATAAATAATCATCAGTAATGTGGATATAATGACCAGATCAGATGATCAGAATCACTTTACTGTAACACAGCCTTTGAAAACAGGAAAAGACAACGCGTACGATATTAAGATACCCCAAATCTAAGAAGATATCTAGTTTCATAACACAATTGTGATGTTATATTGATATATTGCTCAGCCCTACTTCCAAATTAGGTTGCTTAGTGAATATTAAGATGCAATTTTAACATATAATACACAAAACAATGGTGGTAATACCAGAACACCAAGGACAGGAAAATCTTGAGACCTAATTGGTACATCTATACTGTTATTTCATCGACAGCTACTCATGCAAACAGGACAGAATCGCAAAAGAACCAAAAAACATATCAGCTGGATTTGTGAATAAAAACGCTGGCTGAGGTCAATACTTTTTCCATCCCTGTTTTCACAACGCTCATTGGCACAACAGCTGTCTATTTCTGCTTAATCACCCTGCTACCCTATGCTACTTAATGATTAAAAAGCAACCACAAGTGAATGCATGATAAAAATGGACAAAAAACAAGGAGTGTAAATTGTGCCTGTGGCTCCAGCAGCATCATTGTGAGCTGATGGGGGGTAAAAGACATCCACAGATGAAAGTAGATTTTGAACAATTCTGCAGCCCAGGGGGCCTCGCTCTTTAATGAGGCAAAACTTTAAGTACTGAATAATAAATAATAAAAATTGACAGTTCATTTAGCTTTCAGTGTACCTCGTAGAGAAACCCATTACACGCCATTACTCTTACTGTCCGTGGCATGAACAGTAAGTATGGTGGAATATGAAAATGCACTGCACTAGGTGGGGGAGCTGAACGGGTAGTGGAAGTGTGTGTATGTGTGTGTATATTGTTGGAAACTACCAATAAACAGTTTTTTTAACCTTAGGTTAAACCCAACTGGAGGAAGCAATATTGTTTCTCAATTCTTTGCAGATAAACACAATGTCAGCATAAAAGGTGAAAGCAGGAAGTCAAAATTTGTCAAATCAGGTGCCTCTTACATCACAAAACAGGAAGTGTTTTCTTAATGATCTTCTTTTCAAAAGACATAGACAGGAAAACCCTCAATCCTTTGAAAACTACGATATAAACTTTTGGTGACCACAAAAGGGACTCTATACTTCTGTGATAAGCTACTGCAGGAAAAAATTATGTAACTAAGGATTTTCTAATTGTTTTTTAAGTGATTTTTTTTGTATACCTAAAGTGGACTTATTACTGGAGCTTCAGCGTTTCATAGATAAGTTTTCATCTATTAATCACCAAATAATCTGATAACTAATTAATCTCTTTCGTTAATCTTTTAATTTAAAAAAAGGGGTCAGAATTCTCTTGATTCCAGTTTCTTAATGATAAATACTTTCAGGTTTCTTTACTCCTCTGTGACTAAGTGACTTGGGTGTGACAAAACACTTGAGACATTTGAGGACATCATCTTGTGCTTTCGGATCAACCTTTTTCTTTTTTAACCATTTTCTGATATTTTATATACCAAACTACTAATTGCTTATTCAAGAAAATAATCAGCAAATAATCAACAATTAAAATAATCGTTACTTGCAGCCCTACCTGTCACTTTTATTTTCAGCTTAGTACTTGTATTATGGGTTTTTACAAGAACAAGTGTACATACTTAAATGTCCAAAAAACACTATTTATTTCATAATTTTTATGTCTGTTCTGAGATGTTGGAAATCCAAATTTCCCTTTGGGATTAGTAAAGTTACAATCTATCGATCTATGTAGCTAGCTAGCTAGCTACTGTCTATGCTGTAACAACTGTGTTCAACGTCTTTCTGAAACACTCAGTTAAGCGCCTAAAAAGCCCAGTCGACTGCATCTCTGCACCGTCACTGCAGCTGGAGAATGACTGTGGCGGAGTATAGCGGCACTTTCTACCATGAAAAATCACCAATAAAAGCTTCTACACCAAATTGTCCCAATCAGACAAGTTTCAGGGCGAACATGATCCGAAATCAAGGAAAAACTAATAACATAGGCAACCTAGATTACATTTCCCTGATGTTAGCATGTCGCTACAGTGTTGACGACATAATATTAACACCATCTGATATCAGCTTGTAGCCAAAGTAGGAAACAAGAAAGAAAGAAGTGAGAGAGAGTATCTGCAACAGTCTGAAGGTTGAGGTTTGTGCTCACAGGGATTACTTTTACATACACTTAGTTCATTATTTTAAACTTTGGCAAAGTTTAATATGAACATCTGACATTGCACAATGATATACTTTACAGAAAATAAAAAGCATTATAGATCCCCACTAGGCCACTTTCATGCTAGCTAGAAGAGTAAAAACTCAAGCTGACAATTGGAGTTGTATGTGCCAAAGTTTTAAGATGTCTGTCTGAAAGTTTTTACACTATGAAAACATTTGCTCTTTTATTGTGTTGCACAGAACACTCAAAAAAATGCAGTGTCCTGGTTACTCTTTCCAGTCATGTAAAGCTTGTTTCATCTCTATATCCGAAAAATTGCAAATTTCCCCCAGGAGGGTTAACGGTCTTCAAATCATTCTACGTTCTTAGATACTTGGATTGGAAACACTGCACAAAACAAAAAAAACTAAAATGAAAAATTAAGATGTTCAGAGATGCAGTGGAGGTTGCATGTAGACAGAAATTACCTGAATATGTCGAGCGTTCATTAGAATGAATTTCTAATAAAGAAAAGCACATTCGTAAAAACTGCTACAACATGCACATAAAACCAAAAAAAATACAATTAACTTATTGTACCCACTTTGTGGGATGGATGTGTGGCATCAATCATTTATATACTCACATAGGACAACATGGCTTTGAGTTCTTCGTCACTTCTTACAGTGATTCTGTCCCCAACCTCGTCTTCATCTAGAAAAAAACAAAACAAAAACACGGCACATCTTTGACTTTGAATTGTAAAACCTATTGAACTAAATAATAATCAAACAATCAAAGCTATAAACATAGACTGCATTCAAAATACATTCAAGTAACTCAATCAACACTGAACACCAATACTTTTTCCATTATGAAGCAGCTGTTTTTAATGTTCATACTTCTGCCTTGAAATGACAAAAATAAAACAACTAAAGAGGTTGTTGCTTTTGTCAGCATTTCTTGATTACTTCAAAAGCCAGGCACCGACCACAGTATGCTCACCTGTTATATTCATCAAGTTGTTTAAATAAATGCTGATTGATCACAAGCATCTTTACAAGCTATTTTGCATTAATGCTGCTTAAAAGCTATTCAATCTATCAATGTTGCACATAAGATTATTGTATGTTCAGCAAAATAAAAAGCAAGGGATAAAATAATTAGTTTCATCTTGTTTATTAGGACAATAAGCAATCTTAAAGACAGCATAATTTATATTATTTTCATTAAAAAGTGTGTTTACATGGACATGAGTAACCTGTTTATGATTGGGTATTTGGAGTATCATGTTTATGTGTTTAAGCATATAAAAACCCTATTACATTTATGTGAAACCCAAATATGTTGGCTGGAGTACTCTTAGAGAATTGCATGTATATGCAGAATACAAACACCATGATTTCTCTGTGCCAGCATGAACACCATATCCGGAATATGATCATAACCAGGATAAGCCTCAGGAAAAAAGGTGGTGCTGCTCTGCGGCTGACACACACGAGAGTTACTTAACTCAACTCAAGTCAATCTTGTGCCCCTGTATTTTCTATGGATGCAGTCCTTGTGAAGTGGCCCATTAAATGTCCATTTGTCCATTCTGTGTACACCGACCTTAGCCTGTAGAGGGGCTGTAGCTCAAGAGATTCCTTCAACTCTGCACTTAATATTAACTTAAACTGACTTGAATTAACTTAATGTCCTCCTTATCAAATTTCTGGTGTTGGTATGATGATTTGTATTTATTTTTTTAATCATATGTTGTTGTTGTGAGTTATGCTCATTTGTACCAAGTAAATTCCCCTTGGGGCATAAAGGTTTTCATTCATTTATTCATAAACGGGTCATTCATGTTCATTGCACCACACTGGTTAATTAATTCTTTTTTTCTGCCTTCTCTACATACACTAGCCATGAACATCTAACCATACAGTACATATGGCTTCCATACAGTTGTAGGTAGAGATTTCGATGTTTGATATTAAGTTAGTAAATTATAAGACTACGGTTCTGTTTTACAAATTATTATTACTAGGGATCGACCAATTAGTTTTTTAGGTTGGATACCTATACTGATTATTAAGAGTTAATGAGAGTGATAACCAATATTTGGATCCAATAAGAATTTACAATATAAATGAAAACCTTTCTGTTGAAATTTAGAATTTGGGATATCACAAAATCTAACACAAAACTTTGTTTAAATTCCTTAAGCAATTTTTTATTCAAAAGTGAAAATTTCAACATCAAATAGAGCAAGTTCCCAGCAACTTTTTTATTTATAAAGTTCGGTGAAAATTTAAATAAAAAATGAATAAATAAATTAAAAAAATCTCCCTGAGGTTTTACAAAGTAAAAGTTCCTCCCATGCTGACACCTTCTTTGCAGACTGGCTACTGGTGTTGGTTTAGTGAAATACAAACCCTTTTTAATTAATTAATTTTTTTGACAATCCTTAAAAGAAAATGCCAATACAGATGAGTGGCAAACTGCAAAATATTGGCCCTGCTAATCAGCTAAGTTGATAATCTGTAGACCCCTAATTATAACCAAGGAGAAAAACACTATAAATCACTCAGAGGGTTTAATTATAGAAGACTTCAAGGCTGTAAAGAGCTGAAAATCTCTGTGATGTTTTATAGACCAAGCTGGGGAATGAATATTGTGGTTATCCCTCAGTAAAGCAGAAAAGTAAAGCAAGTGTGAAACAGACACTTACATTCAAATGCAGTGACAGTGGCTTCAGGCATGACATCTCTGATCGCGACCTGAATAACAAGGACAATAATAAAAACCGGAGTTTAACACTGTGTACAAATTAAGGAGGAGAGACAGACCTGAATAGATTCACATCATGAATGTGTAAGGTGGGCTTACAGTGTTAGTGTGTCGTCGGCCTCGAGTACAGAAAAATTAAGTGTCAAACAGCTGCTTTCAACTGAGAAATCCTAACATTACAGGAAACAGGAGTGACAGTTAGCTAGCTCTGTAGCATTTTGAAGACTCACCAGCAGGTCATTGAAGTTCAAAAGAGATGGACAGTCCACGGCCGAGTCCATGTCCCCTAAAGGTGTCTTTATACGGATCACTATCGCCTCGGTGTCCATCGCGCAGACGTTATTTAAGTCGAGTATGAGCATAAAGAGGCAGCGTTAAGCCTCATAATATCACTTGGCCGGCTGTCTAAGCTAACGAGCTAATTTCCTGCAGTGGTTTGCTAACGACACATGCTAGCATCCTGCTCAGTACAGACACTTTTCTCAAGTGATGCGGAGATTTAGAAACGTTATCCGTTGTGTCCGGTCAGCCGTCCCGTCATTACCGCATGAAAAGTTTAGCTTTAGCTGCAAATATGTTTCTGCCCGCTGTCCGACGCAAAGTTTTACACTGTGTTATCTGACATTTTTAGCCATGAAGCTAGTTTTAAGGGAAACACAACTGCTCCAACAGCGTTTCCGAATCAACATCCGCTCAGGGAGTTTCAAAATAAAAGACCTCCATCCCTGTATACACTCAAAATAATGCTTTCTTTATATATAATGAGGTCACGAGGTCAGGCGTGAACTATGGCAGTGAACTACGATGACAAAATGTATTTTAAATATTTTAAATCACGTTATACACATGCCAATATTTACAGTATAGTCACATTCCAATAAGTTGAATTGAAAGTAAGTTTAAGGTTTTTTTTTAATAAATGGTAAATGGACTATACTTGTATAGCGCTTTTCTGGTCTTATTGACCGCTCAAAGCACTTTCACACTACATGTCACATTCACCCATTCACACACTGGTGGCCGAGGCTACCATACAAGGTGCCACCTGCTACTCAGTAATCATTCACACACACTCACACTCTGATGACGCAGCATCAGGAGCAATTTGGGGTTCAGTATCTTGCCCAAGGATACTTTGACATGTTGTCCAGAGGAGCTGGGGATCGAACTGCTGACCTTCCGATTAGAGGACGACCCACTCTACCTCTGAGCCACAGCCGCCGAGTATAATAATAATAATAATAATAATAATAATAATAATAATAATAATAATAATAATAATAATAATAATAATAATAATAATAATAATAAAAAATTATACGTTTGTTGTTTTGAAATGTGTCATGTTTTTAGCTGTCCGTGGTCTCGGTCTGCATTATTGAGTGGGTGATTGGTAATGTAACTGATTATGAATCGCTTACCCTGCATCATGCTCATCGTTAATAATTTTTTCAGCACTGCAGATTTTTTTTAGAAAATACATGTGACTATAAATTTTGGAATTTGTTCAGGCATTTCTTTTTATACTGATTATTTTTGTCTAGACCGGGATTTGTCTCTGGACTGTAGTTGCTATTCACATCTTTTGTGAATAGCAACTACAGTCAGACCATAGACTGTATTATAAAGTCAGCACTACCAGTGGTGAAAATGACCAAGGGATTGTGCTTAATTTATCAAATTAGGCGGGTAGCTGGGGTGTTATTTTGTGTTTTTTTTCACTCAGTGCTTAAGTGAGGTTAAAATATCCAGGATACGTAATATTTCCTTGAGCCTCCCTGAGTGACTGAGGGGAAATGCATGATCCTTCCTTTACCATAAATTACCATATTTCACAGTTTATGGCTGAGAAAAATTGTGTGATTTGGAAGATTTTTAAAGAAAACATGCCTTTCAAACCCACACACAGGTTTTCAGGTCTGAGGGTAGGGATGACAGACTGTAAATAAAGATGGATGACGCGCCCCCTCTTACCCCAATAATGCTTAAGTGAGGTTAAAATATCTGGGATATGGATGCTATCATTGTGTGCTGGTGAAGTCATTTGAAACCATCTGTTCAGTGGCGATATGCCAAGCCCCCAGGAAATGTGTCAGGCTCTGATGCAAATTCTATACAGTGGCTAGTCTAAAAAAGCTGCAATTCAAGCCAGCAGCAGAAAACAACAAACTTACGGAAAGAGAAGAACACAAACTGACTTTTTGGAATGTGACTATACTGTGAATATTGGTCTGTGTGTAACATGATTACCTTGAAAGTGGAATATTTAAATCACACTTTTTTGTGTCATTGTTACAATTATTCACTCCTGACAAAATCAACATGTCATCCTTATGATAAGAGAGAAATATAATAAAATATAATATAAAGGAGTTAGACTGAAAGGCTTTGTAAAGAACAGTTCATGAAGGCAACAGTGGGTGAGACACTATGTCTGTGCACAACTCAGCCTTTTATACTGAACTGAAAGTATTGAACACTCCATCAAAACAGATTATTACCACCTTGGACTGCTTTTGCTGTACATGACATTGATGTGAGATCAAGTTTGATAAAAGCACACAATTTTGAGCATACAATAGCTTTCTGGGGGTGTAAGGGGTGGGTATCTCATGGGTAAATATTCTTTTCATAATTGACCTTAGTTCACTATTGTAAATATTAAATCAATGTTTGAATATTGAATGAATGGTCCTCACTTTCGCGGAATCTTACAGCTGTAGAAATGAAAAACTGACAAAACACTGGAGCTAAACTCATATAAACAAACAGGCGGTGTACAGGAGTGTGTGCCCTCATGACCATGGCTTTTCAAGTATTCAAAGAGGTGTTGTACCTCTTTCACTCTACATTAACACGGCATTAGTATTTAAATGTTTCCACTAGGCATGAGTCATTAGTGTATAATTGAATGTAAAACAAACGGGCACTTAAAACTGTTGTTGATTACGGCCTTATGATTGAAGAGCCGCATCAGTCTCCCTGCCCGCTCACCGGAGAGCTCTGATTGCAGTTCCAAGAACAAGACATTGATCCCTGGGCAAAATGAAGTCTCTTTTTCTGTTAATTTACAGCACTCTGCTCACAGGGCTGATACTCAAGTCTGTTGACCGGGGTTGACCGGAGTTCTGTGTAATGATAAGAATTTGTTATATCTTGTTCTGTGTCCCCACGGCTCAGGTCTGGACATATGGCACTTAACAAAAAAAAAGAAAAGACAATAACAAGATAAGATGAGATGTGCACTGTGCCAGCCATTGCAGCAGATTGAGTTTCACTAGATGATAGAACAAAAGTGTCCACCTCTGGTTTCTTAGGCTTGCATATATTGCAAAATATATGCATATTATATCATATATGTTATATTTATATTACTGATACATACTGTGTAATCATTCTTATAGTTATCATGAGATAGTTATATTATGTCACACACACACACGTATACACACACAAATGTATACACACACACGTGTGTGTGTGTGTGTACATATGCTTTATATTTATTACTGTGTACAATTTCCTAAAGTGCAAGATTTTACGACTAAGTGTGCAATAATATTTAGATATTTTTACAGTAAAATACCACATACTATGTGTGTTTTACATTTCTGCAGCAATCATGGACACACTGTATCTGTGAAAAGTGTGTATAGTGTACATCAATTAGTTACATTAAAGAGATATCTTACTGTATCACATCGTATCGTATCGTATCGCATCGCATCGCATCGCGTCGCATCACGTCACATTGCATCGTATCGTATCGTATCGTATCGTATCGTATCGTATCGTATCGTATCGTATCGTATCGCATCGTATCGTATCTAAATCGGTTTAGACTAAGGTAACAGAAGTATTCAAAATGAAGGGGTAAAATACTGAATCTGTCTGTCTATCTATCTGTCTATACATACATACATACATTCCTACATATCCCTTAGCTACTTGTGAAAAAGTAGTAATACTACAGCATAAAAATACTCCCTTATAAATAAAAGCCCTGATTAAAAATACAATACAGAAATACTATAAGCAAAAATATTCTTGAATTATCAAAACGGGAGACACAAAATCCTCCCTTCAAGAGGTGATGTCTTAATAGATGCCAAGGAAGTGTTTTTACTTGAAAACAGTACATGAGAGAAGCCTGAGATGTACCCTTCCTTGTGTATGTCAGTACAGTTGGTGGAAATATTTCAGTAAATGGATAAATGATCCGACAAGAAACTGTTGACAACAAGGAAAAGTGTTTTTTAAATCACAGCACTTGTGTAAATGCACTCTCCGCTGCTGTCTATCTGCTTGTCTGTCTATAGTCAAGTGTCTCAAACACACATGCACATATAAATACTATACACACACAAAGGTGAGAAGTTCATTGCATCGACCTGCTCTGCACGTATCTTATTTACGCCTGCACCGACAGCCAGGTTAAAGACCTACTGATTTCCATGTAAAGCCTGAAATTATTACAGTGCCTAATTGTTACAGGAGAGTAAGAGGGAAAACAAAGCCGGGGCTATCACGGCTTCTGATTAATGCCTCCACCAGCACTGCCCTCTGATGAAAAGCAGAGGATCTATATGGCACTTTGTCAAACATGCTCTCCCAGGACTTGACGTTAGGTCCTTCTGCTTTAGGGGAGCAACTGGGATGAAGCCCAGTCAGCAATCCACATTATCAGAAATCAAACTCCTGACTTAGCTGGGAGGAGAAAGTGGAAAAGGAAGGCCAGCATTCACTGTCTGGTAATTAAAAGCCATTTTATCAGAGCTCCTCTCTTGCCCCGTGCTTCTTTTCTTGTTATTGACAAGCTGCTTAGCGCAAAGTGAGCTCAGTTTGACTCTGAATGTATGAGGCACATTTATTTAACTTTCTCAGCAAAGAGGGAAAAGCAAGATTGTCCAGCCAGATTAAGTACTTTACTATAGTTTAAATTTTCATTTGTGGCTGATTTTTTTGTGTATAAATAAGTGCAGTGGTCGACAAAGTATCCAGATCCTTAACTTAAGTCAAAGTACTATTACCACCCTGTGAAAATACTCTGTTACAAGAAAAAGTCCTCCATTGACAATGTTACTTAAGTAAACATAAGTAAGTATAATCAGGAAAATATACTCAAAGTACTAGAAGTACCTGATGCAGAAAAATCTCTTTAAAATGATGTGTCAAAACCTTACAATTATTTAAAAAAAAAAGAAACCTAAATAAAAAAACAACCCAGTGTTATTAATTTCAAGCTAAAATACTCAAATTAAAAAAAGGAAAGACCCACCCCAAAACTCAAAATAATTAAAAACCAAAACCCCTAAAATTATAAAAACAAACACACAAAAATGATCAAAAAAGGATTAATAGAAAAAAAAATGCCCCTGTCTGTAAAAAGAAAACCCCTCGTCCAAACCCCAAACTATTTAAAAATAAGAACACCGGAAAACTCAAAGTTAATAGAAAAAAAATAGGAAAAAAAATAGGAAAAAACACCCCCCAAAAACTTTAAATGATAAGAAAAGAAAATTTTAAATGATAAAAAATAGAAAAAGATTCACCCCCCAAAACTCAAAATTATACCAAAAGATGAAGAAAGAAAACCTTAAATATTTCTCAACAGTTGGCAATATTTTTCTGTCAGTCAACAGACTGATTAATCAACTAATCAATACAGCCGTACTTGTATAAACTATTTGGTAATTTAATTTATTACAAAACATCATATTTTTAAATGTGCAAAGTAACTTGAAGTGACTCAAGTGTTTAGATAAATGTAAACAATACTATAAAATGTAAAATATTTCCCTCTGAAATATAATGGGGTAAAAGTATGAAGTTGCATTAAAAAAGAAAATACTCAAGTACAATTTTGTACTTGAAGTCAAGTACACTACTTGCGTAAGTACATTCCAGCACTGAATAAGTGACTAAATTGAGGCTGTTTGCCTCTTCCTCCTCCTCTTCCTCTGATGATTATTATTTCATTAGTCTATGTCAAATGTATTGGTCGGCTCGTTGTGTTTATTGATTAATGAGCCAAAGTCAGCACTGTCCTCCTTCACTGTAATGCTGATATAGAGGGTCTTGAAATACTATTTGTCTGCCGGTTAAGCATCGATCGTTCTTGCAGATATTGATGTTACTTGGTAGCTTTCTATTTACTATGTCCCTTAACATTAATGGTAATTATTCAAAGTAAAAACGTGTGAGCTTCCGGTGGTTTAAGGCCTTATTTACTTTGATATAACCAACAGCGGGGACGATATCAGTGGCGGAGCTGGACCTGCTGCGAGTTCAGCAAGAAAAAAAACATGTCTCACCATCTGTCCAGGGCCACGTCCCAACTCAGGTATCCAGATGCAAACCCTCAGGCTGAAATAGAGATGTGTCTCCTCAGCCTTGAAGCCTGAAGCCTGTTGTTTATTGATGCTGCCAGAGTTGCGGCTCAGATCGATACCATCTCCCTCAGATGGGCCTTCAACACGCAGACTCCAAATTGAGGTCAGGATGTGTAGAGGGTTATGGCACTTCAGCAGATATGAACTGCCGGATCATTTGTTACACCTTCCTTTAAAGTTCATCTCTGAGTTGACCTGTGATGAAGCATGGCGAGTTTGTGAGTCACTGGTGTGAGAGTTATGACGAAACGCACCAATATATGGACAGGGCAGACTGGGAGAAATGGATTGTGTGACTACCTCTAAGCTCTTGGAGCGGCGCGCTTTCACTGTCGCTCGTCGTGTTTCAGATTCACCTCTGAGATCTCTTTTATGGCGGCATGTTGTTTCTGTTGTTTCTAATAAAGAGGAAATATTGGTGCCTTCCTGACCTGCTCATAGGGGGCATAGAGAAATTTATGGGGCGTGTCTTCTCCATTGAGGCTGCTTTTGAACTGAGCCTGACATAAATAACATGTCGCCAGTTCAACAGAGCACTATTGGCCCCTCTTTCACACCGTGGTCAAGTGAGTTTATCGAATGCGAGATGTGACTACATGATGTTGTTTTCATGTGAATAAAAATGTTCAGAGTTGTGAAATATGTTACTTTACTTTGCCAGTTTTAAGTTTCAACTGTACTAATGCATGTTTTCTTGCCTCAAGCAACCTCATGCACAAACCTTTGAAAAGTGAAAATGTTATTTTATTTACCTTTTCCAGCAGTCGGTTGTATCTTCTAAAGGCGCTGCTTTGTACTGAAAGGTGGTGGAGACGTAAAGGCCTGGATGAGAAAAACATTTTTTGAATGCTCTTTAAAATATGCTATTTTAAGCTACGTAATGTGGGCATCTGTATAAGATCATAGTAGATAATTATAGCAGGTTGGAAAAAAACGGAGCATCAAAAGGGCATAGCCTTGGCTTTTACCAAGGGGGTAGATATCGTTTTATCATTGGTTGGTGGACAAATATTAAGCTGGCAGTCTGAGGGTTTATGTAAGGAAAACTGGCAATTCAAAGTATAACAATATTATGGAATATAATGAATTAAGGCTCTCAGCCATCCTGTATTGTTTTCAATTATTTCACTGGAGATCAACATTTCTCTCTTCTCAGTGTTATGTTGTATAGTGTTCAATATAAACAGTAAGTAAAACATTAAGAACAGAATAGTAACAACAACAACAACAACAACAGTGTAACAGTATATACATGTGCGTGCATGCAAACGTGCATGCCTGTGGCTAAGATGAGCGACCTCTCTCTAACCACACATTGATTTGGTGCAGAGTGTCAGGTAGCCTGTTTGTCAGCTGAAATATTCATCAAACAGATCAACGGAAAGTCTGGCCGGCTTTTCAACTGACAACTGCGTGTCAATAATTGATAGGGAATGAGGTAAATGACTGAGTGAGTGTTCGAGGGGTCCTTCTCTCTCTGTAAGTGATGCCTCTGACCTTTGGTGTGTGAAAGAACTCATCATGGTCACTGCTCACATGTCATATAAAGCCTGACACAATGACCTGAACAGTGAAAGTAATAAAGAAACTAAATTATACAATGAAAGAAATATATTGTTTAGCACTTGCATTAAATGATTTATTTTTGTGTTATTATTTTCTGTAAGTCAGTGACGTTAAGAGGTGCTTTTAGTGCTGAAGGATTTTTTTCTTTATTTTCTCACATTAATCATCTCACGAGCTCTCAGATTTATTTTGTGACCCCTGGGTCGGAAACCACTAAGTGTGTTTTTAAATGGTACTTTTTCAGAAAACATTTCGACACTGTGTTTGTGAATTGCAATATTGTATTAAATTATGACAAAAATTGCGCCGACAGTATGTGTTTATGATGATGTTAAATTAATTAAAGTCTGGATATTGTGTGGAGACATTAGACACTATGCTTTTACATGCACAGCGGATTCGGGGTGCCCATTAGCTCACCTGGTAGAGTGGATGCCCCACGTGCAGAGGCTGTGTCCCCATCGTAGTAGCCGCAGGTTTGAGTCCAGCCTGCAGCCCTTTGCTGCATGCAGTTCCCTCTCTCTCCCCATCATGTTTAAGCTGTCCTATCCTAATAAAGGCAACAAAAAAATCTTGAACCCCGCCCCCAGTGGATATACGTAATCATTTGTTAGCTAATGAAGTTTACAAACCAAATGAAATTGCCTATTGTACAGTGATGTACTGTAATGGAATAATAATTTGTTACAATACTTAAGTATTTTTTGGGAGTATATGTACTTCACTTAAGTTCATATATTTCTGTCAACTTTCACTTTTACTCCACTACATTTTCTAAATAAAATGTATACTTTTACTCCATTACATTTCTTCCAGCATTTTAGTTACACAATAAGGAACGAAGGGAGGAAGACTCAAGTTTAAAAAGAAAATAAAGTTGTGTTGTTTTTTTTTTACTTTGATAATGAAATCATAGCATAACATTTTTATGTCGTCACATTCTTTAAAACCTGGCAATGTACCTTTAGGACTAAGTGTATTAAGAGTGCCTAGTATATTTGAATTGAATGGATTTCCTAATTCAGTGATACTCAATTTACAACCTGTGGGCCAAATGTGGGCCTGACAGGGTGGCCCATACACCACTGTATAATAATTCACAAAGAAAATAAATTGACTTATGCTTGGATTTATTTATTTATTTATTTTTGTATGAATGTAAATAAGGTGCTAGAGTGAATAATGATCAGCAGAATACAGTTTATTAAAAAAATTAATGCAGGGACCCCCAACAGAGGTCTGGGCTAAGCCACAAATGTCCCCAAACCCTTCAAATACCACTACATACATCTGACCTGTGCGAGGCTGCTTCACAGGATTTGCTTTGTTTATTTATTTTATCTGATAATTATTATTAATGTTTGTTTATTAACTGGCTACTGGCCTCCTGTCAAAAATGTCCCTAAGGTAAAGCAAGTTCACTATCCCCGCCCTAACCTCTCATAATCTGTATATCCTTCTATAAAAAATATCATCTGTCACTCAACAATGTTCATCAAATAAAAACTACCTGCTAACTGCAAGAAAACTATGCTAACTTGACCTCTGACCTACCTGGAGGGAAAAATGTTTCAAATTAAAATCAATAAATTGTGACATCATTCTGTTACTTTGACCATTTTGTTGTGTGGGTTGCAAATTATTCACAGGTTGTGGTGAATCAAGTCGTCCATTAGCACCTTAGACAAATCTTTGGTCTAATTTATGGCAGACAACATAAGTGATACAGCGGTGAGTCAGTGGAAAGTCGTAGTGAGGTTGGTGTGTGTTGGTACTTCCTGTCAGATGAGATTCTCCTTGCTGCCAACACACTAAAATCTTTATCCTTCTGCCTATTGTCTGACCTTCTGCTCACAATAACCAATAGTGGCTGCGCAGCGTTTTTATGGTTCCAATTCCCTCCGAAGCATCTGCAGAACACAGTGTGTTTAAGCAATACTGTCAGCGTGAAGTGATGCACTTTAAAATACAGACGTAAGACTTCGAATTACACATCCTGACAGTAGGTTATATTTGTGAGTTATCAAAAGCTCTTTCAATGTGTAAACAGTAGATTGAAGTATGAGCACGATCATTAGACAAAAATCAAAAGTTATATATGGCATTATTTGATAAGAAAAGGCTGTTTAAATGTTTGTTTTAAATGCTATTAGCAAATATTTGTTCAGCTGACTGAATTACTAAAAGCCAAGGAAAAATACTGCAATAAATGGAGATGTAACTTTGAGGGGGAAACAATCTATTTTCCGTGATGAGATCCAGGTTTGTGTGTCCATCAGGATAATTAACAGCTGGTTGGAGACAAGAGTACAGATTTTAGCTTCATTAATTATAAAAACACAAGAGAGCTACTTCAATTGCCAAATATTTGCCGTTTTGGTATTTGTGATCAGGTCCATTTTAGGCTGCCAGGGTCAGTCGTCCTGTCAGTTTCAGTGTTTCTGAACTGCTGAGCAAACAACTTGAAGCGGGGCTGGTCAGCTGTCCTATGTAGAGATTGACGGTGTGATTGAAAATGATTGGGTGTCATGTTGTTTGCTCTAAAGGCCACAGTGTCGGTGAGGAGCGTTTCTGCTATACCTCACAGCTGACTGAAGATCCCTCTTCATAGATGCCCTTTGAATGCTGCTGATGACTTACAGACAGTTTAATGCTGCATTCATGTGATGCCGGAAGGTCGTAGTTTCCTAATTGGGAAGTCGTTCCTCTGACTTCATTGTGTTTATGTGCTTTGAGGTTGGAAAGTGGGAACAACGTGGAAACAATGAGAAGAGGGGTTGCATTTTAATGCTAAGAGAGTTTAAACAAGAGGTTGATAGCCGTGTCCAGTCTGTTTATATTTTCATATATATATATATATATATATATATATATGTATATACATTTTTTTAGTGATCAGTTTTTGGGGCATTTTCCCTTTATTCATAGGACAGCTGAAGAGAGAAAGGAGAGATGGAAGAGAGAGGGGGGAATGATATGCAGCAAAGGGCCACAGGCTGGACTCAAACGCGGGCTGCTGCAGAAGCCTGAGGGATATGGAACGCACAATCTACCTCGTGAGAACGCCCCAATATTATTTTGTTTTTTCTATATTACATTTATATAAGTTTATATTCAATCTAAGTCACTCTACTTAGACAGCAGTTAAAATTAATCCTATATTACACTTAAAACGAGATCAAGGAGGGTCAGGCTTAATATGTGAATGAAGAAAAAACATGTCTTACCATTGACCAAACATTGACTTTTTCTTGCATGTTTATGTATTTATCACGTCAAGTCAGCAACTTGTGTTATACAGTAATGTTGATATTAATTTTAGGATACTCACACACCATGCTTTATATTTAAAAGTTTGCTTGCTTGCTACAGCTAATAGATGCATATACTAAAATGTGCAACTACTAAAAGTAAATGATAGATATTAGGAACAAAATGATGAAAAATATATTTTTGACCATCAATTGTTGCAACATTTTCCATGCTTTTCGCTATTTCTGCTGTCCTAAAACGTCACAACTCGGCAGCTGGGGTATCATTGAAATTTCCTAGTTTCCCACTCATAATTATGACTTTTGAGGGCTGTTCACGTGCTCATAAATATGGTAAATACAATATTTCCAAGGAGCATGTGAAGGCAGCATAAGCCCGTAGCTCTTATCGATGCAGCAATGTCAACCAGCTCTGATGTAATCAGATCAACCTAATACTGTTTATGATTGAATGGTTAAAAATGATTGTTATAAATGCGTCAGGTTAAATACAAACTAACTCAGATGACAATTTAAAAAAACAGCAAGAGGAGGTGCAGGACTAACAACACTAAAGTGAAGCAAAAAATACCCGAGGATTGTGTTAAATGCCACTTAGAGGCTTATTCTAACACACATCCCAGAAAACAAACTTATGATCAAAAGGCTTCGTGTAAAATTCAGAGGGAATGCGATATCTGCACACAGTTCTCAACATGGAGGTGGCTGAGCCAGCGGCTAGCAGCTAACGGTGATAACTTTATACTAAACAACATCAACAGCGCTGACAGAGTTAACGGTGTTAACCAAACTCAGTCTCATTCCCCACTCATTAAGTACTGACACTTGGTCAGGGGCCCGTCCCTTCTCAAAAATGACATGCTAGCTACCTCCCCTGTGTCCGTTTTAGGTGCTCAGGGACAGCATTTTAATTTCAATTTATGCTTGTTACATTCAGTCTCTTTTTAAGATAAACTTCTGGAAATGTAGTGTTTCTGCTTGTTAAATGCATAAAGTCTCTTTTCAAATACATAACGTATGTTAAAAAAATCTTCGTTTCTGGGTTTACTTACTTAGGTTTAGCAATAAAAGAATTTGTTTGGCTTAACATGAGTGCAGTTGTTACTGATACAATATGATGTCATGTGATGTCGCTAGCATCACATATCAAACATACTAACACACTAAGTTGTTATTAAAATAGCTCAACTGACTTTTGGTTTCACACCATTACTCCACTGTATCTTTAGTTTGCTGCCAGATAAATGCTCTGAATGTTGCATCCAGAACTTTTTAATAAAATATCCACTAATATAAAAAAATGTGCATATTTTGGATGGTGTTTTAATAATAAAACTAATTTTGCACTGTTCATTGTTTCACACATAAAACATGAAATCAGAGAAATTGGTTCTAAAATATGATGTGAGAGTAATCATCATTTTGCCGCACTGAAAGCTGAATAACACAAAACTAGTTACAAATTAACAAAAAATAGACAAAAAAGAAAATTATCAAATTCTGAAACCAGTCTGGCATTGAACCACAAGACAACAAAGAACTCTGTAAAAAATATTAAGCTGCCTGTTTTATATGACTGCTAAAAACACTCAATTTTTCTCCTATTTCCAAAGTTGCATTTGCATTTAACAACTGCAGATATTTCCTCATGCACTTGATAAAAGTTTTGAGATGTAAATCCAACCTGTGTGTGAGATTTCGTCAGACTATCAAAGACACATTTGCTTTTTGCAGCAAAAATCATATGTGCATTATCAGTTGCTTTCATCTTCTGGTTAAATCTGTTAAATCTGTCCGTGTGCACGTGTTTGTGTGTGTCTGAATATGTGTCCACACGGCCTCATTGTGGGATATAACAAAGCCCTGGAAATACAACCTCCAGGGGTCTTACCTGGATGTGGCGGCCCCCACTTTTTCATTAAAAACTGCAATCGTGCAGCTGAGGCTCCGTTACACCACAATGTGACAGAGCCATACAAGGGCAAACATATGCGACCTGGACCCAACCTTCAAATATGCCCCTCTAGATGGATCTTTTGCTCTTCTCTATTTTACAACAAGTTTGAATGCAAATTGAAGCGGACCGCTTTCACAGAATGTGTCGGGCATTGTTGTCGACCTTGCTGTGCTGTTTTCTCAGGCTTCCCTTGTTTAAGTATTGAAATGTCTGCATACTGAAATGAGTTTAGAAGCCTGTCTATGGGGAAGCATTCAGGCTCAGGTTTAATTTCCCCGACAAGTAATGCCTGTTTTTAAATTGTAAATTTTGTAACAAGAATAACAGCCGGAAAAAATTAGGGTTTAATCTATTTTTGCTGTTTTCTGGTAACATTTTTTTTCTGTAATGGCTTTCTATTGGCAGAATTTTCTGTGGCACATGCAGTAAAATTGGAATCAGTCCCCTCCCTGGGCTATCATTATGATTTTGCAGGGCATGTGAGAGCAACAGAGGTATTGAAGTGAGGTAATTGAAGTGTCCGAGACCAACCTGCTCCGGTGAGATGTGTGAGCAAAGTAGCAATGTAATTACAGGTCATAAGTTGACCACCTCAGAACCACAGTCAGGCGCAGGGAGAGCTCAGCCTGTCAAACACTCTGACAGACACACACTCACACACACACAAACAAACAGCCATCATAAATCCTCAGAATCAAGTATCATTACATCGTCCTTATCTTGGCATGACCATCAGGTGAGTCGTCTGCCAAAAACATATCTGATCATAGCTGAATAGTCCTGTGGCAGGAAGTCAAAGTATTGAGAGCTATCTTAATTTCCGTCCATATAACACTTCCCCCTAGTGGTGAAACAAGGAACTACTAAAGCTGGAAGCGTAATGCAGTAAAACTGAATGGAAGCTGTTAAAAAATAGTGTTCAGATAAAATTATTTTATATTCCGAAAAAACATTTAAATCTGTAGATTTACTGAATTTTTTTCTAAAAACTTAAATACTGGCTTTAAGATAAGCAATTGCTTGTAAAAGTACAAGTTATTTGTAATTGATTTGGACACATCCTTTACCTGGTGAAGCAGAGTAACCGGTCCAGAGTGAGTCCGGCGCAGCCCCCCTCCCCCCTCAGTCAAGTCATTTGTTATCACCTCATGGCTCCTCCAGTGCATCGCGCAATTGGCCGAGCTCCTGTGGGGTGAAAGGTCAAGCCTTTAAAAGGGAATTACTTCATTGACACAATAAGAGATGACAGTTTATTTGACGTCTTACCACCACTTCGCTCGCCTCCTACATCCAGCCCTGTCCTGCATCCTAACTGCTCCCCAGGGAGCACTGGATCTGTGTGTGTGTGTGTGTGTGTGTGTGTGTGCGTGTGTGTGTTTTTATCTGCCCTTGTGTGTTTATCGGTGTCTAATGTTTCTCTAAAGGAGCGCCTGTGCCTGTGAATTAATTGTAATTATATGCAAATAAAACACTAAAAATAAATCTGACCACCATAAATAAAGACATCACATCAGAATGTATTATTGAAGATAAAAAAACAAGCCAAAGGTGTTGACATTAAACAAGTACTGTCTGAACAAATGTTGTAGATCAATTTGACAGCTTTGACGCTTCCTCTTGTAACCTCAGCCACATGTTTTACTTTATTCCCAGACTACAAAAATTCTGTAGTTCTTATAAATTATGATTTCCTCTGTCAAGATTTATCTTGGCATTAGAAAAAAATAAGAGGTTCGTATATAAAATTTGGTGTACTTCTTCCTACTTCTTTACGAACATGTGATATTTAAGTTTAAATGGCTTAAGTATTTGTTATTAAATTTGATGTATAGACCACTTTTTTAAATTTTTTTCATCTTGTTTTGGTCTTTTTGTTTTTGTTCATTACATTTGTTTTTTTCATGTTCAAAATAAAGATTCATTCATTCATTCAAACATGCAGTTGTCAAAAAAAAATCACAGCAGATGATGAACAGATGATGAAGAACAATGAAGTCATAGAAAATTGTATTTACTGGAATTGAAATATAGCATGCATGATGTCCAATGTAGATGACAGGTCACTAATCGTAATTTCCTTCCAAAATAAAATCAATACTAAAATTTTGAAACTGTATCACTTCTTATATGTTAACTGGTGTTATCTGATGTTATTTACCTCAAGGGATTTCCTATTATAGAAGGACTGGGAAGATAATCCTGAGCTGCACAACATTTCCTGCATGCCTTAGCCATCTTGGTTTTGAGGGCTTTGTGTTGCACTTCTCACACCTGGCCAGTGGGTGGCAGTGTGTGAGATGATCCTCAGTGATTTATATGCAACTATAGCACCAAAACCCATGCATATACAAGAGAACAGCTTTCAGATAGTGGTGCACTGTGGTCACCACAATGGGTTAAGGGTTAATGACTTTGACCAAAATTCCAGTGATTGATATTAAGATTTGCACGATTATAGTGAGATTGGGGATCTCTGTTGGTTGCTAATTTCATTCTACACAGTCTGACATATTAGCCTTTATCTCTCTTTTGGCAAAATAGTATGTTTAATTCCTACGGAAACCGTCTGAAGCGCCATATATTTCCCTGTGACTTGGAGACGGCGTGTTTTTTCTTAAACTAGACAAGATTTTCAGTATGAGGGAGCTCTGTGTTTTTTTATTTTTCATAAATTGAATTGTTTTATTGATTACCATAACTTCTTACAAACTCTGCCACCTGACTAATGCCAACTTTCCGATTTCTTAAATATAAAAAATAATGTGTTACATATTCTTATTTTTCTTTTTTCTTTATTTAAACTGCTTTATCTTCCAATTCATCAATATTTCTAGGTCATTATCTTTGAAATACTCATACACACCTCAATTAATGGCAGGAGTGGGAATCCCCAGAGGCCTCCCAAAATACGATATTATCACAATACTTGGGTCACAATACAATAGTTTTTCAATTTCAAATGTTTTGCGATATACTGAGTTTTACAATACAATGTACTGCAATTTATTACCTTTTTTCAACTGAAAATTCAAGAAAAGCTTTGTCAACATCAGTCTTATCTAATAAGAGGAAGTTTTCACCCTGTACAACTGACTTTAATTATTTTTATTGCAGCAAAATGTATATATAGTGGATGGAAAAGGCAACAGATTTTGGTTTTCTAGTTGGCTTCCAAAACTTAAATTTGTATTTTCACTTTACATATTAAAAAAAAAAACAATTCTTAGTGTTTGTGTATTGACACATTATTGTAACGCAAAGTATTGTGACACTAAGCTGTATTGACCATCCCCTAACTACTAGTATTGTTACTTTGTACGTAGAGACCATGTCTTGTTGCTGACAGGTGGGTGTGGTCCCACTTTGAAGCTCCTGGGATATTCATTCAAAAATGGAAACACTTAAATTTTTATATTTTTTTATTTTTTGTATCTTGTACAAAATAGAAAATAAAATAAAATATATTTGTGTTTGTAGTGTTAAAGTATCAGCTAGTACCTGTGAATCTGGTGCTCACAATGTATTCAGTAGTGTGTGTATTTATTACTGAATCCCTGTCAGGTGTATTTAGAATGAATAGACTGCAGATGTTACTTAGGATTCAAGCACAGTCCCGAGGCCTCTGTTCGAGTGTGTGTGTGTGTGTGTTTGTCATAGTGTGTGTGTTTGTCAGTGAGTGAGTGAGTGATTGACACCAGACATGTGTGTCACTCCCAGGGGGATCTGGAGAGGCCATGCAGCCAGTCTGGCAGGTCATTATCAGTGTGTCACACAGCGGCGTGACGGCTACTTCCTCTGAGACAAAACACGCTACACACACACACACACACACACGCACGCACGCACACACACGCACACACACACATGCACACACACTAACTCCTTCCCTGAGTCATTGAGGAATGCCTATCCAAGCCAATCAATTGGGCGATCAATTGGGGGACCAACTGGCAATCCCCTGCAATCAATACGCCCCTTGTTGCATGGCTCTAGAAGTGCCACAATGGCTGTGGCACTTAATTAAGTTGTTAATTGCTGCGTTAAGCTTTCTCAGGTACCCTCCCTAGACGGTAATTGAGAGTGGCTGGACAATTCGGCTATCGGCAGCACTTTGCTAAATTTAATCACAAATCCAAGTAATGGCAAAGGCTGCGATACAATGAGCCAAACAACAGTGAGTGTTTCAGTTTACACGGAGGAGAGTCAACGCACACTGTTGCAGTCAGATTTGGAAAGTGGACACAACGCTGAATTCTGTTTCTGTTGCACTCACTTTATTGCACCATGTAGACATATGGATGACATGGTGCAGCTGAGCCAGCCAATCACAGTGAAGTACACACTATCCAACATTTTTAGGTATAATGAGGTTTGTTTTAGGACTTCAGAACCTTATAAGCTTCAGCAGTGAGCTGCGAGGAAGGTTTTTAATACTAAAAACTACAATATACTGTGTGCACCTCCAAACTTAATGGTGCCATAACAAAATACAGGAGTGAATCTCTAAGTTCCTGGCAGTTAAAATTTGTAATTTTTTTTTACTGGTGGCCGTTAGTTGACAGTTTTTGTGTAACACATGACTTAAAGGGTGACTTTGGTATTTTTCAACCTGAACCCCCTTTTCACATTTTTTGTGTCTACATGATTAATGGAGACAACAATTTTTAAAACTGATCCAGCGTAGAGAGAGAGAGTGCTGCAGCTGGCAGCCCGGAATAAGGCTGTAAAGTAACCATTTGAAGCATCAGTGGACCGTCAGTTTGCTTCCACTAAAAGTGTTTGTTTTATACTGACAGGTTCAGATTATTAATCTAAGTGTCTGATCACATTATGGAAAGGACCCTACAGAGATAGACCTTGTTTTGTTGTTGAGTAAGATCTAAGCTCTAAAATTACGATCACCAAATCCACCAGACTTCTTTTGAATAAACAGTAATTTTGTCATCGCAAAATACACTTTATTTAGAGTCGACAGAAACAAAACAAAACTAACAGAAACCATCTTGGTTTGTCTTTGTTTCAACAATCACCAGCTCTGGTTTGACTGAAATAAATCCTTAATTCACCCAGTTAAATCTTAAAATACAATGACTCTATACACACTAGAATTATTGCTTATTTAAGTGTAATCTGGTGTATTTGGGGGAGCAATTTTGGGGCTATATCTGGTTAAACAGGAAGGATCTCACTCTTTATCAAAAAGGTCTATCCCTAAAGGGATCCTTCCCATAATGTTGTCACATACTTAGAATAACAATCTGAGCTTCTCAGTGGTAAAAACAAGCACCTTTAGAGGATGAAGCAGTGTAAATTAACATTACGCACAGACCGAGTGGTTACATGGCAGCCTGCTTCACAGCTGACGGCTGCAGCCTTGTTATTCAATACTTGACCAATTTCAAAAAACGTTGTCTCCATTAGTGACTTAGACACAAAAACAGTGAAAATAGGGTCAAGGTTGAAAGATACCAGATTTACTCTTTGAGTTTGCATGATCTGGCTGTTGTAAGACAGATGGTTTAATCGCTGGGTAATTGCTTTTATATCTGCTTGCATCCGACAGCTACTTAATAACATGTGTATGTAGGAGTATGTATGCATATGTTCCTTGATATTGCATTTGTTCTTTCTTTTCTTCATATTGGAAAGCACTTTGTGGTTTTGCCTTGCAAAGTCCCCTGCAAATAAAGTTATTATTATTGGTATCATTATTATTAAAGCATCAGAAATAGTTATTCAAAATGTCACTGATGAAACTAGTTTTTTGTATATGATATCCCCCTCCAGGTCTCAATTTTCAACTTAAAAGAAACTACTTCCTTTCATCACCACAGTTGAAATGGTGCAAAGTTACATTATATGTACCCTGTTATCCAATAATAGTTGAAGAAATAAATTACTGTCAACAGCATGGAGGTTTTTTTTATGTTTACATTTAACAGAAATGTGATATTTCTGTAATCTCAGTTTGTTGTGTTCCGAGTTACTTTTCTGATAAATCATCATCATCTGGAGAAAAGAGGTTTAAAAAGTGTAAAATCCGATTAAAGGACGTAATGTGTCCAGAATAAAATCATTAATCAGCGGTGTTTTTTATGGATCTTAGTGTGACTGACTTTACGCTCAGGTACGTAGCCGTAGATCATTGCAAACAACGTGAATCATCGTTTAAATTGATTTGTCCTTTGTAGTCATTATGCACCATCAGATGCACACGGTGAAACCCTCCACTGTCTGATTACTGCTCCATTACTGCTTATCTAAGATGGTGCAGATGCAAAGAAATTAAAACAGCAGGTCTTCCATTTCAAACAGGTAGCTTTACCTGTTTGTGTTCTTTACAAAATGAGTCTAATTTAATGTAATATTGATACAAGAGCTCTGTGATAAAATCAAACACTCAACCTCCCATAAAGCTGCGGCCGTGCTTCTCACTCCTCAACATGGTGCTCGGGCTGAGGGGGGTGATTACCACAACTGCCTCCAACCAGGGTGGGGTTACGAGAGAGTCAGACGACTGCTGGCTGGCACTTTTATGGCACCATTAGCACACATCCCAGCGTCTCGGTGTTAACACGCCTTTTGTAGCCTAATCCCATTACTTTCAACACTCAAATGGAATTCAGATGGAATGGGTGTCCTCCATTTTAAGAAACGACTCCAAACACAGCGGGCGTCTACATTCTTATCCCTACTTTGCCGGGAAATTAGAACGACGCAGGCAGGAGCCGAGAGCGTATCAAATCATCATTACAAAATAGGAGCTTTTGTACCTCGCACATAGTGCAAACGTTTTCACCGCAGCACATCCACTTCTCCGGCTTCCAGAGAGGCCTGAAAGTGCTGCACAGCTCTTCAGAGATTTGGTAAGAAGTGTTGGGGTGTAGTGGAGCAGGAAAAGTGGAAGTAGCAGCGAGACAATGAGAAACAACCACTGCTGCTCTAGGCTCTGTGAACAGGCTTGCCATTGATTAAAACAGCAAGGTGTGCAATAAAGCGCAAGGCAAAGTGTTTCCTTCCATATGGACCCCCGGACCCTTAGGCTCTGGCCACCAATTGGGCCTTTCTATCTGCCGCTGTTCCCCTTTTCTCCTTTCTGCTTCCCCTTCTCTCTCCCTCGGTCCCCAGATGGTAAAAACAATTTTCCAGCCCTCTGTCTCTCTCTGCTGCTGCCCCCCACTCTGCAACCACAAAGGGCCCTGGCCGTGATTCAACCGTTTACTCCAGTAATTAACAGCACCCATACCACAACAATTACAGTCACGAGGCTACTACACTCCAAATATACACTCACACTCTCACACACAGACACACACACACACACACAGTGTTAACGGTGTCACAGTGTGAATTAGAAGGGAAGGTAACAGCCGGAAGCTGTAAAAATAAAATTAAAATAGTATTAACAAAAAGGTGAGAACAACATGCTGGCACTACAGCAATGATTACCTCATAATTAGACGAGACAAAGCTCTCTCCCTATCTAGTGGCAAAACACTGTAATTACTGCCGTGACAGAAAATCAAAGGCTACTTTGTAAGCAGCAGGAAAAATTAACATTTCAGGCCCTGAAGCTGTATGTCCTGATTAGAAACGTATTAAATCAATGCATTGCTAACTGCTGGGCATAAATACGTCCCCTCCTGAAGGGGCCTATAATTGCGAGAGCAGGAAAAAAATTAAAAGTGGGTTTCAGTTTCACAAGGAGGTGGCATTAATCGTATTGTCTGGCAAACGTACACTCCTTTTGTTATAAGATGATGCACTTAAAGCAGCGCTCTTTTTTTCAAATGTGTTTTTGGTCGTGAAGATCAAAGCGTGTTTTTCATGAATTGTTGGAGGCCTCTAACCTGATGTGCCTCTCAGGATGTTGTAATGCACCAAAGCAGCAGCATTTATTTTAAACTTAATATATACAGCATCAGGGTACTGTACGTTGCTTAGTTATTGTTAAGGGGGGCAGTCTGAGGGAAGCTGATAATATAAAATTTAAAGGTCCAGTGTGGCAAAAAAAGGCATTTGATATTCATAACCATATTTTCATTAGTTCATGATCACCTGAAAATAAGCGTCGTCGTGTTTTCAAATCATATAATGAGACGTTTATATCACTTTGGATTGGGTTCTCTTTCACTGAGGGCGCCATGTTGTTTCTACAGAAGCCCAGATTGGACAAATTCCACACTGACTCAAGATAGGGCAAATCGCTTTTCTTTTTTTAAAAATTGTTTTTATAAAATTAAAACAATACATATAAGATCACAAACCATCACAATGCCACAAACAGATGCAACACAATAAGGTAAAAAAAAACCCCAAACAAAACAAAAGCAAAACAAAAGAATAGACAAAAATAAAATGAAATAATATAAAATAAAAATTTTTTAAAAATTATCGTGATCATCAGTCTTCTAAATACGGCCTTAATGTACTTAATTTTCTTTCAGTCCTTAATTGTTCTCTATCTATCTATGTTTCAAAAAAGTGAGAAAATTAGGAAATGTTCTTTTTCTTTCAGATCTGCGTTTTCGCGTTGGCCACCATAGTTTTCGTTTACACTGGCACATGGAGGTATCCAGTTTTTGCAAATTCACCACAAGATGCCAATAAATCCTACAGACTGGACTTTAACCCTTTCAGATTCCCTGTCAAAACCAATGGACATAATTTTTCCAGGATGTCAAACTATGCTCTGATTTGATCTTCTAATGATACAATCAGCTTATCGTGCTTCTTTTGAGTTGTGATAACAAATACAATACAAAATATTTATGAAATATGTTTCGAAGCATCAGTTCAGTGAAAGATATGTTAGCTATTCATGAAGAATGAATACGATTTTTTTGTCGAAAAAGTTCCGTTAAGGCCATTTATTGTCATTTTTAATATTAGGTAGTCTCTTAATCAATCATCTTAATAGTCTCTTAGTCATTAAGATTATTCATACATTGAAATGGTCACAAATAAATAAATTATAAAAACAGTCTTACACTAATGTGTTAGGAGTGAATTTTGAGTAGATATCCACCATTGAAATATGGGTTGGAACATAATTTGGTTAAAAACAGATTAAGAAAAAAATAAATAGGCTTGCTGTAGTCAATGTAGGTACATACCTGTCTGTATTTAGTGTTGAGAAGGTTACTTTTTAAATGTAATTGATTACAGATTAATAGTTATCCTGTTAAAAATGCAATGAGTAATGACACTTTTTTTCAGATTCTTTGTTAAAGTAATGCAACTGATTATATTAGATTACTTTTTTTGATTACTTTTCCAACAAATGTTTAAAAAAAGAGGGCCATAATGCTGTAAAATGTCTGGAAATGGACCAAAAGAAGAAGAGATGCAATGCCAAAGAATGAATATAATATTCTACATGTAAACTTTTTGAAAGTGAGAAGAATACATTTAAATGTAATTCTATTGTAATCATGAACTTCTTGATTAGTAACTGTAATTTAATTACATGTTTACTCAGTAGCTGATTACATTTATTTTGCAATCTAGTTACATCTAACTCCCCAACACTGTGTGCTTACTTTGCATGTGTTTTGCTGCTTTTATTACTTTTTTTTTCCAGTTCAGTCCACTAATTAAAGCTCTTTTTTTTGTCATGCAGGGGAACACCGTAAATAAGAATTTGCTCTGAGGTCGACTAAATCAATGTTAAATAAAGAGGAACTGATTAAATACGACAAAAACAAAATGATTAATGCACAAAGCCGCTGTAGAATTGTCCCTCAGTCACGGCTAAAAACAAAATAAAACAGCTTTTGCAGTAAGATGTGCCATAGTAGTGGTGCATGAACTTTATTGATACATTACCTTGGAATTTGTCTATTGCAGCAATATTTTTAGAGCATTTGCTTAATTTCACAAATTCCTGAGTTTATGTGAAGAAAGGGGTCAGTTTGTTGTTAATCACTAAAATCAGCTCCTATTGTATCTCTTTAACACCTGGGTCAACATCAATTTTCTTGTTCTGCATTCAGATGCCTCTTAAAATTATTTCACATAAAAAAAAAACAAAAAAAAAACACTTTAATAAGAAATTCTTGTTTGCTCATTTTCAGGTAATTTTCTTGTAACTTTTTAGTAATTTCTTGATACATTTTAGGCCATTTCTTGTTTAGTTGCTTATTGCCCCCTCTATTTAAAAAAAAGAAAAGAAATCATGCCGATTTTTGCAGGTTTCACAGGGTTAAAAGTCTAGTGTAGGATATTATTGCATCTATAGCATTGAGGTAATCAACTGAAACTTCTCCAGTGTGTCAAGTGTTGAGGAGAACTACACAAAAACGCAGCTGGCCTTTTCTAGAGTCAGTGTTTGATTTGTCTGTTCTACTGAAGAACGACATGGTGGACTCCCTGGAAGAGGATCTGGTCCGTTTGTAGATATAGACAGCTTATTCTATGGTACTAAAAACACAGTGAGTCATATTTTTAGGCGATTATAATTTAATGACAATACAGGACATCATATCCCCATAAATCTTACACACTGGACCTTTAAATGTTCAGGCATCACAGACATTTCACCTTGTCTAATTTTCAGGTTGGACATATGACTCATGAAAAGCCACTTGGGTTATGACCCACCTAGTTTCCGCTCCTGTTTAAATTGATAAAAGCTTCTGGTGGGAGAGCCAGCTGATCCCAAGCATCTTTAACATGCCCACAATAGGCTCCTTGGGAATACAACTAATTACTTCACATCTGTATTTATTTGATCCGCGTGGAATTCTCCCTTCTGTCAGTGCTGAGCGATGCCAGCTTGGACTAACAGTGATTCATCTAAGTGACACTTCTGGCGCAGATTCACATCAAAGCAGCGCCAAAATCAATGGGGGAAATGTGGGGAAGACGGGGAGGAGGAACTTTTTTTCCCCTCAGCAAAACTGTCATGCATAAAATCCACCAGCATAAATAAAGCACGCCTGTGCTTGCAGGTTTGCTGAATCAGATAGGGTGGAAATAAGATACAAGCTGTTTGTTAATGGTAGCTTAAAGAAAGACTTTCACAACTGCAGCATTTTCTGGAAACTTTAGTTCAGAGCTCTTAGTGCGACACACCAGCTCTGATGGAGAGGATGTGCCGACTTCATGCAAGAGCAGCTTCTAGTGACCTCTGTTGCACAACAAGTAAACTGCAAACAACTCACCCTGCACTGGCCCTGTGTGCAGTCAACAAGCTGATTTACCCCTCTGAAACCTAGACGACATCACTTTCCTCGTGCTGCTTTTCAGATGCCTTTGCAAGTATTTTGACCTTTGAACCGAGCAAATTGGTGTAATTGCTTTCAGAGACAAGGGAAAAAAGGTAACTTTGTAGGAAAACGTTCCACAAATTGCAAGAAATTCAGCGATCATTTTCAGCGAAGTCATTTTAAAAAAGCTAGGAGAAAATGTCATGGGAAAAGGGACAAAAAGCTAGGGAAGAAGTTATAATGATCATAATTAAATAGTTATATATTACAAAATTATTATATTTTTTAAGCAGTTTTCATAGGTCATGACCTTGTTGTTTTTTTAAACTTTGCAAGAAATTGATAGATTTAGAAAATTATTTAAAAATTCTAACATTTTTATTTTTTTTATTTTTAACATAACATAACAAACCCAAAAAAGGATCTTCCTAAAACTATAACAAAGTGTTTTTGGTGCCCTAACTACCATGACTGTTTCACAACATTAATCACATATAACACTGTCTTTCAGCTGTGCGTGCAAAAGGGTGCCCCGTCCTTCACTCTCAGAATTGGTGCCAATAAACAGAATTAACTGATTGCAGTAAATTTCATTTTAGTCTGGAAAAAACGAAATAAATCTGAAAGATATAATCAGAGGTTTGCAGGAAAGGTTTAATCTTTTGGTGAGCAGGACGACCTGAATGGGGAAAGTTAAAAGAACAGTGCCTACCTCTTGTTCATGCAACCTTGTAACATTGGTGAGGAGCCTGTGAGCAAGGCACTTACTTTAACACCCACCTGCCTCAGTGTTGTTGCTTAGTGACCAGCAGAGGACTGTAGCTGTACTGGGCAGAAATGAATGTCTGTAACAATGTGAGTTTCAGCAAGGCATTTCTGAAATAGAGAGAGAGAAATACCCAATTAAATGTTAACAAAATAGAAAAATAAATGAATAAATAAATAAATAAACAAACATACTTCTACTTCTACTACTACTACTACTAATAATATATTAGATTAGATTATTAGAATCCAGCCTTGGATGAACACGAATGTCCACAATATGTTTCAAGACAACCCAGCCAGTAAAAAAAAATCTCGGGTGCAAAGCTGACATTTTTGTCTGAGGATGCTGCCAGGAGTTAATGGAGTTTTCCAAAATGCAACAGGTTCATCATCTGGGGAAGTTCACTTGATTGCTTTGTGAATAGTCAATTAGATTTTGACATGACTTGTGCACAAATTAAACAAAAAAGTATGTCTGAACTTTACATTTTTTAGATATATTATACTGTATTGGATCATTTTTGGGTGGAGCATGCATAGCTCAATATTTTTTTATTTAAAGATTATTTTTTGGGCGTTTTTACCTTTATTAGATAGAACAGATCAGCAGTGTGAAAGGGGGAGAGAGAAGGGATGACATACAGCAAAGGGCTGCAAGCTGGACTTGAACCTGCAACTGCTGCGGCACACACAGTGCCATTATTCATGGGATGCCTGCGTAATCCACTAAACCACCGGACACCCCCATAGGTCAATATTTACTATTAATTTACACTAATGTTATTAATATTTGGCACCTATTAATGTAAACTGTTCACTGAAAAAGCACATTATTAATGATTTTTCTTTTTTAAATTTGGTGTTTTTCTTAAAGGCCTGTGACTCGCTGAAATGAAGCAAAGTCATCTCATGATGTGTCATCACAGATTATGGCATTAGTGTGGATATGAGTTGAGGAAGTTAGAACTAGTAACTTCATGTTGTGAAAAAATACGTCACTTTTAATCCATCCCTCACAGAATCCGCAGGGCAGTTCCAGTTCACCGGATGGGGATGACTTCACTTTAGTAACTTGTTTATTCTCTTAGAGTACAAATGAAATGGCAGTCATGGTAAAGAGTCTATTATAAAACACAGTTGTTTTCCTTTACATACATCAAGAGAAATGCAGTAGTAAAACAGAAAGTACTGTCTGATTCTACCATCCCAATGAGCCCTCGGGTATCGTGAAACATCTCAGCATGGGGTGCCGCAGCCTTTACACGCTGCTTCCCTCCAGAAAACAAACAAACTGAGGTCTTAATAAATAAATAAATAAATAAATAAAAAAGTCTCTGTATCCTCTTAACCTCAAGGCATGGAGGTGATGGTTGCTCCAGGCAAAGCATTCATATAACTATATAGCTAATTTGAAACAAATTTACATCATAGCGTTGATTATTTAAACACAAGTTGGAAAAAAACAGGACTTTAACTTCTTAATTATTCTTGTTCACACTGCATTTCCCATGCACACAGTCGCCTTAAGTGCAAATAAAGCCTCCCATCTGTTTGTAATTACAACTACATAATTTCAGTCATTGTGGCTAATCATTTTGACTGCACATTCGATTAAAACTAGTGCAGCAATGGTGCAACTTTGAATATCTGTGTGAAAGCTTTTGGGCCTCGTACAGATGTGAACAGAAAAAGTAGCAGATTAACGTCTGGCTGCAGAAGTGAGACTGAAAATTGTATAAAAGCTCGTGCAGGCCAACTGGCTCCAAACCAAATCCTTTATAGCCCATTTTCCATGAGCAAGTAAAATTACACCACTGCTAGAAAGCTTTCCCTGCTAGCTTTGTGTGATGCTTTTTATTTGCCTAATCCCCAAATTAAATGATGTTTGACGCAAGAAATTTTAAACCTCATGTCATCAAGCCTCTGCTCTCATCATGTCTCATTTCCCTGTGGTGCCCACGGAATAGGACAGGCAGGCTGCATGGCAGGCTACTTCAATAAAAGGAGTTGAGAAACGTCATGTAACATCACTTTACTGCGACTCTATGTAAGCTAACGACATTATGAACCCCGGGGCAATGGTGAAAGCTAATGATGGGAGGATGATGGCAACGCAATGTTGCCATAGAAGCCAATTTCCAGTGGCTTGCCAGATGTTAAACATCTAAATGTGCATTGATCAGTGACTGGATAGCCCATAGAGATTTCTTCATTTGCCTAAAAAGAAAACGAGGTTCGACTGCGTCCCCTTTCAGTTTAACAGGAACTGAACGAAGCATAAATGATATGATTTAAATTAATTACATATGTAAAAACATGTAGTCTCAATTAATTCAGTTAGCCTGCAACACGATTCCACTGGCAAGGGGTAGATTAGAGGGTGTAATTAACAGAAAACACAAAACAACATAATGTGCGTGCGCACACACATGCGCACACACACACACACACACACACACACACACACACAGTAAACCCTAATTAAAAAGCATTCAGCATTCGTAAACAGATGACAGTTTTGACTTAGAAACTGGTGGCCTCATATAAATAAAAACATTTTTTTGCGTTGAAATGACTGGTTGACACATCAATTAGTCAACCAGCTAGTAATTAAAAACTTTTGGATGACTAATTGATTTATACCATGGCAGAGGAAACAGTTCGAGCTACGAATCACCACAAAGTATGTGTATATACTTAAACAAAAACGTATTTTTTCTTGTTAATCCAGTATTTAATGTCACAACACTATGAACATCGCGGGACACACTGCATGCGCAACATCTGCCGAGATTCTGTTGACAGAAACATTGTTGGAGGACTTTTACTTTGAAACAAAAACAGTAAAAGTTCAGTTTAAGCCATAAAATTTATATTTCTTCTTGTCTGTGACAAATATAGACATTGAAAGTGTAGTGATAGGTGGCATGAAGTGAGTATGATTAACAAAACACTATTTTCACAATCTGTTTTTGCTGAAAACTGTCCACGAGACTCCTATTGAGTGCCCCAGTAAAGATGCCTGAAATAAGGTCTGCAGTTAAAACAAGCTGAAGAGACTTCCACATTTTGTTAACGTTTTGGTCGTTTACATAAAATATGTCAGCAATTAACCCGCTAACAAACTTTAAAGCTTTTGTGTTTCTTAAAAAAGATGGCTGCTAACATGTGGCTAAATGAGACAACGGATCGTCTTCACACCAAACCGCAACAAACTCAGCTTTACAGCCTTGCAGTGGTGGAGACATGAACGTAGTGTAGTTCGTTTGTGGCCTGACATTAGCTTTTTTCTTCTGGTGATAGCATTTAGGCCTAAAAAATTATAAAAGCTGTGTTCATTTGTGAAGATGATCTTACTGAACAAAATGTGTAAGGATCATCAACATTTTTTAAAAAATTTTTTTTTTTACCACAGAGCTTATTTTCGGTAATAATTCAAAATCCAATGACAAAATCTGATCAGCTTTTTGACAGGGAAACCAGAATGATGTTAGCTTCTGCGTCGGCCTACAGAAAAACGTCATCCCTGCGGGCACTAACTGGGAGACAGATTTTATTTTGTCCTGCCAGCCAATCAGATACTAGTATTTACATTACTTTATGAACTTGTGTGTCTGATGCTGATGACGGGACAACACAGTGGACATGTTCTCAAATGAGGACAAGTTTACTGTTTGTGTAAACACAGCTGAGCAATGTTGTTGTAACTTCTACTTAAAGCTTTGTATTATCACTTTTTCAGTGGTTCTTTTTTCATGGAGCAGATTTTAACCAACATCTACTGCAGTCTGTTTATCTGTAGCTCTGATTCAGCAGCACTGATTTATATAAGAGAGGTTGCTGAATCCTCCAACTCTGTGAAGTTGACTGGTTCAGCAGCTTGTGATCAGAGCTGAGTCACACGCATAACGCTGCTCCTGCATCACCTAACATCTTGCATACTTCCTGTGCCAGCTGACATCCTGCTTTGAGGACACGTGATGACACAATTTCACATCATCCTTTACCAACAAACATGATTATTTACAACGACAGCTCCCCTGATCTCTGAAAATAAATCAATAACATCATGTTTATCTTCTCCTAACTGACTCCAGACCAGGCAGACTGATAACAGCAGCTTTAGTTACTGTCAAACTGATTTTCTCAGCAACACAAAAGATGACAACCAAGTGACAGGGCCTCGCCCAATAAACACGAAACAAGCAATTAACCCAACTATCACCCTATAATCACGAATCAACTGTGGAGCTAGCTGGTTCCCGCTTTGCTCGCAATCGTCCCCAGTTTGGCAGAAAAGCCTTTTGGAGGGAAAACATGGAACATCTGGTGGAAGCAGACAGGGGCTGGCGCTACACGATGGGAGAACAAGTGCCTGAAAGCTTCATTATGTCCCAGCTGTTGGGCTTGCTGTTGCCCTCAGCAAAAACAACCTCGGCAGGATGATGTTCCTGGCAAATACGCTGCAGATTATTTCAAGCAAGGCCTTTTTTTGTGTTGCTCTGCAGGGAAGCGTGAGCAGGTGCTGCTGGTGACTGTGTTATTTCAGTGCGAGTTGACCAGTGTGACAGGGCTGAGCTTTCAGCGAAGCAGTTCAAAGCTAAAGATAGACATTTAGATGAGGAGAATGTCTCTTCTTTCTTTCTCTCTGGAGTTTTCCTTGTTTTTCTTGGAGTCTGAGCTGTCGGGAGCAAATGTCGAGGCCCTGTAAGGTCAAATGAAACCCTGTACCATCTCTAAAAAGAAAAAAATTTGCTTGATTTCTTCCAAAAACATCATAAGAAGGCAATGAGCAATGAAAGGGGAAATGACGAAGAAATTAGTGAAAAGTAGGAGAAAATCACCTGAAAATTAGTAAAACAAACAACAAAAACATCTTTGAGCTCATAGAGCTCGGGATTTTTCAGCCGAACAGCTAACTTACGGTGTAGGACTCAGTAAAGTTTGGAGATAAAATGGTTTAATCGTGTCGCTCTTGTTATTGTTATTGGACCATCATGGATCCAGTCCTGGTAGTGAAACAAGTCATTGTGTATGCTCAAAAAAGAAAAAAAAATCCTACTCTAACAATGCATGTCTTTGGTAAAGAGTCTTTTTGGGCCTCATGACACCATAGAAATTGTAATTCCATGGTTTGGCCACTATGTCAAATTGAATTCAATGCCCAGCGCTGTTTGTTAGGGTTGGTAGAGCCTCACAGAGCCAGTAACATGAATATACACTCTATAAACACAAAAACAAATACCTGACAATGTCAGGTTCAGATATCAAGGATGCTGAGTAAACTTAAATTGCAGAATAGTCTCGTTGACATCTGAGAATACAGAATCAGAATCAGCCATAAATAAAATCTCCAGTTTTTGCTTAAACTCTCTCCAGGGCCAAAGCCATAATTTCAGAAATACTGAGTCCAAATTCTGCAGCAAACTGTAAACTCAACCTGAGGCTGTTAAAAATCCAAATTGCAAACATTACTGAGGACATTTCCACCTTTAAAGGAAATAGCAGTTACAGTTATGTGACACCAAACCTGATGATGAGACAAGATGTTTCATTCGTGAAATTTACTGCTCACTAAATAAACTATTGCATGTGTATCATGTATAAAATAATCAGTGAGTGAACAAAGTGATTTCGAACACAGCGTGGAGTCAGCGCAGGTGTTCAGAGTTCAGAGGTTTACATGTGAACCTTCTCTCTTTGTTTCTTATTTCTAACTTTTCTTATTCCCTCTTTCCGGCCCGGTGCTGCAGCGGCAGCAGCGGCAGCAGAGCTCGCTCTCTCAGGTTGGACAGCTTGTTCAAGTCGAATGCTATTAGTTCTAGGTCAGCGCCTGGGCTTTCTCTACACCCCAACAACACCTTTTCACCAGGCAGGGATTCCAACCACCATTAATCAGAGTGGTGACAGCCCATGGATGTCAGTAAATATGTTTCCCTCACTGCCTCTTTTTCCCACCACTTTCCGTCCCCGCTCTCTCTATCGCTCCTATGATTGTTCTTTTCTCCCTGTTCTTTGGGATTTAATGTTGGCCTGTTCTTGATTATTAATATCAGAATTCGACAATGAAAAAGTATAACTACACATCCAACACTTTAAAACCTGGAGTGACATCACTTTTCTTGTGCTGCTTTCAGACACCTTTTAAACCTATGAGCAAATCGGTACGATTTCTTCCAAAATCAGGGGGGAAAAAAACAAAGAGCAATTTAGTAAGAAGTATGTCACAAGTAATTACAGAGTAATTTTAAAAAGCTAAGGGAAAATGTCTGGGGAAAAAAGAATAAAAGCCAAGGAAAAACTACATTTATAGCTAATTATCATAATTGCTTATATGAAATTATGTTTCAGAATTATTATAATTTAAGCATGTTTTTCTAGGTCATTTTTATTTTTAAATCTATTATTATTACTATTATCAATTATTTATTTATTTATTTATTTATTTATCTAAGGTTCAGGTAATTTTCTTGTACTTTTAACTTTTTTTTTTTTTTTTTGCTAATTTGGGGGTCTTTTTTTTTTTTTGCTCATTGCCCTCTTCTCTGTTTTTAAAAGAAATCAGCCAATTTAGTTTCAAAGAGTTAAGCTGGATAGTTTTAGGATTTTTTTGGCATTGAGAGAAACTGCACCAAGGAGCAGAAAATTGCTTCAAGGTGCAAAATTAAAGTCTTTTGCTTGTTCCCTGCTACACCAAACATTCTCTTACAGCCAGCTTGCATATGAACATCTTATCTGCATGTTTTTTTGCACTGAACATAAGTGTTGGCCAGGTGCTTATGAATGTTGTTGGAACAAAACGTCTGCTCACTTGAGACAGTGTGACAGTTTTGTGGTGTGCACGGGTGGTACAGCTGACAAGGAGGGGATGAATGTTGGCTAGCATGCTGGCTTTTGTGTGCGTGTGTGTGTGTGTGTTGGTGACATGCAGGCAGAGGGCCAACGGCAGCCAGTTGGAGAAGTGGGTGCCCATCTCGGTTGGCATGCAGGGCCGAGTACCTGCTGCTGTCCAGAGACAGCTGTAACGTAGCCACCCGTAGCCGTGCAATCAGGTTGGTGGCTACTGAATGCTGATAATGCTGCAGTCTGCGCTTTTCTCCGCCTGGCAGACGGAGCTGCGACCGACCAGTGACAGGCATTCCTCAAGAAAATAACTCAGGGCCGCAGCCAGAGAAGTAAACAGAGAGCAGAGAAGAGCAGGAAGACAGAGAGAGACGAAGAGATAAAGAGAGGATAAAGACAGACGAAGGGAGGATGACACGAAGCAGATAGTGACCTTTGCAAAGATGGATTTGTTTACCAAACAAATGTTCTCGCTGTCAACACCTGCTCCAGAGTGACCTTCACACAGAGACAGAGCTGACGGCACTCATCAGTTCATCTTTGTGCAACTCGTCAACGCTCGATCGCATCAGTTCAACACACAACATGAGCCATGTTTCCTGTCCGTCGATTCTTCTGCATACAGTCATGTTCATTTAATCACTATTAGCTGTAATCATGTTGGCTCAAACACTAACAGGCTCATGATTCATCATTGGCTCAAATTCTTCACTTATAATAAGGGATAATTCACAATTTTCAACCAGCTTTGTATCAAAACAGTGTGGGTATTATGTGTAGATGAACTGCAGGAGACTTCCCTCCAGTTCTCAGGCTGTTGCTCAAAACACAGGATGTACTTCTGCATTTTCATATCGCCCACCACCACAGACACAAGGAGTACAGAGCTGGATTATCGCTCTCAAAATCAGGCCAAAAAACAAAAAAAACAGTAAAACTCAGCAGCGTTGATAGAATGTTAATCAAAATATATCTCTCATAATGTTTTCAGAAACATATTTTAACGCTGTTTAGCTGTAAAGTTTGTGAACAGGAAATGGGCTGCACACTGCTTCCTGCACAGTGAAAACAGAGGCCTAAAACAGGGATCAAACGCTAAAACTAAGCAGCACTGATCAAATATAAACCAAGATTCTGTTGCTGAGTTGCGTATTATCGCCTCAAATGTTGTCAGAAACATTTTTTAGCTTACTGTTTAACTGTAACAACTTGCCACCATTATTTCACTGGGACCAGTCCACATTACATTTATTGGTCTGATCAGGTGATATGTTTTCTGGTAGTTGTAGGTTTTCTACCTCTTGAGCAAAAGCACCCTTTTTCTCTGCTTTTATTTGCATCTTTTTACTGCAAACAGCCTAACTTTATGTAGGGGCCTTCTTTATATCTGTAAAATATGTCTTAAAGAGTTCACCCAAAAATAAAAAAATGGATTTTTCCTCTTACCTGTCATGTTGTTTCTCAATCTGGATTGTTTGGTGTGAGTTGCTGAGTGTTGGAGATATCTGCTTTAAACACGTCGGCCTTCTCTCCAATATAATAGAAGTAGATGGCACTTGATCCGTGGTGCTCAAAATGCAAAAAAACCCAAAACAAAACAAACTAAAAACACCTGAAAAACTCATCAGAAATGTGTCTTTCCAGGTACCATGAGCCAGTTACTCAAGATAATCCACAGACCTTCAGGTGCTGGTAGGTGTGGTCAGGTCATTAGTTATTGGGATCACCTGAGGCCCAGCGTTCCCAGTACTTCAAATGCACACCAGTGGTGTTGTTAGGCCTTGGCCTCCAAGGCTTCAGCCCTGAATGTTTAATAAATAGCCCCATTTTTAAATATGTGGGCTACGTATATGTTTCAATAAATAAGAATAAGCTCAATAGTGATAATAAGCCCCAGATCTCATCTCTCTAATTTCCTCTCATACTTGTACTTGAACGGACTTAAAAATTAAATTCCACCACTGTGAACATAAATACATACTTTTTATTTAATCAGTCAGTATTTTTTAGATAATAGCAGTTGTTAAGTATTCTGTTTTTACTCAATACAATTTCACTAATACTACTAATTACTAATATTACTTAATAAGAGTTTTAATATCAAAATCCATAATTATTCTGGAAAGAAAAAAATGATTTTTTTAAGGGTAAATAAAGTGCCAGAGTGCATAAAAAGCAACAAAATAGAGTTTGTTCATCAATAAACCTCCAAGGATGATTGTTCTGGACCCTCTTACAGAGATCCAGGCCAAGATCCTAAAAGATGTGTGAGTTTGCTGTACAGACTGTATGTCTTCATTGAGCTGTCCAATACTACTGAACCTCTGCTCTGTTAAAGGTTATCGCTGTCACATTAAAGGGATCCAAGTAATAGTCCAACAATAAGACTAGAAAGAGTGCAGAGTTTATGACACTGACTGTGTGTTCAAACTCCAGTCGAGGACCTTCGTCACATGTCACCTCTCCTTTCTCTGCCCCCCTCACTTTCTGTCACACCTCTAAGTTAAGTTATTAAATAAAGGCAAAATGCACAATAAACGATTAAAATAAATAAATAAATAAACATTTGAAATGATCACTACATTTAACCTCTTTTGTGTTGGGCCCGTCTGTAATCCCTGTAGCCAGCAGATGGCAGTGTTGAGCTAAAGCTGTTTTTCATCAACAGTTCATTCACAAGCTGCTGCTGCTGTTCACCATCACTGTCAACACAGTGACAGTGATGCACACAGCTCTTCATACATCTACAATGGAGATAATATCTTAAAACTAAATGGCTTCAATTTGACAGAAAATCAGTTGCATGAATTACAGTGTTAGCAGTATTGGAGCTTTTATGTTTTATGTTACAGACACCTGATACATTTTTGGGTGAACATCCACTGTGACATGAGCTGTTTAAGATACCACAACACACAATTCAACTAAATAATGATAAAAATATAGTTTGGTTCTCTTCACAGGGTAGTGCAAGACATTAGGTGGGTTTTAACTGATGAAATTATGAGTGAAAATATTTAAGGTTTCAATGACTTTCAGTGACAAACTTTGTTTTTCACTTGATTTAAGCTACACAAGTTTAATTTTTACATTTCCTATCCCATGCCTATATTTTGTACTTTTCAAACAGGACTTACCTGTGCTTTATTGTTATTATCCAGTAAAGCACAATAAAGGTAGCTGTTATGTGCTATACAGATAAAATGGCCTTGCCTTTGCCTAATGCACTTCACCTGAACACGTAGCCCACGCTCCTTCTCTCCACTCTTTCTAAAAAGGGTTGTCTGCATTTTGTCTGGGAGGAATAAATCATCTGAGGCCATAATTTATAAATGATTTTCACTCAGACAGGAACCACTCTGCAGTCTCTCGAAAAACAACAAAAAAACAACACTGTCTGCTATCTGATCTTATCTGCTGTATGATTTATTGCCCAAACCGTTGGGACAGGATCCATCCAGCTCTTTTCGTTTAGTACATCAACCTGAAATTATTTCATATTTATTTTTATTTCTTAATGTTGGTTCCTTAGCAGACTTTTGGCATGAGATGAGGTGGCTATATTCTCCAGCTGCCAAAGAAAGCACCTTTTAAGCTCCTGTATTGTTCTTTTGAAGTTCTTTTCTTTTTCTTCAGCTTAGTTTAGTTTACTTAAATGGGCAAAAAAGTAAAAACACTTCATCAAAAATAGCCTATGAAGAGTATATTTCCAGCAGACAACAAAGAGTGGCTCACAACCAAATATTCCAGCGCCTCTCACAGAGGAGATACATGATAACCTGTCCAACAATTTGTAAAAACCGATTGATAATCAATCATATTTAAAGCAAAAGTGTAATTTAGCTGCAAATTGACTTGTCCATGGTATTATCTGGCATCAGTAAAGGGCCCCAACACTAAAAAATAAATAAATAAATTATATAATGCTATTTGACAAAGGTGTTGTATAACACCTTTTAAAAGTGGGTGCCACGTAGCACCATAATAGGTTCCCCTTTGATAAAGACAAAAACACTTTTGGGTTCAGTTTAGCACCATTTTTGTTCAGAGTGATCCTGAGGTATGCTTCAGAAGAACACAGCTTTTTAAAAAAGAAAGTCCATTTAACTGTATAAGCTGCATAAGTTGTAGTATGGGTTTACAAAAATTAAAGTTGTTGTGTATACCTGTATATATGTTTCCTTACCCTAAAGACTCCTAAATATAGCAAATTGCACCTGTAAAGTTTGACCAGTGAGTAAAAACAACTTGAATATTGTGTTCATAATCAGAATTAGTTTGGTTGTGTTTTGCTGATTGTATGCCATATACCGGAAGATAATAACTTTAGTGCGAATCTTTTGAGAAACAAATCAGCCTCTGATCCAGTTTTCTTAGAGCAGTTCCAAATTTGAAGTAGGCTCACGTACACAAATACAGTCTCAATCCCTGTGTGATTGTTTAATTATTAAGGTTGTTTGTGTGGAAGGAAGCTCAAGCAGAACTCGGCTCTAACAACAGGAGACTGTGGAGGAGATGCAATGTAGAGCTGACGGTGCAGAAGTTTCTGCTTTTGATGGCAGCACACAGTTTTATATATGGTGCAAAAATGTTTAAAAAAAATCATCATGAAGTCTCTTTCTACTGCACTGACTATCTTAAAATAAATCCAGATATCACAAAGAGTGAACAAACAGAATTAAAACACCGTTTGGTTCGCCGCCCTCCCCCTTCAACAATTGATTTCTCTCATGCACCCAAACTATTTGTCACCATAGTGAAGTGTTTCCCTACGAGCCTCGCAGGTTGTTCAGCCCTCTTTACCTCGAGGGCATCAGAACAATGACTGCATTCACATTCAAAGCCACGTCGTGCCTCTGTGACAGCAGAAACAGTTATGGTTTGCATTAGCTTGTAACATAGCATTAAGTGAAGAGCCAACAGAGTGTCTGCTTTGGGCCTGTAATTACAGTTTCTGTCTGCCTCTGAGGACAGCGCCAAATTATCCACCACAGACTCGGAAATCCCCAAACTACAGAAGAACACAGGCTGACTAAAAAACTGAAATGTCTCCAGAGGTCGGAAATTTCGGCTTTTAAAAGTACTTTTCATGCAGGCCAAAGTCGTTGAGTTATAATACCAAGTTAGTGCAGAAATTCTTATTTCTAATCTTGAATTATTTGATATTTGATTCATTCTGCTCAACAAAGTGAATCTGAATACAAGAATAATCCTGCCTGTTTGATGTGGTTTGAGATCAAAGGGAAACTTGAACCTGCTCTCTATTTTCCCATGTCTCTGTGTCTAAGTGACTAATGGAGACAACAAACTTTGTTTGGTCTAGTGCAGAGAGCGCTGCAGCAGCGACACATGCTGCAACGTAATCTTGACAGGCAATCGTGCACCGTCAATTTACATCCACTGAAAGTGCTTGTTTTTGCCACTGACAGGCTCAGATGTCAGTTTGTTGAGTGTCTGGTGACATTATGGAAAAGACCTTTTGCTGGTTGCTTTTAACTACCTGTTCAAAGGTGGGAAAATTCCACTGGTAAACCGTCTCACTGTTCTGAATAAAAGATACGATCGCAGAATAGGGGAACATATTGCCTTGAAGCCAGCGAGGGAGGTGGTTACACCGTAGGCAGAACGGGTGTGACGTTTTGACGACATGTTACTTGTGCAACCCATCACTGGAGATTTAAAGGCAGCAAGCAGAAAACCCAAAGAACTGCAGCTGAAAAAGTCCACAGATTTGGAAAACAATGACGTTCAGGACCTCCATATCCTCAAAGCAGAGGACAGGATCAGGTGATATATAACAGGGACGGTAAATTATTGTTGGTGAAATATTATTGCTTAGAAAGCGCTGCTGATGCATGTGTCATATGTCACATAAGAGGATGATGCTGTTGTGTTGAATGTCCCTTCGGTTTTTCTTCCATGATGCCGGCATGCTGTCTAAAAATCATACACTGGAACTGTATGATGCTGTCGTTGTTTGGTTCTGTGTAAAAAATGAAAAGGCAGCGTAAAGAAGGAACTTCATTGTGGCCCCACAGCATGTAAAAACGGCTTTAGACACAAAAACATGGGAAAATAGGGTGCAGGCTGAAAAATACATAGATTTCCCTTTAAAAGTTTGTAACACCCATCTTAGTTTTCCCTCTGAGATATATATTTTATTCATAGACCAACAACAATAAACAAAAATATAAAGCATCACATCAACTTTTTATAGGCAGAGAAAAAGGGTATAATTTTATACAAGACATCTAAAATGACCAATTCAGAGCAGAAACACATAAATCACAACTAATAATAACGATTAAAGCGAACAATTTAAACAAGGTGAAAATAGCACAAGCACTATAACATGAAGAGTGTATAAAAAAGACAAATTTGCTTATTTGCAAAATATTCCCTACTGGGTAATTACATTAACCATGGGGTTAAAGAGCCCATTTGGGTTGGGACCGCTGCGTTCAAGGACACTAGAAGCTCTACAAAGAGCTGCGTTGTCTCAGATTGGTAGATGCTACTGTCTCTGAAACAGTCCCACATTACAGTTCGAAAAAGACATTTAATAGAGATCAAAAATCTACAAGCTTTAAAATCTTATGGCTTTTCTTTTTTCTCTTGAGTCCCTAAAATGTTAAAGATTAGCACCACTGGGCTGGCATTAACTTCAAAAGCTGGGTTAATGTAAATAAGTACTTTAAAAGGATTCAGTATGTTGTACACCCACTGTGTCTTTGTCTAGTGTTATAGAACCAGAAGGAAATCGATCCGCTTCCACCACAGCGGGTGGCCAACAGGAAACAGGACTGAAACTAAGACTATGCTTTTCTATTCCAGTAAAAGCTTATCTCAACATTTACTCAGCATGTTCCTTTTTTTCATTTTTGAGCATCTTTTGTTCTCCTGTTTCAAAAACCATCAACATTATAAAGGTTAACGGTCATATTATAACACATGTATTTATGTACTACATGTACATAGACCTAAAAAAAAAAAAAGGGACTTCAGATTTCAGAAGCAACAGTTATTTACACGTCTTTTTCTGCCTAAACATTTCCCTTTGTAAAAAAAGCTGTGCTTTGTAATCAAACTGCTTCATCTTCACAGGTAGAAAAATACAAGTTTCATATCCCGGCACCTGCTAGAAGTATTTCTGTCATGTCATGCAAAAAAAAACACTTATCACCTTAAATGTCCTACAAAAATAATTGGTAACAAAATAAAGTCTTGAGAGTCATGCATCTGTCCTTTCACTGGTTTCTGTACATAATTCAGCTGTGTTTTTGTTGTTTTCTTTTTTACAGTCCTGAGTGTGCAAAAAGTCGATATCACTGATGGCTAAAAATAAGACCAATGTTATGGACTGCTGAGAAAGAAAATTAAAAAAGCAAAGGCATCTTCCCGCTCACTTTACACAGCCGTCTGCAGAGCACACACAAATATTCCAACTACATTTTGTGTGTCTGAATTATAACTTAACTACGGGTTTGCAGAATAGCACATTATGTGAGATGTTTTCAAGTTCTGTGTAAATGCTTATCATTCTACCTACGACACAATGCAACGCTGCAAAAGTATTTTGCAAATTGGCAAAGCTTCCTGAAATTAATGCAGGATATATTTCCTATTCTGACAAGAACTATTGCAGCTGTGGACTACAGCTGACTGTACTCTACCAGCACTGCTTTACTAGAATATTAACATTTTACAAAAGTGCATCATCCTCCTGATGACATCTGATGAATGCCGCTGTCTTTAAGTACTCATATTTAGAGGGCTGTAACTCCTGTCTTCTTAAGTTTGACTGATTCTTGTTTTAATTTGTTCCTGTCTTTTTTAGTCAGGGTAACATAGACTGCATGAAATGAAAGTATGTAAACCTAAACAAATACTTGTTCTAGGCTTTGAGCATATTCCTTCACACAGTGTTTACAAATTGTGGTTGAATTTTTCCATTATATTATTCATTTTTCAATTCATCTCGCTTGTAAATGTCTTCATTACCTATCAAATGCCCAAACACAGAAACAAAGTCAAGTGAAATGCATTTAACATGATCTTACACGTTTTACAAAATTGTCATTAATGCTTAAAAAAAGTTCATTTTTATATCCACTGTTCGGTTTAATATCTGTACAAAAAAATGTGTAAAAATCACGAAAAATGAAATTTAAACAGAAGAGGAAGGAAATAAGAATCTCAAATGAAAATGAAAAAAAACCTCCTCCCATTGCTACAGCCTTGCTGGCTCTTAAAAAATGTCAGCATTATAATTCTGGACAAAATGTGGAGATCATCCTAACTGCTTTAATGCACTTGTCCCCTTTTGCCACAAACAACATGAATATAAAAAGTGCTTCTGACAGCTGGTGGGGAGGAAGTTAGAGACTGAGGATTGGCTGAATAAAGGGGCTCGTCATGTTTCCGTACTTGTGTAGCTGTTCTTGCCTGCGTGCAGTCTGTGTGTTTTTAGTCACTGACAGGAAGTGGGTGGATGAAGGGCTTCCCTAAGAGACGCTGGAGCAGCGGATGCTGGGGGAGCCCATTTGTGTGAGCACCTTGTCGAGCCACTGCAGGGGGCCGTTCAGGTGCAGCTCGATCCAGCAGGGGGTGCTGGTCACCGTCTGTCGCCTGGGAGGGACACGAGGACAGCAGAGACAGATGTTGAGTTCACGGAGAAAGATGTTAAGCAGAAGTTGTGTGAGTAAACTTACAAAGTCAAATTTCAGCCAAGTCAAACTACTTTCATTTTAGCCCGCACGAAAAACAAAACGACCTCAGAAAACAAAACACATTTTTAATGTTAAGACAGAAATCTAAGACTCATGATGTTAATTTTTTAGGTTTATAGTTGTATTTTGGACTCCCTTGGGATTGTGAGGCGTTCCCTGGCCAGATGAGATATATAATCCCTCCAGCATGTTCTGGGTCTACCTCAGTGCCTCTCCACAGCTGGAATCAAACTGATTTACAGTTGTGTGTCAGTCAGTCATTTTCTGTAACCGCCTGTCCTCGTAAGGGTCGCGGGGTGGTGGAGCCAATCCCAGCTGTCATTGGGCGGAAGGCGGGGTACACCCTGGACAGTTCACCAGACCATCGCAGGGCCGACACATATAGACAAACAACCATACACACTCACATTCACAGTCAGAACCCCGGAGAGAACCCACGCAGACACGGGGAGAACATGCAAACTCCCAGACCGAACCCCGTTCCAACTGGGATTCGAACCAGGGACCCTCTCGCTGCGAGGCAACAGTGTTAACCACCGTGCAGTTGTGTGTTTCAGTCTTTTTTTCAGTTTGTTTGTTTCAGTTTTAAGTCCTTTTGACCACATGTCATCATGTGAGGGACCGAGAAGTTATACTTCCACATTTTTGCCACTGTTTAGAATCGGCTTGGGGCTTGGTATGTACCCTCTGTCTAAAATGTGCAATTTTAAGCCCAGTCTGCTTTGACTGGTCAGCATTTCTGGGTCCTCTCTAACTAAAGTCCCCCCTTTACACCGCCCCTGCACTTTTACAGAGAACCTAACGATGGCAGCATTATTCTGCTGCTGTGTGTGATTACACACTGTATCCCGCGATTAAAGGACGCATGGCAGGCGTGACGTTTAACACACAAGCATCTACCTCTAGTGGGACATATAATATACGCATCTGCAGCACTTTAACAAGTAACAATGGCATAACATGTCAATCACAATCATTTACTGTCTCTGTTATATGACCGCTGATCTCGTCCTGCTCAGTTTGCGGACATTTACGGCCGCTGTTCTTCTTTGAATTAACCGCTAAGATAACAGTTGCTATTTAAATCTCCCGCAGTGGGTTGCACGCATAAACACCTCATCATAACGTCATACTCGTGCCGCTAATGGTCACGTCTTTCCAGCTTTACGTTTTACACAGATCACGTTTTAGGGCTGTCACTACCTCTGTTCCCCGCTCAGAGGCGAGACCACTCTGTTCCACCTTTCCACGATCAGAAGTTTTGTACAGAACGACGAGGCAGCATTACGGGGTAATATTTCCACCTTTAACAGGCAGAGCAAATGCGACTTAAATGTCTTTGCAAAGTCATCAGAGACAGGAAATGACCATAACGGGGAACAGCAGACTTCTTTCCTGTGAAAAATCACCAATGAAAGCTTCTAAGCACAACTTCACATGTTCCAGCAGGAATACAATCAAAAATCAGGTTTAGAATTTATAATTTAGCAGCGTAGGCTATATAATGTAAACAGTAGTGTAACTGGAGCAGATGACCATATAAAAAAAATTCAGCACACTATGATGTCATACTACAGCCAGAGTATTAAAAAACTGCTGGAAACAAAGTATTCAGAAAAGTAAGAAACATGAGGTTTTTGCTCACAAAAATTACTTTTATATACATTTCCCTCCTTTATTATGAACATCATTCATTGTAATATCATATAATACACAAAATGTGGAGAAGCATCGTAGTTCCCCTTTAAGGTCAGTTTAAAGTGTGAAATGAAATGAAGAATCAACCTTCTCTTTTCTATTTGTCATCTTATCTGTAGTTTCTGTCCACAACAATTGTGTTTTAAATGGGTCTATTTATCAATGACTACATAGTGATGACTTTAGCTGACTGAGAATAAATATGATGACATGAGCCAAAACTTGCAGGCCTTTATATCCTTTTAGAGTTCAAAAAATGCTTACTAAAAAAATGTCATTTTAAGGGTGTCATACCGAAACAGAAAAAAGGATGTTCTATTTCATAAACAACATAGTGATGACTCAGTCTCTCCACTTACAGGTTTTTAAGATGATTTATATTTCTATTGCTCTCAATTCTTGAAAAAGAAAAACTTTAGAAGAGACAATACAGATAAAGTTGCCCAGATAGTCGGCCTCTTGATCTTTATATCCTTTGGCACTTCCCTGATTCTCTGCAGCCTTCATACAAAAACCCTTACTGCTTTTCTCATAGAGGACTGGTGAGGCAATCGTGCTCAATTATAATATGCAAGTATAAGTGGAGTTAAGTGACAGCTCTTGTGCCTACAGTGTCTGCTGAAAGACCAACACCAGCTGCATTGCAGACACTGAATTAAAAAATGCCAAAAAGTTTTTGAGTGCTTTAAAAAAGGATTTTGGTTTCAGTGTGCCTTACCCAGTGATAATAACAGTCATTTTTGCCTCTGTGCTTTGACACTGACTCCTGTGTTGTGCTTTTTTTTTTTAAATCAATTCATGCAAAACTGATTTAATTTGGTAAAAACAGAAAGAACCAAACCCTGTGTTTTAAGGCAGCTTAATTGGGTAAAGCAAATAAAACACTATAATCTCTCAGTCAATGCCAACAACAACAGCAGGCAAAATGTATCCTTTACGTTGTTATACATCTAATGTATGCATTGCCAAGCCAAATGAACAGAGACACTTGCCAGCTGCATGATTTCCCTCTGGTTTATATGGTTTATTTCATGAGTGCAGGCAATAAAGACTGTCTGAATAAATTAGGAGCAACAAAGAAGAAAAAAGCAAGATATTTCATCCATTTATACAATTTTTGGTTCACAGCCTGTTGACAGCTTTTACTGAATTAAACACAGAAAAAAGTAAAAGGGATAAAAGAGTTAAAAAAACAACCAAGAGTCAGCATGGGAAAAGACAGGGAGAGCGAGGTGTGGGTGGAGGCCTGGCTGGTCCAGTAACCTGAATCCTGTTCTTAACTGTCTCCACATGTCAGCGTTTGCACTGGACAGGACTGGCGAGCAGTCGCTCGCAGCACAAAGGTTTCCCCCCTGAGGAAACCTCCTGAGCAGAGCCAACTTTCAGCCAATCACCGGCTCTCTTTTTATTCCATCTCGTCCTCCTTCACTATCAGTGAGTCAGACGGTGTGGAAAACAGGGAGGGGATGAAGAGGGAAAGTCTGACATCTCTTTTTGACACAGCACATGTGTGTTTGTTTAAAAATAATCTGGCGTGCCAACTGGGGCCTGTTTCTATTGATGAGGGCTCGGCGACGTCACACACCGGATTCACCAGAGTGTGAGCAGATGCCTGAGAGCGGGGGCGGCTGGACTGTGGGATGTGATTCACAGTCTGTTTGTTTCTATTGTCTGTGTTTACATGAGGGCTCACTAAGGACTTGATCTTTGCACAACAGCATTTATAGTGTTGCTGACAAGTTGGTTGTGGGTTTTATCATCTGTTAAGCAGTTCAGCTCTGTAGCGGTCGAGGTTTACCGTTTAGGAAATGAGCGAGTGGTTGTCATTAGCCCAAAGCTGATCAGTGAGAGTGGCTTACCTGTACTCGGCTCCCCAGCCCTTCACGAAGCTCATGCGGATAGTGCACATCCTTGTGAGCTGGTACACCGCCTCAAAGCCCTGGTTGACTGACTGGGCCAGCAGGGCAGCAAACTCCTGGTTGTTGAAGATCTTCAGGTTACAGCCTGGAGGGAACGACCAGCACGAAAAACAAATGTCAGGCCACAACCACAGGTCACGAACACTTTGATTTAACTGTTAGTTAGTTTTTATGTTTTTATTTTAGTTAGATCTTCATTCCGAATATGGCAAATAAAATTAGACAACAAAAATAAAATATAAGCAAGAAAAAAAGAACATCAGAATCCCCATCGGACATATTCAGCAAACAAACAAAAGTATTTAATGTCTGAAAAAGGAGGAGGTGAATACTTATTAAATCTGATCAACTTTTTTCAAAACAAAACAAATCAAGTATATATACACATACATACATACATATACAGACAAATACACCTACATACACACAAACATATTCACCATACAACTTGATTAAATCACATGAATTAAGACAAAAACAAGAACAGATCACTCTAGCTCTATACATGATTTGAACCGTTTTGAGATCTTTGAATTTGAGTGCTTTTAATTAGATAAAGAGTGGGTTTGATGGTTTTCTGTGAGTGGTTTTGTTTACAGTTCTTATAGCTTTTGTCTTGTTCATAAGACTGGAGGAAGCTTTTGTGGGCGTTTGGCCTAAAGGGGAGCTCGTACAAAGTGTTTTGTGGCTGTGGAGGGAGCTGAAAGCTGACAAACTGCCTCAGATGATGTCACGCTGCATCCTGGGTAATGGAGGCACCAGGTTTTGACAAGAATTTGTGGAATATAAAAGATGATATCTCTGCTTCTGCTAAATCGATTTTGAGACAGTTTTTTTTTTTTTAACTTTTCATCGTATGTTGAGCGATGTTACAGGAACTCAATGCTAATTCAGAGGAGCATTCTTTTAAACACGGGTGGGAACTATGATTGAAAGTTGAAAATATAAGGAGGGAGACAGCTGGTCTCAATGTTACGGTGCTTCTATAAAGGTTTTTTAAAACATTTTTAAACATCATTTATTTAATGTGATTTGACAGGACTTGAATCTCCCTGGAATTGTAAAATCAGCTGATTCACACAGTTTCATACTTTCAGTCCCAGTGAAACGGAGGTTAGAGTGTCTGTGGCCTCTGTAATGTGAAGAATTTCCCAGTGAAACTGAATATTTGATCGCTGTATTATTACGAGAGGGATTTAAATCAAATCCTTTGCATTAGTTTGGAGCACAAAAAAGTGGACGGGCTTAGATTCTGGCGCAATGCAGAGCTACAGCGGACTGTTGGCTCCACACACACCTCCCTCACCATTAGATAAGAAGGGAGTCAAAGGAGAGATGAATGCATTAGACCTCCACCACATTGTTTTGGAAATGAAAACACGAAAACGTTTTGATATCCAAACCACACATCTTTTCCCATCTCTCTCCACATTGCTCTGCTAAGTACTACACACCGCAAATGGTGAAGTTGGTTTTGTATGACTGGTGTGGCCAGCTAGTCGCCCCAAGTCTCCTTTGATTGGATGAACTGGTGTAAATGCCCCTGAGTGCAGGATGAGTCATCAAACATTTGAAACTGTTTTACATTAGAGATTTTAACGTAAAAATACTATTGTGCTAATTTTTGACATTTATTTTGCACATAACAAGAGATAAATTACCAATTAACCCATGAACACAGGATTAAAACAGGGAACATGTATTTTTCATTTCATGGGGGCTTAAATTAAATAATCTTAGTTATAGATGATACTTACATGAGAAATTTATTACAGTAATCTTAAACAGGCAAACATGATATGCATTTGATTTCTGTGCGTACATAAACTAGTGCCACCTTTGGGTTAATCTGATAGCCATCAATTCTGACAAGTGCAGTGTACAATGTGTTACAAAGTTTGCCCTCATGAGATTGTAGTCATGACCTTTGAGTTAAAGTGACTCAGACGCTTATTCAGACATGAAACAAACATGTAAAACTGCTGATACACTTAAGTAAAGAGGTGCATGTCTGACAGCGGCACGGGCGACTCAGACAACAAAGAGCAGCTGTGCTTTGTGTAAACATCTTGCTTCTGACAACAAATCTCTTTTAAGACTTATTGATGCGTTTTGTTCAGGGACACCCTTTTACAAATCATGTGGTAAAAGTGCACACACCACTTTGGAGAGAAAAAATTAAGCCAAAGAGGACGTCCCTGGACTGGTAGTGAGGAAAAGTGATGGGATTGATGTGTCCTCTGCTGTTTTAAGTCATGATGATACAGCCAGAGTAAATCTGTTCTGAATCATCCATTTTAAAGAATTAACTAAACTTAGATTAATCACAGCTTGGCTAGCTATAATCCTCAGTGTCGTCAGTTTTGCCACAGACATTGAAAAGTGCTCAAACTGGAGGATTTTGGACAGCGGAAAAGTTGTCCAACACTGCAATTTCAAATTACTGTCTCCAGAAGGATCTTCCTGCCCTAAGGACTAAACTCAGTGGTGACAGTTACGGACAACACATCTCCATAATGGATTTTTTTTAAATGAACGCATTGGAAAATATGACTCTAGACCCTTTCACACTTGCACTGCAAACCTGGAAGTATCTAGATATTACCTTGACGAGCTTTATGTGAGAACACAAAAGCTCAAATCAGTTAGATCAGAAATTAATCAGGCTTTATCCTGCCAGCTTCTGAAAACTTAGTTTGTGTAATGTCCCATTGAGCCCATTTGTGAAAAGAGTAGCTAATTGCCTGGAGAATTCACAGCAAGCGTGTGGGCGGGCGTATTGATGATGTTTCTACCATTCGAACAAAGCCAGAAAAAAAACAACATCTGAGGGTGAAGAACCAGGGTCATTCACATGAAGACGAGAGCAAAATGTCAAGGACAGAGTGCCGAAATCCTTCGACAAATTCAAGGAGCAGCAAGAGACTATGTTGCTTATGACCATAATAAATAAATAAATAAATAACTAGGAAAAATGTATATATATATATATATATATATATATATATATATATATATATATATATATATATATACATTTGTAAAAAGGAAAGTACGAGAAAATGTATTCTGTCAGTGCAGCACATACCTGGAGGGATCTTGCAGACTGTGGCGGGGTGCCAGCCGTAGCGCTGGTTACAGTTGGGGCTCTGGACAAAGATGGCGCTGTCGCTGAGACACTCAGCAAACACTTCTCCTCCGATGTAATACAGCCGCACACCACGGCCTTTAAGAAAGCAGAGAAAGAACAAACTCCTCAGATAAAATGCCAAAATGAAGAAATGTAAACATAAATGAAGAGCAATGTCTTTCCTGGAATCGGTATAAAAAAGGAGCATTGTGTGATTTTTAATAAAATTATCATATTTGCACTGAGTGATGTCTTACCAATATGTCTGCGCGTTAATTCCACAGCTGCGTTGCGGTTGACGTTGGACAGCAGGCCCAGGCAGAAACGCTCAGAGTTGGAGGGGTCCGTGAAGCCATCCACTGTCAGCGAGGGCTGTGAGGCGTGGAAGGTCTCACCTACTCGCTGGTTCAACTCGTAGTATGAAATAGAGCACCAGAAGGCCGGCTCGCAGTATGTCACTGGTTGAAGGTCTGACAGAGAAAGACGGAGAAAGATACAGTCAAACAAAAATGGAAAGTAGACTCGGAGTGCATTTCCTTCAACTTCTTTTAAAGGGATAGTTCGGGATTTTTTAAGTAGGGCTGCATGAGATATTTATGTATAGTCAGTGTATTACATACATTAGCTGACAGTTGGCATGCTCCCCGTTTACAGAAACAGACAGGATGTGCTACATTTTGCTACATTTAACTACATTTAGATGGAAACTCAACGACAGAGACTAGATAGGGGGGTGGCTGTGAAAAGGCTGAAATGTGCATTTCAATGAGAAATTGAACACTGAAATAATACGGGACACAAACAAAAATAACCCAAACAAACTGGTAACAGCAGACAGGAGTGAAGGCTGGTTGAATTCAGAGGAATAATGGCCAAAAAACAGAGCAGATGGGAGAGAGACTGGAGAGCCACTGGAGTAAGGACGATGCAAAATATGGGGAGAAAAGGGGCTGAGGTGGATGTTGAGGGGGAAGAAAAACTCCAACCAAAGAAAACATTCGGCTGAGCTTGCGTCACAGAATGTCAAACCCATACACTGTTTCCCAGAAGCTTCTACCAGACGAAATGTGGAAACTCAACCCTCACTGGTGGGACGCTGGAGCCAAAATGGTCAAATTACAGGCTTATCCATGATCATTTTCAGTAACTTCAGCTGGTTCCGTTAATTTGCTCTTTTTCCCCTCAACATGGCCACTGTCTAACAACCTCGACATTTTGTCCTCGGCTTTGAAGTCCAGAACAGAGCTGGACGGCACTGCCAAATGAAACTGGTGTGATTTTGTTATTTCACCAGACGCTTTCCAGCCGAGCCCCCCTGGCGTTTTTCCATCCTGATAGAATAAACATAGGATATTGTCATTGAAGTGAGTGTGTGCTGAAGGGTGTCTTGGCCCTGTTCGACGGGGAAGACAAAGGCTTCTTTCATCACCTGGTTTCCTCTTACAAAACTGGAGTTAAATCAAACAGAGAATTCCCAGTGGGGAGATAGTCTATTGAAACATTTGTCTGTAAGTGAGGCAGACAGACAGAAAGTACACAAACACACTCTTACGCATACACACAGACATGCAGTCTTTACCTAAGTTGCTGTGTGTGGGTGAAACAGGGTTAGGTGACAGGTTTGGGGAGCTTGTGTCCATGCTGTGGGTCATCTGGTGATCCGTCTCTCCATCCTCACTGAGGTAGCCCGGTGGTGGCGTTTCTGAGAAACACAAAAATACACAAAGACTCATCACATTAAAGTGTTTTAAAATAGATCTGTTGGAGGTCTCTTAGTTGGCTGATTGAAACACAACACAGGCAGACAAGAAGGAAAATAAGCACTAACAATCTCCAAATATTTACAACACATAAAGTCAATATCAAACACTGCAGAATATCAGTTCCCATCTAGGTTTAAAACTGGTTGGGAAGAGTATTTTGATTTTTTTTGTCAGGTTTCAACTGCCCATACTTTCAGATGGACTGCAAATATGTATCATAACGCCTGCACAGATCTGATTTTCATGACCCGCTCCAAAACCTGAACCACGACATGCTATACTGCACCTGATGCACTGCCTGACCAATGCCTGTGGATAATGTTAACAGCTTGACACTGGGACACTAATTGGATTCTCATACAAGACTATGTATAAAACAGGTATCGGAGTGTGAACCTGTTTGGAAGCATGCTGTTACCTGGTATGTAGTTGCTCTGGGGCTCAATACCAGCAGGGAAGTTGGTGTTTTCTGGGATTGAATGGCTGTAGTCATCCAGAGGCGGGAACTCACTGGGGATTTCTGTGTGTCTGGGCACCAGCACAGGTGGGAGTACTGTATAATCAACATGAAGTCAGACAGACAGACAGACAGACACACACACACACACACACACACACACACACACACACGCGCACACACACACACACACACACACAAGTAGTTCCTTAGAACATGGCTGTACTGATTGGTTTCAAGTTTGGGTATTATATATTCATAAAACAAATAAATTATGCAATAAAACAATAAAAATAGTCCAAAGTTAATGTGCAATAAATCACAAGAAAAATATTAGATAAGCGCTCTTAATAAAAACAAGTCTATAAAAGTGTGTCTTGGAAAATGTGATGAAATCTTAAGAGATAAACACACTCAAAGCTCTCGTACCTGGTGTCTCTACTCTTTGATAGTGGTACGGGTTGACACACACTTCATCCTTCTTTGTGTGGAAGGCGTACTCGCACAGCTCCACTGCCCGCAGCTCATGGTGGGACTGCAGGTCGGGCCAGCGCCACAGACGGCAGTAGATGACATGGGGCAAACCTTTTCTGTGGGAGACCTGCAGACGGCCATCCAGGGACCTGCAGACAGGAGGAGAGGGCGAAGCAGAGAGGTATGTCAGTCACCTGCAACCTTTTGTTTGAAATGCTGATTTGCGCGTTTTCAAGCATTTTCAGTCTGGAACAAAAACATGTTTTCTTGTTTTATTTTGATAATTTCTTGGCCCCGCAATTTGTAATATTTTGTGTAACATTTGACCATTTACTTAATTTGTAACGTAAAATACTTACTTGATATTATTTGGAATATTAGACTATTTACTTCATATTTCTACATTAGTATTTAATTATACTGCCCTTGTCCTTATTTATAGATGTATGATTTTCTGATGAATTTACAAGTTCAGATATGAAACCTGAAAGAGTTACTGTGTGATCTGTTTTCACTAAACCATTTTAAAAATAAAAATAACTTATTTTGCTTCCCCCTTCCCCAAAAAGGTATTTTTCTCTTAATGTCTTAATATTTTTCTTATCTTGATTTGTATTCTTAGGACTTTGACATATATTGTTTGCACCATTTGGAGGATGTTTTGAACCAGTCCATTGTCATTCCCTGGTTGTCAAATACCGATGCTTTGTCACACCCACTGGTGTGCGATATCAATGTCAAAGACAGCCTTTTGGGTCTTTATGAGACATACTGAGCTTTCAGCTAACTCCAGTATAGCAATACTTGATGCTAAGAGCAAGTGATGTAGTATAAAGAGTGAGAAAGTCCACGGAGGGCAGGAGGGAGTTGAGGTGGATGAGTCAAACAAAGCCAAACTTTCACAAAGGACACTGCAGTTTATTGCTTGTGTGAAACAAAAAGTCAAGGTTTTTTGAACATAAGGTTAAGCAATTTAAGCACATTTGTCATGCACTGACTTCACTCATGCAACAAATGTACTTAAATTGACATGAAATGCAATGTTTTTTAAACTTAACCAAGTAGTTCTGTTGCCTAAACCTAACACAGTTTCACACCGTTAACCCCGTAATACACGATAAAGGGTACCCTGTGTGTCACTATGAAATGCTGGGGGGCATCACAAAGCGTTGGTATTTGATGACCTGGGAATAAAAACTGGTTGTTTAAACAGCTGTTGATAACCATCTTAGGTGTTTGAGACTGACACCCATTTTTGATTGGTTATTACAGCCTATTGCTTTAGAATAAACATGCAGTGTTTCAGCTGGACACCGGTACTTGACACCGGTGTATGACTAAAATGTAATAACAATAATCGAAAGAAGAAGAAAAAGAAATTCACTTGTATTCTTGCACATTATAAAACCATGTTTTTCAGTCTAGAAAAATTACGTTTCAATAAAGATCTTAGTACTGATTTTCATATTAGAATTCACCATAAACAAGTCTGTCTTCCACATCATATCAGACATAAGGTGTGATGTTAACTATTATTGTTGTCTGGGCTTTGAGACTACCTCCTCCTACTGATGAGGGTCCCAGCTGTATGCGAGGTGGATATGAGGTGATGTCTAATAATAAACAACCGGCAATGAGATTTCAGTAAGTATAACAGGAATTTCATTGTGTTGTATAACATCTGCACTCATCTGGTATAGCATACAGCTGGCAGAATGGTGATTTCAGCAGCCATACAGTAATGCAGACTGTCATAATGGGGATGTAGCCTATAATCTCAGAGCACAATGACCCAAAAACACACTCATCATCTTATGTAAGAGGCAATGACCACATATGCCCCTTCTATCTCTCTGTCTCACCCACTCACTCTCACACACAAACACAGAGAAAGGGTCAAAGGCGTAAGCTAAAGCCCTTTAGAAGGACAAATGTCAGCTGCAAAATAAAAACAAGCCTGTGTACTGTTCAACTACTGGAAATTCAGTAGCCCAATCTGGGTCAGCTATTGTACATCCAGAAAGCAGATAATGGTGTTTTAATTTTTCATGGCAAAGGCTTTCATTCACTGCCTCTGTACTTTAAAAGGGACTGAAGAATGTGTGTGTGTGTATGTTTGCATGTGTGTGCACGTGTGTAAGTGTGTGTTGGGGGGGAGGGTGTCTCGAAATTGTTAATGGTATCTGAGAACTTAATGTGCACACAAGCATACAAGGAGCATTCACTTAAAAAGGCAGACTGCCAGGAGAAGAAAGCTGAAAACACATTAACGCCTGAAAGTGAGAGCTGGTATGTTTGTATACGGCCGATTGACATCACAAATCTGCATCCAGAAGCCTAAAAAGAGACCAAATCTTGGAAGAATTTAAGTCAACGGAAGTCAGAAGAACTGTGCTGGGCCATACAAACCTTATGTGATAAGCTTCCCTCTATGATGAATGTAATGTAAGCATAGAAATAAAAAAGAGAGTAGGATTTTATGTGTACCACTGCCACTGCCCTTGTTGCGAGCTTACATCCAAATAAACTTCTATATAAACAAGCAAACAAACAAACACCTCACTAAGGTGAAGTTTTCAAGGAATGAACAAACAAGCAGTGGAGCCATAGGCTATATTTTAAAATAGGCAACAAGTAACTTTAAGTATTACTGTAACTGATATTTCCCTATTATTTTGTTGCCATTAATTGTATGTTTATAACCTGATGTGACGGTATTGTAGCTGCCTCTGAAAATTGTTAGAGCCGCTGCTGAACGAACAGCTGAGAGGTGGAGATAACAGGGATAACCAGTGTACAGATCTGCATATTTTCACTAAGTGAATTCATGGTTTATTTTGACCAAACCAGAGTTGGTGATACTTGGAACAATAGACCAACTAACTAGATGACTAACAACACCAACTAACACAGTTCTGATGAGTGTGACTTTGTTTATGTTGAGTGTGAATAAAGTTTGTTTTATGATGAGTTAATGAGGCAATTAACCTTGTTCATAGTTCAGTGAGAGAGAAACTGGGATAGGTGTACGGTTTAATTTTTCTGTTTAATAAGGCAAATAGGTGTAAGAATAAGTCAAAACAGAGCTCTCAAACCAGTAAATCAGACACGTCACAGCCCCACTGACCTGTGTTGTGACCGTAAAAGCTATCACCAATTGCCATTGTTTTTGTATTATTGTATTATTGAGAAGCTTATATCAAGGTACAAAGGTTTTTCATGGTTTGTCAAAAAACAGCCTGTTCTTTGGGTTTTACACCACAGCAGCCCAGTAGCCACCATTAGAGAAGTGAGAGCTGTACGCAACTATCAAATGTTATTATGGCCAATAAATAACACATAAGACTGCAGGTTTTCCCTTCATAAATTTCATGATTTAAACAGAAATGGTTTCCTGCTCATAGTACAATCTGTTTTGTTAAGGCTGTGTGTTGTACTTTCTCTATTAAATCTTGTCCCTTGAAAGAAGTAATCTGAGCCACAGCAACATCATGCGGGCTATCACTGCTGACACATCAAAAAGGGAAGTGAGTAACATAACAATATTAATAATAATAAATCTATTATACCATGGCTAAGAGCACAACCATGCAATATGGTAAGGGATGTCTCATAATAACACTGTTTCTGATCAAAGACCTCCCAGACTTCAGGCTCTTAAATCGAAGACAAACAACAGTTCTCTGCTTTTGATCTCAGTGTTGAGAGAAAACATTTAACAAGACCAAGGGATTTGACTGCTCCCACACGTATAATCTGTATACTTATACACAGAGAAGACAAACAAACAGGAACACCTTGGGATCAAGTACCCCACCAGCAAATACTATCTCTCTAAAGCTAATAGTATTACTTTCTTAAGTTGCTTGAAACATTTTCTAACATGTGTTTCAGATGTTTGTGAGGGTCTACTTGTGATCACTGTTCCTCTTTTCTATTGCAGTTTTCCTGTGTTTGGCCTCTATAGTCATGATCTATTGGTGCTGTTTCCCTTTATCACACTACATTTTTTTTTCCCTTTGTGACTGATGCAACAGCAATTCAGGCCTTGTCGTACCTGTGTAAGTCGCCTCAAAAGACACTTAAAGATGTTGTCATGCCAGTTATACGTTGATTTGAACCTTATTTAGAAAGGGTTGGACAAAATGAAAGAAACAAAGACAATTAGTAGCTCCTAGGCAACTAAATCGCAGTTACATAAACAAATGGGCTATTTACGTGAATCATGGGAAATTGTCCAAAAGTCACGATGACACGAGGAAAACATGTGTAAAACACATTTGTGAAGAGGAACAGTGGTCACATGCAGACTCTCACAACACTGACTGAGGGAAACAAGGTATTTACTAAATAACAGCACAAACCAAACTATCAAAAATGACCATAAACCTCGCCAACAGAATCCATGATCCTCACAAAGAGGTAATATTTAATATAGAAACACTGTAGTTGCACTCAGAAAAAGTAAAAACGGAAAAAGAAAAAACAAACCTCCCTTTTCTCTGTAAATGTGTTAAATGGTCAGACGGGGCTGATCTGATGTCAGTGGTATGTGTGTTTGGTCCCTGCTGCTGAGTGGGCGTTTGGTGGGGCTAGACTCTGCGTGGGCTGAGACAGACGTGCACAAACTGCAGTGGCATTACTGGCTACTGGGTGTCCTACAGTACTGTGTGTCCTTCTCTTCGCAAAACCCCTTCCAGTCAGTGGTTTTTTGTTAAAGTAAAGGGTTACAGTAAATGTATGATATGAGTCACACTAATAAGTTCAATAGCTGAACTGCACATGTGGAATACAGCATAACAGAGGATTTACACTCAGCCAGAAAGAATGAATATAACTTCATACAGAGGTAAACAATGACCAAAAGCATAAATACTCAAGCACACTGTAATGCTGAGAACATCTATTTGGCCATTAATCAAGTTAATGGAAAGTCAAATCAAGTCAAGTTAATTTATATTTATGTAAGATAAAGATATCAGTTGACAAACTAGGGAAAATCATCCAAAAAGAGATGGAAAAAGTACCCCAAAACTTTGGACAAATGGAAAAAATTAAAGGAACATAGGGAGACACTGATTTCATTTGAAACAAACACAACAGCACATCACATATTATCTGTGGTTTATGATTGACATCTTTGACCTTCCAAATCACCTCACATTAAAACATGTTTGATTTTTGTGCCAGGAACCTTGACACATTTCGAGTTTGAACTAGTTTGATGTTTGAACTGAGATTCAGATTATCTTCAGTGAGGATTTAAAAGTCAATTCAAAAGTAGTTTGTCTCTGGACTTTAAAGTCACCTGGGGTGTTTGCTTGTAAACAAACAAGTTGTCCTAAAATTTAGTGATTTTTTTTTTTTTTTTTTTTAAAAAACAAAAGAAAAACGTGTATATCTATACAGTAATTGAGGCCATTTGCTTCCTCAGGGCTACACAATAAGGACTGCCAGGTGGCCTGAGGCAAGTAAAATGCAACATCAGACTAGTAAATCAAGCCCAATCCCTCGCCCAATCAGGCAACTGTTAAAAAAATATTTTTTTTCTGCGCTAATGATCAAAGTAACTAAACATTGAGCCAATTCACTAGAGATGCACTAGCATAGTACTGATCGGGCACTCTTGAGAAAATGGTGGTGGGTAAAGGCAACGTTTAAGAAATCACAAACATATTCAATTATCTTAAAACTGAAGATTAGTTTGGTGGGGTAAAAGGATGAGACCCCAACTATATATCTGCTACAAGTTTAAGAGCAAGGCAGATAAAAATGAGTAGTTTTAATGATAATTCACTTCAGCCTTTAATAATTGCTGATTAATAAAACAATTTGTATAGTGGCAAGTAAAATGTACTTTGTGCAAGTAGATTCAGGACCCATTTGCCAGACAGGATGAGCCAAACAAGAAACTATAACACTGAAGCCTGTTCCTCATAAAACATTCACTGAAGTCGATTTTTAAACATATCTTAAATTGTTCATTTTGTGTTATTAATTTAATGTGACTCAAGACCATGAACACATGGTATGGAGCATGGCTTGGATGGTATTGTGAATATGGGCTGCAGCTAACAATTATTTTCATCATCGAGTGATTGTCTGGTTCAAAAAATCTTATTTTGTTTAACCAACAAGTACAAAAACCCAAAGATATTTAATGCTCTATTATCTAAGACAAATAAAATCAGAAAACCTTCACATTTGAGGGGCTGAAACCAAAACATTTATGCCTGAAAAACAACAGTTAATCGATTATCAAAGTAGTTGCCTATTCATTTCCTGGCCATTCAGTTATTGATTTATTGATTAATCTTAACAGCTCTATAGTGATTTTTTTTACACTACAGAGCTTATCTTGTCCGAACACTCACTGTGCTGTTGCGTACTTTTACTGTTTTTCTACAGAGCAAAAAGAATGAAAAACAAACTGCATCCGTCAAAGCACTACGCACACAAAACATATATACAAGTCTAAACACACTTTATACCCAAGTTAATCTGAATGACTCACTTTTTTGGAGAAATTTATGACGACATATAAAATGACACTTTGATGGGAAAAGACTGTAAAAACCACTCCTCCACCACCATCAAGCCTCAGCCTGTTGTTTAGAGGAAGAGCTAGCAGCATTGTCTAAACAGAAAACCTCAGATCCTGAAAACACTTGAAAATGATTTGGAGCTCAGAGGGCTTCAACTATGTACGGGGAGGGGGGCAAAAAGGGGGAAGACTATGACCCCAAATTCCCTGCTGGTTAGACATGTGTGGGATCTAAAGGCTTCCAAGAATCCAGGCCAGCAGTTTTCAACCTTCAGCTCCTCCCTACAGCACCAGGCAGAAACTGGTCTTCACAGGTTTTGTTTACTGACAAATTTACACTGAAAAATTTGATGGATACTGATGATGATGGAAAAGCTCTATTTTGCTTTTCGTAATATACGTATTTTTGCCATACTAGTCTTGTGTAAAATAGTTTTTCTGTGTGCTTCAAATTTGGCTTTCAAAATAGCAAACAGAATTTTAATATCTCATAATTAATAATGTATGCAATGGGAGAAGACCTTCAGGACTTCAATATGTGTTTCTGGAAAATGTGTCCAGAGTATGCAGCAGTGTACTGTGTGATACTTTGTATGGGCTGCAACTTTTTTTTTTTTCTCAATTCATTAATTATTTTTGTAAATGATGTCCAAAACGTGTCAAAAGCACCCACCACAGTTTCCCAGAGTCCTATGTGACATCTTCAAATGTCTTGTCCGTTCAACAACCCAAAACCTAAAGAGTTTCAGTGTATATAAAAGGTGATCTCACATTTGAGAAGCCAGTGACAGCAAATCTGTTGACATTCTTACTTTTTTTCCCTCTGTAGATCAAATTTAATAAAATTGAAAGGATAAATTGTTTGAGTATTGTACAGCTCCTAAAACTTATATTTACATAAATTTGAATGTGACTTCTATTCCAGTTTTTCTAGCGGAATTGCACAGTCCTATTATTTGATCATCACAACATGACTTTTAGTAATAAAAAATAATATAAATTGCAAGCTGGTTCTGGATCTGCAACTTTTCATCATCACCGTAACCCTACATGTCAATTATATTCTCAGTTAATTGACAAACTGTTGGGCTGATAACATGTCAGAAAATAATTTTAAAAGTTACCATTGAAATGTCGTCAAATTGCTTGTTTGTCAGACCAACACTCCAAAACCAAAATATATTAAATTAAGTGTCACATAAAACAAATAAAAGCAACAAATGTTGACTACGGAGAGGCTAGAACCTTGGGAATGTTGTAAAAATGGTGAGTTTAAAGATTAATCATTTAATTATAAAATAATTACCATTATTTTTGTGTCAACACACTAATCGATTAATCGACTAGGCCTCGTCTTTTCAGCACTAGTTCATACAAATTACTGTTGTTATGATACTTGAGTTTCTAACTTTAATGCAATGTCTGCAAAACAAAATTGACACTGAGGGCATACTAGTTGGGAATTGTCGATAAATATAGATAAAGATAAATATAATAATGCTGTTTTTTTTCATAATTAGAACCACAGAACAGAAAAAAGGCTGCAGTAAACATTAATAATGACAGAGCAAGACAGTTTAGCTGGTACAGATGTATCAATACTGCAGAAAATGAGTATTGAAGCCGTTTAAAATATTCAGAATAGATATTTAACATTAAATTGATATTACTGACATAACTTACACAAACATTTCCATATTTTAAGTTTACTGAAGGCAGAAAACGTTGAATCAATAACCCAAAAAAAGAGAAAATTGTTTCAAAGTATCCAGACACACCTACACTTTTCTGCCCTGATTTGCATAGAAACAACATCTAAGGCTTGTTAAAATGCGCCTGTATTATCTTAAGTTCATCTTGATTCCCTTTCTGATCTGAAGAGCTTAAGTGTCAACGTTTCTCTGTCAAACGACAGTCAGAGTGAAATTGATGTTCAAAGAGAAAAGGGACAAATTGGTATAGATTTTTTGCCACAGGGGAAATTGCGTCAACATCATTGTGTTTCATGAACCGAAGCTGAGGCTGAATCTGACCTTTACGCATAACCAGCTCGGTTTGTGTGAATGGTAGGGAGTGCAATCTGTGTGTACACACACTCACAAACACACCTACACACACACACACACACACACAAAGGTATGCGTGAGAGTGAGATAAAATAACTGTACTTCCAAGGGATCCACACATTAAGTAGCAGTCCCCCATGAAGGATGTGTTTGAATAGAAAAAAAGGATACACGGATGTGGGCGATTATGAGAAGGAAAAGATACACAAACTTTACATGTGTGTCTGTGTTTGTCTGATACATAAAACAGACTCAGACAGAACAGATTGAGCTCCACTGAGCTGGGGAGGGAGGGGGCAAAACAAACACTCTGAGGCTTGCCCAGTTACGCTCAGAGACACAAACATATACACTGTGTGTGTGTTCAGACTGGTGACGGTCAAAGCAGTGCTGAACAAACACAAACACGCACACACACTGTCTCTCTCCCTGTGGGCTCAGACCTTTCGACAACGACTTTTTACAACTCGCTGCCAAGCTTCAAACTGAAAGTCTAAGCTCACAATGCTAGATGCCTTTTAGAGCCTACTTTTTGTTGTCTTCCTATGTTGGTCATTTGGTTGCTGAACTCTTGTGTTTGATGAAAAATTAGAAGAAATGATTTTGGACATAAATGCTTGCAAGTGGATGTAAACATCAGGGCCCCAGTCACAATCTGTCCTATGAAAGCACAGAGGGGGGAGGACAAAGTGGATGATGGATAAAGAAAGGAGGGTGCCGCTGGACAATAGGACTGGCAGACTGTCTCAACAGCTCAGGGCAGCTCAGAGTGTCTGTGACTGGGCCCCTAAAAGCCCCCCTTCTCTCGCCTCCGTCTGTCCCACTGTCCCACTATCCCGACTGCCCTGCCTCCGTCCCAGTACTGCATGAGGGTGGGAGTGTGGGGGTGCAGGGCTGAAATGGCCTTTGTGCTTTTCATAAAGTCTGTGGCCAGTCTGTTGAGCCACGGCCAACAGGGCTGCAGTCCAAAGACATTTAGCAGAGGGCTGCTGTCTTCCAACAACAACACGTGAAGACACAAATCATTCACTAATTCTGGAGAAGACGCTGCAATAAACTTTTGGCTTTTGAATTCTGACTACCGGCTTGTTGGTGAATTCATTTTCTCTGTAAGTGCTTCATCTGTTTCTCTGCAGCTATCCTCTTATGTCATACATAAATAAATGCATTTTCAACCCACGTTGGACCAGATTTTGTGTGTCTGTTGTTACAGGTTAATCCCTTGTTGTGCACCCATTCAAAGAATCTGCAACCGTACAATTACACAGAATTAATGTCATTATATAATGATAAAAACAGTCATAGTTTTAGTTCCTTCTCTATCTGCATGCTCTTCTCTTGCTCTCTCACCTGATTTAGTTGGAGAGAAGTGGCTGAATGTTATTTAAACAACAATTACATTGAATTTAAATCCATACTCGAAACACCTGTTCAGCAAAGCTAAGCAGCATAAGCATTAAGCCCTAGCCAGAAGGAGAGGACCACAAAGCCAGAGGTGCACTGACTTCAGTTCACTGACTGAGTTTAACCCATTTCACTGTGTTGGTCTGATGCACTGAGACCAAAAATAGAGATGCATTAAAACAATGCAAGGGCTGCGCTGGTCAGAGCATTTTGTTTTAAATATAGATGAGACAATTAAACAATCTGAGGGAGGCAATACTCTCAGACTTCAAAACCCTGCACACTGTTTTATTATAGTACAAGAAAGGATTTTTATAAATCTATTATCACAACAATCATTTAATTTACAAGAAATTATATTTGTTTATGGCTAATCCAAGCAACTAAATACCTGAAAAGAAGGCACCCCATCACAATAATGCAGAAGTCCTGTGAATATTCCCATATAAAAGTTTTCTTATAATAATACTGAATATATAAGGGATAATAAGAAGGGCACTCTAAGAGAACAGATATCCACCAAAAGCCAAATGCCCTATTTTGCAATGTTGATGAAAGAGAAAATTAATTTGTGGAACTTTGCCGTGATTCAAATCCACTCCAAAATGTAATGGGCTCCTCCTTGGTCCATGCTACAACCTTCCACAAAGTTTCATGAGAATCTGACCAGTAGTGTTTGTGTTATCCTGCTCCCAAACAAACAAACCAAAAAACAAAACTGAACCAAAAACATAACCTCCTTGCATTGCATTCTGGTCTGCTAAAGCCAAAAGTCAGTATAGAAATGATCTCTTTTGCAATGCAAAACTGTAAAGGCTGATTCATGTTATCAGCGACCGCATGTGCACGTAGGTCTGCTTTGGTCTGTGTGACATAAATGTCGTGATGCACCCATGACCACAAAAGTCCCCATGGACCCCTGTGCAAATGTCTGCGTGCAGCCCATTTTTTGTGCATGTGTGAACTTAGGCATAGCAAGCACGGTGGCTGCGCATGTCCCAATCTGCTATTACACACTCCAGTTAAAAACACTGCTGACAATTAGCCACAGACACTGCACCACTGTGAAGTTACTTTTCAGCTGGATATTCAATAGACACTACTCTGGAACCAGCTGCATCTTCATAGTTTCATTTTCACCTGATGTTGGGGGACACAGGCTCACTTCACAGCCTTCAAGTTATTGTTGAGGACTAAAGCTGACTGTCAGTTGTACTATGAATAGAACCACATGGGTGTCCACATGACTGTAGCTGTCCACTGACATTCAATGTGGAAAGTATGCCCAAGCATTAAGACTAAAAAATGAAGCTACTTAATTATTCAGTTAATTAATTATTAAACTAGCTTAAAGTTATTAAAGTTGGTTTTGTTAACTTATCAATAATATCAGACATTTTTCAATATGTTCTAGCTGCAATTTGTCAAACATGAGGATTTGTAGCTTTTTTTTGTCTCATGTGGTATTAAACTGACTATCTTGGAGGTTTTCGACAAAAACAACACATTTTATAGACCAAGTGATTCATTAAGAAAATAACTGAAAAGCTTATCAGTAATGAAAATAATCATTTGTTTCAGTCCTTGTTCTTTAACACTGAGAGTCAGATAAAACTTTAGACTTAATTCTGGTCAGTTTTAACCTTACATGAACATTTTATAAAACATAAAAACTGATTTCAAAACATGTTTCATTCTTAATGACATTTTTTGGTAAACACAAATCTTTTATCGCTGTAAGGCAGAAGTGATCAATTTTAAAAAAAAAAGCTCCCAATACTCAATTCTTAACTTGTGAGTTCACTCCAGCAGTGGTGCAACTCACACAGAGGAACATATTCCACACACACACACACACACACACACACACACACACACACACACACACACACACACACACACACACACACACACACACACCTCCCACTCTCTCTGGAAAAGCCATCAGACTTCTCTTTTTCTTACAAAAGAAGGAGGGGGGTGTGAAGGAAGAGAACCACGAATAGAGTGTGAGAGAAAAGCAAGTCTGACTCTAACCCACAGGTGATATCATAGGGCTGGAGTGTACTGGGACCAGTGAAGGAGGTGAAATAGGAAACCAGCAGACAGACGACCGGCAAGGCTAGACGACAAATAACAGTCTGGACTTGAAAAAAGAAGGGGGACACAATAGACGACTGGGAGCCATTAGTTTTACTGCTAATAGTCAATGAGCAGAGCAGCTTCTTTCTGAATCAAAATGATGAACGACTGAAAGTATTCCAGATGCAACTCATCAGTGAATTTTTCAGTTTTTTTCTGAGAGTGGGGCAGACTCTCAGGTCTACTAGTCCAGTGAAATGATGGTCATTCTTTTCAACCACACATACCACCCTCCGCCTGGATACGATATTCCACATAGAGAAATTTCTAAACTCAAGTGACCTTCGTTAAATACATACATTTTAAAGATTTTGTTACACAATTTGGCATGTTTATAGTGATAAATGTAGCTTTTCCATGTTGTATAGCCAACTGTCCCTATGACTTTTCAAAGCCTTCCTTTAAGGTTGTTTGCTCAGTAACTCTTACAAATGTGAACCCCGAGGTCAGTCCTACGGCTTACATCAGTGATTGAGTTTTCTGAGCTGCTGGTTAGAAATCTGAAATATAGGCAAAAACATTAAGCTATGTGAGCCCAGATGAAGCTAAAAAAAAAAAGTCTATCCTGACATGTACTGGGAGTGAGGAAGAGTACGACCACAACAAGGATTGGGTATTGTTTCTTTGTTTGTTAGGGTTTTTTTTTTAGTCCTGGTACTGATATGAATTACTTAATAGGGAATTGTATATGAAAAACTCTTCTTCTACAAAAGTTTTTTAGTTTTCATTTTAAAAAAAAAGTAGTCAAAGTTAGGGTTGTCCAAATATTACAGATGTAACGAAGCTCCAAAGCCACAAATTTGCTTGTTTTTATTAAATCAACTTAATATCCTTCAGGAACACTAAAGAACATTGAGGTAGATTAACTTTATGAATTAACTTAACATAAATTAACTAAAGTAAGATGAACAGCCTCTTCATTGCTGACCACCAGATGACCAAAGTGTTCCCACTAGTGATGTGTACGTAAGGATTTCTTAATACCTTCACCCACATTATGAGAGCCAGTCCGCTCTGCCCAGCCAGCAAAAAATGTGTATATCAACCACCCAAACCTGACCTGACCCAAAACACCTGCAACTTTATGCATTATAGTGGCTCAACTGTCAGGTCCCTGATAAGGGCACAGAAGACAGAGTTGTGACACGTGGACTGTGAACATTTGTGTCGTAGTTTCAGTCTCAGTTTCAGACCTGTTACACCCATACTTAACAGGCAGAAATACAAGAACCAAAAAGCTACTGAACTGGTATAGTTTTTATTTATATTAGAAACTGTCAGAGATCAAAGAAGTAATCAAGATCACAAATCGGAAAACTTAACAGTCTATGACTGAACATAAAGACAAACACATGCCCACCTTACAAACAATTTTCAAATATCACTAGTATCTCACAACCTAGAAGATGGTATGTTAAGAGAATACATAAGGAAATAGAATTTGATCAAAGTGGACATGACTTGGTTTGTTTCCCACTCAGAAGTATGTCAGCTGAATCAGATTTGATTGTTCAATACAAACATTCGACTATTTGTGTCATTTTTTCACGTTTGAACAGGTTTTGGTGGAACAGGATGACAGTGACTTTTATGTAATATAGTAAACGTGTCAAATTTGCCGTCCAACTTTAATGCATGCTAACTTCACTAATGACGGATTGGGAATGTGCGACGCGATTTTTAGCCGTCACTGGATCTGAAACAAAAGCCAGAGGCTGTATCACATTTAGTTGCAGTGAGATATAAATGCACCACCGATAATGTTATTTCAAAGTGCCTGTCTTCCTCCGGGCAGCTTCCTCATTGAGAGTCATCCTGGGTGTGAAACTGCAGCTGCCTGTACTACAGAGCAGCATGACAGCAAAGAGCGATCACTCTGCAGCTAAATCTAAAAGCCAAAATGTCATCAGAGATTACCTGACTAACAAAAAAGAAAAAAAAACGGACTGCTTGTCTTGAAGTAATCTCATTTGACTGAGGGGTCTCCAACTGATGATTCATGTCTTCAGCTTTCAGAGGGCAGCACTTCACATTGCAACAATGAAATTCTACATAAATTATGAGAGATGAGGTCGGAGCTCTTTGCTAGACTTAAGTTTGTGGTTCTTCTACTTTGAAGTGGTGTCGTTATCTGATCTGTTTTCGAAAGCCTAATAGAATACATGGATACGGATGATATTTGACAACAAGAGTCCCACAAACATTCTTGTCTGTCTTTTTTAATGAGTCATGGACCACCGGGGTATCTTAAGTGATAGACGCCATTTATCTTTTACAACTTTCAACAACTTGTAATGATGTTCTTGGCCAGTTATCACTTATGTTGTATTTTAAGTTGTTAACTTATACTCATAGCTTAAACATAATGTCTCCCTCTCCTTTTAAACCCCTGCTCCTTCATGTCAACTTGTTTTCCCAAACATATCCAGCTGTAGTCCAGCACCCCCTCACAGCAGCAGCAGCAGCAGCAGCAGCGGTGGTGTTAGTGGCCAGTGGAGCACAAAGACAGGCTTGTTGTCTGGGGAACGTGTCTGTGTGTGTTTCTGTGCTGTGCATGCGCACTCCCCCGCAGATAGTGAAAAGGCCAAGTCGAGGTAGAGCTGTCTCTCTAACCCCCTCCACCTCCAGAGCAAGCCGAAAACCAAACAGCAGCCGACGCCCTCCTCAAGGCCCCGGCAGGCAGAGAGAAAATTCCTCTGGGCTGACTAACCACACACACACGCACGCACGTGCACACACACACACGCACGCACACACATGCACGCACACACATGCGCACGTATGATGAAATAAAATCAATTTGATATTAGTAAGTGTTGTGAATATCATGTTATCTATAATTACATATTGACGTCATACTCAGTGACAACTCAGTGACAATTCGACAATTTTCAATCACCCTAAAAACCTTTTAAATAACTGCTCATATACTATTTTATTCCTCATCTAGTCTACTTTAAATAATCAGCTGTTACCCATTTAAAATAAAAACGTGTCACCAAATCACTATATTTTGATACCATCTCTGCACGAAACAGTATCTAACTGCTTCCGAGCAGTAGCAGCCAGGTGAAGTCACCAAGCTTTGACTCATTCAGTTTTTTAGGTTTATACTCTTTGGTTACAAGGTAAACAACACAAAACAGGTACTGTTGTCTTCAAACACACACACACACACACACACACACACACACACACACACACATTGAGTGCAGCAGTATCCACTTTCTGTCAGGCAAATCAAACAATGACAGGAATCCTGAACCCATCTGTCGGGGGAAACCTATTACCATCATTAGAGCAGCCAACCACACGCAGACAGACAACACACATAAACTCTCTGTGACCTGTCTTGTATTGCGTCCCTGTCGAACAATGCTGTCTCGGATGACTCAGGTGTGATACTTGACATGAAAGCTTAAGTGAGTGAGAATGAGAGAGAGACAGAGAGAGAGAGAGAGAGAGTGCACTGGTGTAAAAAGAGATAGTTGACTTACACTGAATCAATATAAAGATAAAGGTGTAAGAAAACAGCAAGAATCTTCCAAACATGAAACTGCACTAACTTTTTAGGTGTTAAATACATTGATAACATTGCGATTATTTTATGATTTCAGATGATTTTGGTAAGAGTACCAGTGTATCTTGTTAGCCTGTTAAATAATCTAAAACTGCCCAACATTGATTTATTGTTGCATTGACAGAAAATTAATCCGTCTTTGTAACATGGTTTTAATATGAGCACAAAGAAATTGGCTTATTGACATTCCCAGTATAAATACAGATTTCTTACAGAGTAAATCAGCTAGTATATTTGTGTTTCTCTTAAACCGAATATGGTGTTTACATGCTCAAACACACAAATGGGATACTTCAAAAAACTGATAATAAATGGGGAATTCATGTCCATGTAAGCGCGCTTTTAAGAAAGTTTCTCATTATAATGACTCACAGGATCTTCATTAAATTAGCAGGAACAGGAATTAAGCCACTTTTTTAAAGCAAAAATGCCAAACATTTGTGGGTTAAAGATTCTCAAATGTGAGAATTTTCTGCTTACCTGTGTCTTTACTTTATAATAAACTGAAAATCTTTAAACGGCATATAATAAGAGCAAAATCTCCCTTTTTATGGTGCTTTATAGACCACATGGTTATTCATCGATCAAGAAAATAATACGCAGATTAATAGATTAGAGCAAAAATGGCAGCCCTAAAATGCCCTAAAACTTTGAAAACCAGAGATTTGCTAGCTTTATAAAATCAAACTTCGGTTCACTTGAAAGCCACTACAATCCAAATTTCAACCAGAAGCTGGACGTAACTGGGGTGAGTGCTGCTTAAAGTGAAATCTCTGTGGGTGTATCATCATGATGTCTATTCTCATAATAAAAAGCATAATTTGTTGTTTCAGCATTCACTTGTGGTGTCATTCTACCAACTTTGACCACATCAGGAATACAACATCATGTATCAAATATGATGACTAATAACCGATTCACAAGACATGATGGCAATATAAAAATCACTGGGGAGGACAAACAACCAAGCACACACAATTTAGACAAATACGCACTGATAAAGACAAGATGCACAGACCTCTGCAAAATGACAGGAGGAGCAGGACGGCTGTGTGTACTGTAAGGTATGTATGTGCGGCATTCAAGTAAACTGGATGCACATAAATACCTTCTTGTCACAGTAGCTGCAGTGTCTGTGTGTACATTTTATGTCGTCTGTCACCCAGACACGCTCAGAAACACTTCTTTTGATGCTGAACTGCTGTCTAGCTGGAAAACACAACAACTCTGTCTCAGCTATTAGCATGTTTCTTTTTTTGCATGCCAACCACAGTAACCGCAGTCTCCCTCTGATAAGCTTGAGAATCCAACATGCTGCCTCTTGCCAATATTCTGTCTCCTTCTCTTCTCTCACCTAAATCCTTGGCTTTCTGGTTCATCTTTCTCTTTCATCATCAAATCTCCTCAAATGTATCTCCTCTGTTGCTTTCACACTTTTTATTCTTCCCTATTCTGTTTATTATTTATGCGTCATCCTCCCTCAGTTAATCACACTCAATCACCAACATGATGACCGGCCCTCCCCTGCAGCACCAGACACAACACTGGGAATCCCCAACTTTACTGCACATCCCTTTGTATTTCCCTTTACTTCTTACATACTTTCTCTCATGCTGCCCCTCTTTCAGAGCCCTTAACACTACTTGGATGACTTGCAAATGTATGTTGTTATCATCATATCAACCCAATAGGGCTGGTAAAGTTTTTTTTACATGATAGTCTAAAACTGGCACAACTTTGATTTAAATCAGAACAATTTTATAAAAGTATAAGCAAACAAGACATCATGCAGGTTTCCATTACAGATTTGTGCAAAACTTTAGCAACATTTTTGAAATGTTGATAAAACACAATTGCGAGATGACTGCGTTTCCATTGAGCGATGTTGTGCAACTTCTCCCACGATAACATTCTATGAAGCATGGCGATGGATGATAAAAACATTAGCAGGTTCATATCTTTATCAGCCACCGCACAAGTCATTATTATTTCCTTTTCCAGGGCGACGTAGGAGTGTTTTGTGAGTGATAATGGAAAAGCAAGCCCCAGACTACTGCTGTGGGAGTGTAAGCTCTGCACTGTGGAACAGACGGTGAGAGTGTACACACATGTGTACTAACAATGACAGCGCTAACTGTTAGCATCATATGGCTGATCTTACCTGACACCCATTACCCAATTACTGACAGGACAGAGTCAAGTTGTTTCTTTATCAGTGCGTGTTTCAGTCCGTTACACAGCTCACTGTTGGATGTTAGCCGCTGCTGCTGTGTTAGCTCATGGTAACCAGGCAGACATTGAATGGTATGGGTGGATAGTGGCTCAGATACTGTCCTTCAGTGTCTGGAAACGTATTTAACATTAATGGCAGTAACAGAAAGTTTGCTCTTTTTTGTTAACTTTAACTTAATTGTAGCCTTTGTGTTCAACAAATTAATTTCAAACTGCACTTGTTTGCAAGTAAAAAAAATTAGTAATCTATTATAATTTAATGCAAGAATATAGACGTCACTTCAAAATCCACATTTCCAGTATGGACACACAGTTGTGGACATGGGTCTTGCCCTGTGAATAATGACATTTGTATGTGAATAGTTTACTAGTCTCTCTATCCTCCTCTCCCTCTTTCTCATGGATGCAGTCCCTCTCGTTCTTAGTTCATACTCTTTCTTGTTTTATACAATCTTTTATTTCTGTGCTTGGGATTCCTTCACTCCCTCCCTCCTGCCCTGACATGCAGCAGTGTGAATCAGACTGCAGTCTCGCCGCCAGGAGGGATGTGTGTGGACAAGAAAAGAGCACTCCCCAGCACTGGCCAAAACCCAGACAAAGTTAAGATAGGTAAGAGTGAGGAATCCACTCCCCCAGGCTTTGTGAAAAGACATAACACACATGCATGCAGCACACACCTTGAATAATTTATTTTAAAACACCACCAGTGTTCCCTCACTAAATTACTATTGGAATTCTCATTAGAAAACTCCTGTTTGACTCTGTTAACTCCTAAACTGTCAGACATTGAACAAGAACATTAATAACCATTAATGTGTGTATCTTTCTGTTAAGGACCTCCATACACATTGCTCTGTTAAAGATTTGTCTTTGTTCAAACATGACAAGACTGTTACAGGAGAGTACACAATGTTCGTATCATAATTGTCATTTGGCATGAAAGGCTAAACAACGGGAGGACTTACTGTACCTGTTAACACCTTAATTCAGTGTCAGATGTATTTCTATGCATTATTGCAAAAGTACTGCAGTTGTGTTGTTTTTAAGAGTCAGAATCACATCTGCCTCCTTTTGATGTTCATGATCAAGGCAAGGTATTTACAAAACACTTTATAACGCATGTATGCTTTCTAGTTGCTTGTGATTAGTGTGCACTATTTTAGTGCTTTTGATCGGTCAATTACCAGGATATTAATCAACAGCCATTTAACAGGTCATTTAATAGCCAAAAATGTCAAATAATAGTTGATTACAGCTTCTTAAATAGGACGATTTTCTTCTACTATTTGTGCTTTGTCTTTGGAAATTAAATATGTTTGGTTTCGGACTGTTTGGTTGAACAAAACAAACTATCTAAAGGTGTCACATTAAACTCTTGGAACTTGCAATGTGCATTTTCCACTATTGTCTCTCATTTATAAGGCTTAATCCTCTGAGTCCGCCGGGACACCGGCAATCTTGGCCGAATGTCTTTAATAGGCTGTGGTGTGCTCATTTTAAGCTAGCAAGGTAGTGGTGGTAACGTGGAACAACAACGCATGGTATCTACTAGTACCAACCATGCTCCGAAGCCTGGCCAAATTTTGGTGAGGTTAAAACTTGTGACCCATTTTAAAGGGGTCTCTTGCCCCCGCATCTTTAGACATCTGAATAAAAATGGGTTCCATCGGTACCGACTCTCCCTTTTACAGACATGCTCACTTTATGCTAGTCCCATGCAGTTTGTGGCAAAAGCTATGCAGCTTTTTTGCATTAATTATAAATGTAAAACTTTTGCCTATATTTGGGTCCCTAAACAGTATTGAATTGCATAAATTGGGTATAACTGGAAAGTTGAGACTCTTGTGGGTTCAGTGAGCTCAATTGTATTCATGTTAGTCTCTAATAACCATTTCATAGCGAGGGCATTTTATAAAACTTGACCTTACTGTTTAAAATTATCCACTGGGGCTGGGTGATAAAATGATAACGATATCTATTATAAAATAACTTTTCCTCGATTGAAATATGCGATGTAGTCAATAGAACGCATTCCAGCCATGTTTTGACAGACAACAAGAACAGCCAGTGATAATACGAATAGCACTGAGGCAAACCAAATGCAGTGAACGACTTTGACTCTAGAATACAGATGAGTGTTTGTGCTGCCATAGCGTTTCATTATCACGTCAGCGCAGTGAGAGAGACAGAGTTCCATCTTCTCGAGTGTTCAAAAATGGCTAAATATTGCACTGAATCTGTGTAACAAACAGCATCAAAACAAAAAATGGCACAACAACTTATAGGACATGGGAATGGTCATCATATATTTCCATCACAATGTTCTTGAAAGTTTAGAGTGTTAAAGGATAGATAAGATGATAGGATGATGTATAGGTGCTACCTCTATGACTGAAAAAAATAGTGAAAATAGTTGTTAGTTGCAGACCATCTGTACTTGTACAAAACCTTAAATAATGTGACAGTGTAACTGACTAAACTACAGAAAACAGTGCATGCCTGACAGCGTTTTGCAGAAGTCTTCTTTAATAGTCTGTCTGCTAATCACAAGAATAATGCTTGGTTTGGGTCAATGTTGATGCCGTTGCTCCTTACTACATTAGAAAACAAATAACCTACAATATATGCAGTCAGACCTAATAAAGTACCTTGAGGAAGTGACCAGTTTAGAAACTTGCTATTGTTGAAGCATAACTAACTGAGCGTCTGAGAGTCAAATAAATACATATCTTGCAGAAGGAACTTATGTATGACTGCTTGAGGAGTCAGCAATAAAGTAAGCTGTGTGTAACTGTCCTCCAGACTGACACACAGACGTGTTTTCAGACATCCTAGGATAACATCAAATATTAGTAACCTCCATAAAGTTACATAAAATTTTTTGCAAAGATAAAAAACATGTTCTGATCTGTCAAAGAGGACTTGGTTGGGGTTAGATAAAAGGTCATGGTTTGGGTTAAAGAAACGTTTTGGTTAATTTTAAGGAAACACTGTGGTTTCGGTTAGAATAACTACTTCCTTAATGTTACAGGACCTTCGTAGTCTTGGTTAAGGTAGGGAACAATCACGACCATTGCAAAAATAAACAAAAATCGACTGCTGGAAGAAAACAGAAACCAAATTGCAGTCAACTGGGACAAGGTTCTCAATTCCTTTGGCCACTGAGGGCTTCACAATATTTAAATATTGGGCAGGAGCACTATGACCGCATATTTACCAACCCAGTTATCACTGAAACAGACTTCGCTTCTGTTAACCAATGCACTGCAAGGAAAAGTAATTTGTTAGTCATCCTTTCACATTCAAGCAGTTTAGGCTACCACACTTCACATCCACCTTCGGAAACTAGTAGTCTTTCATGGCCTGACGTATTTTACACACTAGTATTTGTGACTAACCCCAGTTTACAGCTCATAGGAAGAAAGGATTTTATAAGTAGAAAGAGGGAGAAAAGGAGAGAGGGAGGGTAGGTCAACACCACAATGCCACAATTGCTCGTTGTTGAGTGACTAAGGCCTGAACTTGGACAGGAGCCTCAGCATTCACTTTGCTTACTCCTCAGAAAAAAAAACAGTTCATTGTGAAAACCACAATGAACTAAAAAAGCAAGTAAAGCCCTGCCCAAGTGATTGGTACAACCTGATTTACTTCAACAAAAAAACAAAAAAAATTACGACTTTAAATGGGAATTTAAATCAAAGTGACTGTGACAAATGTTTTTTCATGGGATGTGGGCTTTATCTCCAGTGTAAACACATTGGGACATACACACACAACGCCCACACAAACCACCCACACACCGCCCACACCCAAAAATAACTGTGTCTGGGCCAAACTCACCAAGTTGTGATAGCATGGCTTCTAACCAGAGAAAGTCATGCTGTTTTAAATGTCATCTAGCAGGTCACGGCACTTGAAAATCTCTCAGATCTCCTAAACATCTCAATTTTAACCAGTTGGCAGGGTGGAATTGACAGACAAGACTTACAAGAAGGAGCTGCTTTAGAGCAAAACCTATAAACATCCTTAATTTAGTTTGACACTGTTGGAAAACATGAGCCATGACATTTCAAAATCAGCCTCTGGCATTTGGCCCTCTAAGATATATCTGAATCAGCTGTGTTGAATAAATCGCCTGTTTTCCCCCTTTTCAGTTCTGATAATCCTACCTTAAGTTCCCCCAACAGATACTTGATCTGCTAATCCCCCACCGGATGCAACGACTGACTCAATCAATGCGCAGCGGCTGCTTCTTCCAGCACTCAGCATCACAGCAAATCGTCATCAAGAGGGGTAGCGATGAGCCTCATCAGGGAGTTCATGTGTCAGAGAGATAGGAGCTGACCTCCTCACGGACAGGCCTAAACATGCAGGCAGCTGCTGTCAGTGAGCCAGAACGTAGGGGAATTAATAGAAACAGCAGCTCTCCAGGGATACTGTTAGCCCACACTGACAGCCAGCTCTGATCTGGGGTCATCTTAATGCACTCTCCCTCTTCCCCTCCGCATTAGTGGTGGGCAACATGAAACCTGGATCATGACAAACATTATTTAACTTTCCGGGTAGGCTTAACTTTGAACGCTGGCCCAGGCCTGTGCAAGCTGTGATATGCACACTTGTGGCAATAAAAGAATGTGGGAGTGCCCGGCTGCATGGGTTCAATTTTCATCTGACACAAAGTGTGCTATTAAAGCTAAATTACCCACACATGTAAGTGAGATTTTGTGGACACAAGCAAAAGTTTTAGGCCTTTAGATGTTATAAAACTTGCAAAAGCAATAGAGACATAAAAATAGTTGTGAACATACAGACTGTTGCCAGTTTAGGAGTTAAACTGACTTGATCTAATGCAGTCTTATATGACAACCCCGCAATAAATGTTTTTTCACAAAGAATAAGTCAAGTTTTTGTTGAAAATGTTATTAAGTGGTGTTTACTCAACTTGTGTGTCATTTTGGAGGCTGTCAATCACTGGGCTTTTTAATAATAACAGTTCTTGTCTAATTTTAGACTACAATCATTTAGGACTGCAACCAATGATTTTTTTCATGACTGATTCACTTACCAATTATTTCCCCAGTTATCGACCAAATGTTTGGTCTAGATGCCAGAAAATCATTATAAATGCATTTTAAATACACTGTCCACACAGTTCAACTAGATGTACTTAAATGTCATGTGTGTGTCCAACAACATATTAAGTTTACGATCATAAATGGCAAAGTAAAACATCAAAACCTCACATTTGAAAAGCTCGAAAGAGTCAGTGCTCTCTAGTTTTAATTAATAAACTAGTTAAACAACTAACTGATTATCAAAATGATTTCCATTGTTGTTGCAGCTGTACTCTCACTTATATACTATACATATACTTCACATAAACTTTCCATGTGTACTAAGAAAACTGAAACTGACTGATTGAACATAAAAGATGATGTCTTGTGATCTTGAAATGCAATTCATAAATTGCAGTGTTAAGATAGGCAATAATACACATTGCCGACTGTAACAGCTGTAAATGTTTACAGCCCCCCACCCACTTTATTTTTGAGCACAGTGAATTTTTGGCAATTTTTATTTTGAAGTGCCGTTTCTGTTTTTTCTTGCAATATGTTGTATTTTTTTATGTTGTTAGTCAGCGTGTTATTTATGTTCCGTGAAATAAAATTGAAATTGTGGTATTTTATCTTATGCATGGACCTTGAGCTAATGACTAATGAGAAATCTGAACCCCGTGGCTGGATCAGTTGGGAACCAATTCTCTGTGCTTCATTTCTGGTTAGATACTAAACTGCATTACTTTTTCATAACTGTTGTTAAAACTAATACAATGTTTGGAAACTGGGAACAGTAAAACTCAGTCTTTTGGCAGAAACTGTCTTTGTTTACAAACAGCACTTCACAGCTCTTACCTGTGACAACCTCTCTGCAAGAGGAGGGGAAGTGACTGTTTATGACTGAGCTGAATGAACAGTAATTTAATGATGCATGCAAGTGTTGATTATTTGTTCTAAATATGTAATTGATAGACAAATGTTTGTATAGATGCTTTGAAAGGGGACTGAAGAGCCCAGCTCCACAGACTCGCCTACGCACTAACACCCACAGCGATAGAAAGCGTCCCAGATTAAGGCCAAGTTATATAACTTGGACTCCATTTGTGCTTTTGCACTGCATGTGCGCTGCTGGCTACTCAATGCACACAATATTCCCCATTATTTAATCATATTTCTTTAGTTAAATGTCAAATTCGATCACAAGAAACTGCTAAAAATGTTTCAGCTCACTTAAAGCAAAGTGTACATGTGATGGCATGGCAGCTAACTGCCTGCGATGATTTGCTAGCTTTCCTTGTGGACCACTGTTAGCTCGTTAAGCATACTTACATAACTTACATTAGCCACCTGTGTAATCAACGTAAAGGGAAGTTTGAGATATTGACGCGAGGCAGGAAGTGGAAATGTCAACTTAACAGTCAAGTAAGGCTGTCACACATATATGTACGATAAGGTGAGCATGCTACAGTTAGCTAAAGACCGGGATACAGTAAGTTTTGAGCTGTAATTAAACGTCTGGACTGAAGTGTCCCCCCTTAGCTAGCCTGGATGCTGACTTCACGTTCACCATCAACACAGCGCTCAAACTCTCCCTTACCTCGGTATGGTGATGCATTTTGTGTTGATATTTTGGGTGGTGATGGCTTTCTCCAGTTCGTCCAGCTGTCCCGTCTTCTTCAGCTTCTTCACCAGACTTTTCACCGCCTTTTCACACCATTTCTCCTCCTGGCCGTTCTGCTCTCCCTTCTTCCAGCCCAAAAGTCTTTTGACAATGGGGGGAGTGAAAGGCAAAATTGACATATTGGAGTTCAGTTTAAACTCCGTCCAGTCGCGAGAGGAGTCCCGGCGGTTTGGACAAAAACACAACAAACTGCTCTTCAGGCGAGTCAAACAGTGGAGGTGAAAACGTTAGTTAGCTAAAAAAAAAATAAAATTGTTGTTGTTTATTAGTCGCCACACAGATGCATCCCCGAGTTAAACCCTCCAGTTTTAGCGCACTCTTTCTGGCTCGAGCTCAGCAGTGAACTGTGCACCGGTAGTCTGTTGCACTCTGGATTTAGTACTACTCCGCCAAGGAGGTTAGTCCCGTCTGCACTTCTTTAAACCGCAGCTATTTTAAACACAATCAACTCGAGTCGCGCCCGAACTTTCTTATTTTAAACTCGAGCAATGTTCAAACACCGGAAATTATTAACTTTAGCTGTGTTTTTTACTGCTCTAACCCCTGATCAGCAAAGTTTTGTTGAGTTCATCCGCGGTGCTGGGCCCCCCGACTAAAGTCTGCAAGAAGTCTGCATCAAATGCAAATGCAGGAGCTGCTGCTGAGAGTTACCATTCAGGCTTCAGACTGCACAGCAGACCTGCGAGAGGCCAGTCTGAGCAGCTGGCCAAATGTTTTTCCCTGATATTGCACAATCCCTGCCTTTCTTCAGCCTGCGATTGCTGCCTGATAAAAAAAAAAAAGCCACATGTGGCTGTGCCCAAATAACCCTTAGAAACCTGAGCAAATTGGCTTGATTTCTTGCAAAAACCATGAGGAGAGGGAAAGTAGCAACTTAACAAGGCATGGCCCAAAAAATAGGAATAAGCAAGTGAAAAGTTACAAGAAAATTACCTGAAAATATGCACACACAAAAAGAAAAAAAGAAAGGTAAACACCAAACAAACAAGAAATAACAGAAAAAGAGCTGACACACACACACACACACACACACACACCAAAAAAGTACAATAATTATGAATATAGTTTTTATAGACACTAGACACCTAGTTTTTTTTCTTCAAATTCCTCCTTTAAAAAATAAATCCTTTCTTGCCACCTTTTACAAATTTCTTGCAATTTGTCGGACATTTATTGTCAAGTTGCTCACTGACTTTCCTCCAATGTTTTCGAAAGACATCAAACCAATTTGCTCAGGTTTCAAAGGGTTAAACAGCTTGTAAAAGAAATCTGAACGCAGCACAATAAAACCTATGTCGATCCAGGTCCCAAAAGTTGAAGCTCTCACAATCACACACGGACACATCACTTTATATGCTTTATTTATTCTTTATGAATCCTCTTGAAAACTCCCCTGATGAAATCATCCATCTGTTTTAGTTTATCTATGTAACATAATTATAGTCCAGAGAGGCCATGATGTTCTTACCTCCTTATTTCCCTCCACAGGGTAATAAAGTTTATAACTTAAGGAGGACTCTTTTTTTTCTTTTTTCCATTTTATTTTTGGGAATCCACACACTCTTAATTAACAGGCATTCGTGTAACTGCTTTTGCATACATTCCTGTGTGTGTTTATTGTGCATATAGGGGTTTGAAATTCATCTGCATCTCCAACACAAGACCTTCCACTAATTACTACTGGGTTGTTTGTCTCCACATGGGTAAATAACCTAGGAGCTGCTGTAAGATGGAAGGTGATAAAAAGTCATGCACACACGCACAAGCCCAACCATAAACTTGCCTCAGCTTGTTTCGAGATACGAACACAGGACGCCTACTCAGCAAGGTGGCAGTTTAGGTTTGAAGCGTGGCTCAGTCCTCTGAAACCGCAGCTATGGTTTGACACATGCACACACATGCGAGCAACCCCCTCCCTAGCACATACTCACAAGTCCACACACACACACACACACACACACACACATACACACACACACTCGGTGTCAAGAAGTCAAAGTGCCAGATGTACAATAGAGTGTGTTCCACAGCTGAGCTCAGAAGAGAGAGTGATAGTCGGACAGTTTAGGGTGTGAGGCTTCCTTTGTTCTTCAAGCTTCAAAAGAAAGACTTTACAGCGTTCAAAAGCAGTTTCCAAACTTGGGTTCCTTATTTGCGAGCGCTTGAAAGAGTTGTAAAAGTTGTGAACGCTCTGCACGATAGCATTGGTGCACTTGCTGGGTGTCTATTTACAGATTCCAGGTTAAAAAGTAGTGTAAAACAAAAGATATCAAAGGTATGAAGGCAAATGCAGAATCATTTATATTATTAGGGCTTCATAAAAGCTACAAATTGCCCTGGCAAATGTGCATTCAAAAGGTTTTATTCATTCATTATTTTACTACTGAACTGTATCATATTTAAGAAGGAAGTATTGTCAATTTTCCATTCTCAAACCTTTAATCAGTGCCTCCATTGAAACTTCACACTCATACACGAATAGTAGCATCGACCTGTGGTTACCATTTTGGTTTGTGTGTACAGGCATCGACCTATGTCCAACAGTCCCCCTCTCTCTGTGCACAGTGTGTAGTTTGTGCTAAAAATACAGCTGGCTTCAGGCTCAGCAGGACAGACCCCTTTCCTTTTATCTATTTTTGTTACACAGCCACGTATATTTTTATACCTGCTAAAGGCATGTCAAGGTTCTTCCTTCACGCTTACAGCCAAGAGATGTATGATAAGTAGAGTCACACTGATGTATTCAAATAAAAATGTTATATACAACTTTGTGAATTTTATTATCTATATTCAATAATTGTGAAATGTATACTTTTTAACCATCGGGTGATAGAGAGAGAGTGAGAGAGTTTTATATGCAGTAGTTTTTGTGCTATTAGCCATCAACAGCTCCTCATCTGTGATAACAATCAAGCCTGCAGCTGTAAAACACACCACTCTCTTCTCTCCTCTCTGGTGTGTTGGCAGGTTGGAGGAGAAGACTGGAGGAGCGTGCTGCCATGTGTCACATGCTGAGGCCCAGCGGCCCTCTCGGCACCTGTTTACGCCCCCGGGGACACGACCGGCCAAGACAGCTGGTTTGTTTTGGAGAAGTGCAGGGCGAGACTGGGCGGATATGGGGGTGCAGGATGGGGGATGGGATTACAGATGGGCCGCAGTAGACGGGGGGCAGGACAGGGCGGACAGGGGCGACTGTGGAGTGTGTGTGTGTGTGTGTGTGTGTGTGTGTGTGTGTGGATGGCTGGGGGGGTCCTTCTGTGAGAAGAATTACTGAGCACAAAAGGCACGTCAGCAAGACTGAATGGGCAGTGACCACGTACAATCCGATGCTTGATAATGACATTGTGTTGGCTTCGACCTCGGGGGACTTGGTCCATGCGTGCATGAGTGTGTGTGATGTCAGCTGGTGTCCCAGTGGGGTAAAAGGGTCAGAAAGAATATAAACTGTGGGTGTCTGGATGGATGTGATAAGGACACAGCTGATCAATGTTTGGCCAACTTCAAGAGGAAAAAAACAATTTGCTGATGAACACAACATTTTATAACTCATCTTCAGTATAAATAAAATATCTTTGTTTGTCAATAAAGTGCATTAGCTACTTGATTTAAGGTGCCCTGTGAGCAGCTTCAAAATTTGAATAACAAAATTTGAATAACAAAGATTTCCACTATTACATTCAAAAAGTACTGAATTAAAAATGGGCTAAGTGCAAGCCTTGCAATCAAAACTACTGATGCATTAATCTGTACGAAGTGTTTTGACTTGCACTGTTTTTGTCTTTTAGGGGAAACATAATTTTAGTTTTTTTAATGTATAAGTGTATGATGCAAAAAAAAAAAACAAATAAAGGAAATATGAAATCTTAAAGGAATATTTCACCTGCACAATGACCATTTGTATATGAATGACTCCCCATGCATTACCTTATATTTGTACAGAAAACTTTGTTTTTCTTACAAGCCTCTTCAGTGAATGGAGAATCCAAAAAAAGGGTAACAGTATTCCTGAACTGAGGTCAGTGGAGACTGGGTCTAACAACAGCAAAATTATATCAAATCCTCTGTTTACAAATTCTCAGACGACTTGTGCCATATAATCCAAATCTCATTTATCCAGCTGTTTGCTCAGCACTTCCCAAACACATGTATTTTCGCTAAAACATATGCTTTCATGCACGTCTGAGTAGTCAACTTCCACCTACTCATAGGTGGATGTGTTTCCTATGCTATGCTTTCTAATGCTTTATGCAAATATTCCATATTCTTACTTTAAAGTGGAGACACACAGGAAACACAGTTTTCTTCACAAAGTCAGCTTAACATGTGGTGAGTACTTTCTTTTAATGTTACAGCTGCTCAAGGCTGAGATCACATTAATTATCTTACATAAGACTTTTATAGAAAAATGTGTAAAGTTTGTTCTATTTAAAGAGCCAAAAACGTGTCTGTGGGATCACAACTTTCTCTCTTGTGCCTGAGCAACAGATTCAAAAAATCTCTCTCCACCTTAATAAATATAAGCTCAATTCAGTCATATTTGTGTTTTTCATGTGTACCGTTTGGGTGTTGGGAAACATATAAATGTCCTTGGCACTAATATGATACATTGTGTTTTCTCTCCGAGAAAGTCATCAATCGCTCAACAGCTCTTGACATCTCCTCCAACGAGCACATGGTGTACCGGAGGCCTGACATCACAACCCTCCTACACACACACACACACACACACACACACACACACGCTTGCACACACACACCCTTTTACATTCAGCAGGCCCCTCCTTTCTCACTTCAGTACTCTACGGATGACTTTTTATCTTCTTCTTTTACTTTTTTTGTCTTGTTTTTTCTTCCTTGATTTTCATTGTCATACAACTTTATTACCGTAAACATTTATTTATTTATATGTGACCATTGTTTACATCAGATAATCCACTTAAGCAGAGGAAACACTTCTCGGATCATACGTCCCCAGTGACAAATCTTTTGAAACTTCAGGCTGTTGCACAACTTACTGTTCTATGAATAACAGGAAGGCAGCTATTTTTCCTCTCAGTGTAATTGCCTGTCACTTAACAAAATCCTCAGTGGCAGCGTGCATAAATGCAAACCACATATAAGGTTGGGTTTGTTAAAATAACATACCATAGATATGACGTTTTCGAGATCAGTTTCTTTGTTTTGGAGAAACTTTTATCATGGTGGAGTTGGACATTTTGTCTGTTTGTCAGCTGGTTGTAATTGAAATCTAGGGCTATTTTGTCGTTGTAAACAAATGTCTAACAGCACAAGAAAACATTATAACTTGGAGTTGTTATCCGGTATTAGTCTTTTTATCTAAAGGCCTCATATCAATCGGTCGAGGAGGGTTGACCACTTCCAAGCTTGTATTTTGAATTTTTTGTGGTGAGCAACCTGCTTTTTTATGATATAATTACCAAGCTATATTTTAGTTGCTGGATATGAACAAATAGACAAGTCAGCACATAGCACCCATCTAAGTGAGAGGAATAAAGCCTCTGATGTGCTTAGACATGTACATTAAAGTCAGGTGTAATCTCGCCAGGGTTTGTTCAAAATGTTCTCAGAAAAATGCTACTCATGAGAGAGGAAAACATTGTTGCATGTCATTATAAAATCAAAATAAGCTTTATGGCCAGGTATGTTTACACCAAGTGGCAGTCTTTTGGGCTGAAAAATAAAGTCAACATGGAAGTGCCAAAAACTTCAGTTCCTTAAATGACCAGTTCAGGATGTGGTACCCTATAGGCCACCATGTTAAAATGCCCATCTTTACAGCAGAAAGAAACATGTTTACAGCCTCTGTGACATTTCTCTGTGACTGATAAAAGGGTGACTTTTTATATAATTCACCAATGTATTCCCATAAAAAGGGTTGTATGACATCCCACCAAAATGCACGCACAACAGCTCATATGGTATCATACGAAATAGTGCCCTATTAATGATGTTACATCCTTAACATACAGTTACAGAGGTTAGGTTAAATAATAAAGGTTACTGTGGTTACATTTTGGAAAAGAAACATGGTAGAGACATAACCTTAAAATGACTCAAAGTTCTCATGGCTCCGAGCACGTCTCCAGAGAAAAGTCCTGAGGAAAATTTCAGAGTTTTGAGACACCTCCACCACCCTAGCCTGCCTTCTTACAAGACCACTATGAACTGCTTCCTTGTTTAGCCAACTCCCGTCAGCGCATTGCTCACATGATTGCAGCCGTTCAAAATGTACAGATTTAGGTGCATTACTGTTTGTAAGAACAGCCTGAACTCATCCGTTTACATTTTATTAAGGCTTAAAATTACACATAACCTAGGGCCACTGTCTGCAAGGCATCTGAGCAAAATCCACCCTTCGCTCCTCCACAGCTCCACCCCTTCACCCATATATGGTCACCTCCGGCTTCAAAAAGCCAAGATAGTGATCGCCAATAGCTCAAACCAGAGACTTCAAAAAATGTGAGTTTACAAACCAATGTCACGGTAGCTACATCCACTTTTTAAAATACAGTCTATGGTTTGTACACATAAGGAATTTGACTGTTCTCAATTTGCTTACGAACAGTGCTAATAACAAATGTAGTAAAATGCAAATACAGGCAAACAACTTAAAGCAAAGCAGACAAGCAAATGTCTTTTATTTGCAGGCAAGAAGTATGAAAAAACATTATGTACAGTCTCTATATAAATTGTTACTGACAGTGTTTATACATGGTTATCATCTGGTTGGTTCTGTGCTGCACATGTAATTTAAGAGAGTGCAGAGCAAACAATGCACATATAATGATACACTGCTATTTATACAAAGGCGGTTGTCTGTCTATTTATACGTAGGGGTCTGTATAATGATGGATATACTATATGTGCAGTATATATACACACAGCGAGCTTAGGCTACAATAGATTGTAAAAGAATATTGTGGCATGTTGTTTAAAAAATAGTAACAGAACAAGATTCATTTAGGAGGACAGGAGGAAAGAGTTCGAACTAAATCCTGCTAATTGTAAATGCTGAAATTTTCTCACAAAAGGTATTTGTAAATACTCTACATTTTTTCTGTTTTTTATTTTTGTGTGAGTACATGTTTTTAGTTTCCAGTGAAAAAAAGTATCCTTTAGAAAAATTCAAAGCCCAGGGCCGTAGCCCTTTCTGCAAATTCATTGGAAAATATTTTACTTTTTTTCATGTGTCTGTTGGATTTTTCACTTGTGTATATCCAAAAATCTGCTGATATCCAAGTCTTTCTTAATAAAGGCAGGCGTGTTTCTGCTTTCAACTAGAAATGTGGGCTACAGAATTACTACTTCTGTATGAGTCGATACATTATTTTTAAAGAAAATCTTGCACAGTATATCTTCAGCTGTTCATTATAGTTGGTGTTATTTATATTTTCCGACATGGCATCCAAATACTGCCTCCATTTCTTCTTTGTGGGCCCCAAAATTGTCAAATTCTACTATACAACAAAAGCTAGTGGGATCTATAAATACTACATGTTACTTTTCTGTATTGTAGACTCCCCACAGCTTACTAAAACACAGAAAATAACCAGAAAAACAAACAAGGGCATGACCTTAGTGGTTTTAGTAGTAGCTATCTCTGACTCTGTCACAATAGCAGGAGCAAATTTCTGTTTTGTTTTTAAAGAAGAGTTGAGAGGGCGACCCCCTGCGATGACTAAAACCCACTAAAGGAAAATGGGTCTGTATGAGCGTCCTGTAGTAACAGAGCGGTACAGAAGAGTCATGAGTGTGTTGCTCATCAGCACTGTGTGACTCTGCTGATGCCACTTCTTCCTGATACTATGTGAACACACATGACTCGATCAAACACAAACACATGACTCACAGCACAGGTAGCTCCACTCTCATCCCTTATATAGTCATAAAGATTGTAATCTCTGTAGCTGCAGAGAAAACTGCACCTCTAGTTTATCTCCACTGGAGCGGTGAGTCACCGTGTGAAACGACATTCCCAGAGATAACCTGGTGTTCCTACTGTGACTGATTTATAAAACACAAGTTTGTGCTGCAGTGCGGTTTGAGGCACCACTGTCATGACTTACCTCTGAGTCATGAGTCACTATAAATGGCTGCTGGTCAATCCCTGTGAGAGCAAATTTCCTGTTGTTAGCATGCCTGCATAATCTCATTGATAGCAGACAGGATATTGAGTTGAGGTCATGCAGTTTGAGATGGTGTGCAAAGGCAAGCAGCACAGAGCGTTGTGCCACATATGAGACGGTCATTTGGTATCATTTAACAGCACATGCTCGATCGGAGAGCTTGGACTGAATTGCTTTGGGATGTTGATTCAGCTGAAGTTATAAACCTGATCAGCAAAATAACATTTTCTTATAAAGAATCAGCTGCTGAAAGTGCGTAATCTGTTACATACGCCCAACAAAATCCTTCTCATAAATGACTTAATAGCATGTTCACTGGTGAGTCTGGTTCAATGTACACAGATTTCATTACAGTGAGACAATCAATGGAAGCTTCCTGTCTGTCTTTTCTCATCATGTTAACATCTTTGACAGGAGAAGGAGACTCTTTAAAGGAGCTCTAGATAACATGCAGAGCATATTTACAAGCCTGTTTACACCTGTTATTAACACGTGTCATGGGTAATCTGATCACAAGCAGACAGCTGTATGTCTATAGCCTCATTTCCACTGCACAAAACAAACCTGCTAACACCCACTAACATCTGGCTCTTTAATGCAATGAGAATGTGTACGATCGGTGAGATGCCATGTCGTGGGGTCGCTAATTACCATTACCCGCCTAAGCAGCGCTAAAACGTTGATCCAAATAAGTCTGCACCAAGTTTGAAAGAGAGACTGAATAAGTACAAGATATATAAAGAGAAGAAACCACTGAAAAGTTTTCAAAGACCTCTGTTTCTGCTTCCGTCTACTGTATATCTGTTCTCTTGCCTGTCTGTGACATTGCACGGTCACACCAACAAAACAACCCACATACACACACATAGCAACTTGACAGAAATGCAGACTTGTGTGCTGCAGCGGTGTATTTTCTGGCAGTGTGAATGCAGCCAATCGGCCATATTTAATGGGTTTGCATGTGCACGCTTTAGTTTTGGTGGCAAAGAGATATATCTGTTCACAGCATGAAAATGCATCGTCACATATATATGAATATATATATTAATATCTTGTCTTGTTCATCTGTATTTTATTATCACATATATCAATCAGCTGTAAACTCAGAGCTAATGGAGCCTTGTCACCTCTAAGGCTTAAATGCTGAAAGGCATACCTTGAAAATACTTGCACTCCAAGTACTCAAGGTTGAGCAGGATAGCGGACATCATTGCATTATGTCCAACACAGAACTAAAACAAAGAACCAAAATCCCAAATGTATTTATTTTATTTTGTATATTTTTCAAACATTTTATTTATAGGGATTTTCATTTCTGATCTCAGTTCTACGTGTATCCTGTCTTGCTAGTTGTAGCACTACTGTAGGCTATATAAATCCACATCATGCATCGTCATTTCCTTTCATTAATTACTCTAAATTTACTTCAGTAAGGCTACTGTTGGGACGGCAGCACAGCCATTATGATCATCATCACTTGAACAGGTGTCACTGACATAGATGAGGGGAAGTTTAGCCTTTACTTTAACATTCTTCTTCTTTTTTTAAGAAACAGTTTTTAGGATATTTAATTATTTATACAGACAAACAAAAAGGAAACAAAGGGAAATAAAAGTGGATAGTACCACTTGCAGTCTGGTGAATGAATAAATAAATGAAAAAATAAATAAATAAATGAATAAATAAATATACAAATAAGCACCATTACTCATTTTACGGTGCTTGGATTAATTATAGAATCTACTATAATCTACTACAAACTATATAAAGATACTCATTACCTGGGTCTCTCCCGTCAAACACAACACTGTTGGGACATGATGATCTAAATATCACACCTTTGAAAATGGCAGATTATGACTGACACGTCGAAATTAAGACAGGCTTGTTCTGTGCAGGGGGCTAAGCTACAATTAATTTTAATTTTGCCATTGTCAGCTGTGAGACGTTATACAGACAGTTGTGATCCTCTTCAAATCATGACCAATCAATTAGATTCAGCACAGATGGCCTCCAATCAAGGTGTAGACACATTTCTGAGATGATCAGGTGAAATGGGAGACACTGGAGCTAAATTTCAAGTGTCAGAAAGCATCTAAATACTTATGTCTATGTGGAGTATCAGTTTTTTTCTTTTTAATAAATTTGCTAAATATTCTATAATTCTGTTGCAGCTTTATTGATTATTGGATAATTCTGGAATACTTCCAACAACTCATTATTGCTGCTTTCCTTTATTATTTTAACCCAAAAAAGGTTTTCTGAATGTGCATGTCTTTTCAGCATCTTTTTTTCCCCCACATTCACTCCGCTTGGCCTGGGTTTCCCAGCTGATCCTGGGATTTAAACTGGTGACTGTGCAGTCTTCAACCATCTCAAATCCTCTTAGCTTTATTCAGTCATTCATCAGTAGCATTTAGTGTAGCATTTCTTGTATGGTTTGTTGGTTGGTTAAATGGTGTTTTGTATTTTTGTGTTTATATGTAAGCTATTTATGTGAAACAGATGACACGACAAATTTCAGAACTTTTTAGACATTAAAATCAAATCAAATTCTTTCATTCAAATTCCCAAATGCTCTCAAAATTAAGGTAAAACAACAAAATATCAAGATATACAGACATTAAAAAAACAAAAACAAAATAAAAACATGTACAGTGTATGAGTGCATCAAATAACAGATCACAATTAACATGTTTATTCGAATAGAAAATTATTATAAAAAGATATGATTCCTATAAGGTGTTTTGGTGACCATATACAGAAAAATGAAATCCCTGGTTTTTCATATTCTACTGACTGTGAATATAATGTCTTTTATAATGTATTTTGGAAGAAAAAAAATATTAAATTGCACCATCCAGTGGCAATGTTGAGTCATTACAAGTGCACTTCACAGATCTCCCCTTTAGTTTGACTTAGCATGACTGTTTTCTTTAAATGAACAGAATTAAAACATTATTAAAACTATCAATTTACCCAGCAAATAATCATTAATACTGGCCATCAAAATCTTTATCATGCTTTTTTGTGACAGAGATGAACCACCATGACGAGCCCTAACTGATCCAGATTACATGTTCAGTGATTGTGTCTGAAATCACGCTACTACCATGTGGGATTTGTACGACACTGTCCACTGCACATCATACTTAACAGAACACTAAAGTGGATTAGATCGAGTAAAATTCCTATTTGAACCATAATTGCACATTATATCCCTGCATACCAGCTTCTCCATTTGCATTTATATGACAACAAAACCCCTCAATCTCAGATAACATATGCATAGAAGATCGAGCATTTGGTCACAGACCATTGCTTTTCTTTGTGGCTGATATAATTTCTCATTCTCCTAAGCCCTATTCACACACCCCTTGACAATATGCAAATAATGTCCCTGGGCTACCATTGTGTTGCTGCACTTGAACAATATGAGTGAGAGGAGCATCATTGTTGCTGCAGTTGTTATCAAATTCCATGAGCCTTTAAAAATGGCTGCAGCTGATCATAATGAAGGGGCACAAACAAAGACATCTATGTGATCTGCCTAATGTTGTCTGGAAATGAGAGTCCTGTATTATGAACAACATGGAAATGAGATATTCACATTTGTGCAGCTCATCTCAATTTATTCCACCTATTTTAATATTCTGCAATGATATTTGGTCATTTTGAGATGAAGACATTAAACACAATTACTGGTGATAACGGAAACACATCAACTTGTCATGATGAGAAGTAAGTTAGACCAGCGGTGTCAAACTCATTTTAGCTTAGAGACTGTACTTCACTTTGGGCTTTTTTAATATCATGACCCTCCCTGAAGCCAAAAATATTTTTCGTTGAGCCTACCTGAGTGACTGACAGAAAATGTGTGATCCTTCCTTCGCCATAAATAACCACACTTCACAGTTTCTGGCTATGATAAATGGTGTGCTTTTAGTTATTTTTAAAGATTTGGGGGGTTTGGATATTTAAAATAAACACAAAAAATAACCCTTTAATGTCTGATAAATAACAAACAGTCCCTTATAGGCCTTAAACAGCCTAGTTTAATCTCAAGTGGGCCAGACCAGTAAAACTATTATATAACAACACAATATTTTTTCTTATACATTCTTTCAGTGTAAAAGAGTACAAGTACATTCTGAAAATATTAATCTATTTACAAAACAAATGATGAACACTCTGAGATGCCCTGATTCTGATACAGGTTATCTTATACTGAAGCTGTTGATTGACAATATTTTATACAAAGTTCAGTATCTTTAAATAGGACTGCGATCTGTATTCATTGTTTTTTTCAGAGAACAATATTCTGGTCAGAATGAAAAAGCCTCTGAAGCAGCATTTTACACGAGCTACTCACTGTTTATCCTTCACAGGGGCAACATATTAAGTCATCCAGTGGACTGGATTGGACTGTTTTGTGGGCCGGGTCCAACTTGTGGGCTGAAACCCCCGACTTCGACCATCTTAAGAATATTTTACACTAACATCATAAAATACCATTTCACTAAACTTGTATACTTTGCATTTCAATACCTGAGCTTTTTGATGCTTTGGGGTGCTGAAACTGTTGTTTGCAACTTTTTTGGCTTGTTACTCCTCAAAATGAAGCATCGTCTCATCAAAGTTATTGACTTATTCTGGACATGAGATGCGAGGAGGTAAATGAAAAGGTAAATCTTTTATCTTGGGACCCCCCCACCATAGGCATGGATTACTAAATGGGCCTCCCTGGCTCAGGCTCAGAGACCCGAAGTCTCCGGGGACACTATGGCCTTTATCTTTCAAGTGGGCCTCAAATAACCAACCAGCAAAAGACTTGCCACAAAGACACAATAAGACCTCAAAGACATGAAAAGACACTGCACAGAAACAGGAAATATCTACAAGAAATGGGCCAAACAATCACAAGGAGATACAAAACCACAAAAATGTGCATAACAACTGAAGAAAGACACAAAAGAACACAAAAGTGGCAAAACTGCAAAGTCTGTGTGTTCCTCCTCTGTAAGAGAGGTGGTGCGGCCTTTTGCATATCTGTGCCCAGTCAAATTAATCTTTAACTTAACGTTTGTTGTGCGTTTCATCTCTTTTTTAGGCAAATTTATTGCATTAAAAGTTTGATTGTAGGGAGGTGGACACAGAGTCTGTAACAATAACTGTACGAAACTGTACAAAAAAAGCAGATGCACTTAAAGGATAGTGAAAAGGCACCCAGATGGTGTCGTTGTAAGGAAAACAAATCAAGAACAAGAAAAAAAATGGATCTAATTTAAGATGTGCTGAATTATTTACACAATATTATCATATGTGTATTATCAACATGCGATCAACATTTCATTTTTAAATATCACAATCAATACCGCTATATCTCGACTCTAACTGCTCTAATGAGACTCTCTTTGGTTTCTGCACAAGGCCATTTAAATGTAATCAAACACTGCTGCAAGTGTGTATGTTTTTTGGGGGTCTCAGCTCCCCACATGACTAATTTATACTACAGAATAACTTTAAACAATACATTTATTTTCAGTATATAGCACCTTTAAAAGATGGCAAAGTGCTTTGACAAACAAGGCATTAGGCAAGAAATTCCAGAGGCAGTATAAAAATAGAAGCCAGAAAATAATGCTGAACAAAGGCCAGAAATTAAAGTAGAATTACACAAGAAATAAGAGGAAGAAACATGTTACAAAATACAATAAAACAATAAAGACAGTGAACACATAATAATAATAATAATAATAATTAGGGGTTGAGTTATGATGTAAATGGTAAAGGCCGAATACATACTCTAAGAGGTGCCGTGGGACAGTCCGGATGTAATACAACGGCCTTCTTTTGTATTTATACACAGCACATGCAAACTCGATATTTTGATTATATTTTGATCTTGAAAAAGGCAGACAGGACAAAACATGTACCCACATCTCCTCTAATTTTCTTGAATGGAGCTCAAAAACATTGTATGACTTATTACCAAAAGATGGCAGCAAAAACCCACTCTGCTGACAGTAAAGCTGTCTCAACCCAAAGTCCATTCATAAACATTACTACCACCAACGGAGTAGGTTTTCTTTCAGTCAGTACAGGATGAAATTGGGGTTTGGGGGTTGCAAGAAACTTTTCGAACTTAAAACACTTCATTTGCTACAGTTACGAAGGCACCAGTTTGTGCCTTTTCTACATCAACTTTATTTTGTCAAAGTAAAAGTACTAATAAGGGAGTCAACTGCACATGTGTTAAGTGACGTGTCCATTGTGTACTCCCAAAATCTACACCAATGATCACAACAAAATATAGTCAAGAACTGAAGACAATCATTTACTCAACAGCACTCTCAGTGGAGGATTGTGTCTTTGAAAAAAAAAAGACACAGTACAAAGTCTGACTGTGTGCGTCCAGTCATCCTTTGGAGCCAGAAAGTCTAACTGCCTGTAGGTCTGCCAGTCTGTCCATCTGTCCGTCCATCTGTGTCACTATCTGTCTGCCTGTGGTCAGTTTATATCCACATCACAACAGGAAGAATCAGATGCACAGTGTAATTTCTCATGTCCGATGGGTTGTCATTTTGTTCAGCAGCTTATTATATAGTTCTGTAAACATGATGTTAAAACACAATCAAATCCATTATAAGGTTGAGTAGGAGGATGGAAACAAAGGGGAGAGAGTTGATGTGTTTGTTGTAAATTAAAAGTATATTTTTGTGTGTAATGTTAATTCTATAGCAGTGGTTCTCAACTGGCCCTGCAACTGGGTCCAGCTTTCTCCTTAGTCATTAGTTCCAGGTCTGCACATATTGAAAATTTCCACATATTCAATTTATTTTGACAAAATGTATGCTTAAAACACAATGAAATAAAAAATATTTCAAGAGTAAAGTGCAATTAGTTAGTCAGGATTTTAAGAATAATACCTTCATTTTTTTTTCTTTAAAATTTTTGGCCATTTTTTCCTTAAATTCTTTTTTCTTTTTAATTGGCATTTTTTTCTTCTATAAAAAAAATAGAAAGATTTTTTGTGGGTGATTTTTTGTTGTTTTTTTGTTGTTTAGGTTTTTTTGTGGCAATTTTATTTATTTTTATTTTTGAAAGACAATATGCCTTCCAAACCACGGGCCCAACAAAATAAAAGTTGCCAAATACCATTTATCACAGTCAGAAACTTTAAAAACAGAAATTATCGTTGGATTTTCAAATTTCCGATGGACACTCTAACCCAAAAGTGTTTATTAGTGCTTCAAGACCAATGGAAAGGCACAGCATGTTAACAGGACATATAATACCAAGAACAGGCCACTGAAATAGTTACTGTTCCCGGAAAAAATAAAAAAAATAAAAAAAATCATTCACTCCTGCAGAAAACTACACTTCAAAATAAAAGGTGTGTGCTGGAAATTCACTGTACTTTTGAAATAAAGTGTTTTGGGTTTTTTTTTCTCAAACTTGTCATGATCACAAGTCACTTACAGTCTATTTAGAATGGACCAGAGACCCACTTTTGGGATTGTGACCCACCAGTTGGGAACCAACTATAATATGTAAACATGTTTTGAGCTGGCTGCAGATGAAAACATAATGCTTTATGTCATTTGTTTGAACAATTAAATCTCACCCTCACGTAAAGTTCATCTTCACCTCATCAAATCTCTCATGAAATATTTTCCTTTTTTTTCAAGTTACTGTTAAGTGAGGGAAGTTTTTTAAAAACATAATTTAAATTAGTGCAAAATGTTTTCAATGTATAAATACACCTTAATTTTACACTCTGATCGTGATCATACACATGTCACCCTAAAAAAGTAAGTAGTGCTCTTTCTGTCCTCTGGTGTGTCCTGAGTAGTTGTTGACTGACTGGTAATTGATTTGCATATTAATTCAGAATGGTTTTAGGCCATTTATCTCTGCCAGACAGGAACAAAAGACCACTTGATAAAAGAAAGGTGTGAACATTTACATGCAGCCAGAAATGATTTAATCTGAAGAAATGCCAGTTACACCTGATGCCCTGCAGTGATATAGCAGCCTAAATGATCTCTTAGATACATTGTCAGAGAATATGTTTGTAACTCAGCACAAGTCAGGATTACAAACAAAAAAGAAAAGCCAGCAGATGTTATAGTCTCCACTCTACATTTTTCTGTAGCCAGGTATCTTGCAAGAAAGTAAAACTGTCCTTGCCACTTTTTGAAATGTCTTCACCACTTTTTATAAGCATTATTGTTTAAAAAAATGTTCTGAAAAATAGCTAACAACTAACAAATCATTTAAAAAAAACGTTTTTTTTGTGCAAAAAGAAAACAATGCAAAGTAAGTACAGAAAAATGACCTTAATTTAACTTAGAAGAAGAAAAAAAACCCTTATAGTACTGATTCTAAAATTATCCAAAGATAAGCAGTTTCTTCTAGTCAAAATCTTCTGTGAACATGACAACACATATGAGCTATTAAAGCACATGTGTTTTCAAATAAATTCAAATGAATTATTTTGTCATTAATAAATAGTAGTTTACTAAATAGTAAATTACGCCCCTGTGTGTTGACTCAGCAGGGATAATATCAAATAAGTCAAATTTATCAACAGGAGAACAGATATTTGAAAGCAATACAGAATGACCATGGATGAATTACTGAATGGGGCCCAGCGTGTCAGGGGTCCCCATGGTCCTAACTTGCAAAATGTCACTCAATCAACACACTGACGAGGAAGAGAAACAAAACAACCTCAAGGAGAAACCGTAAAAAGAGACAAAGTTACCTCAGGGAGACATAAGCTGTCCAAAAGAGACACATAATTACCTCAGAGTGACACAAAAACATATCAAAGAGACACAACACTGCAAGGTGACACAAAATGAGAACAAAGAGTTACAAAACAACCATAAGGAGACACACAACAACCACAAGGATGCACAAAATTAATACAAAGAGAATCAATATTACCTCATTAAAATACAAAATTACCTCAAAGAGATCCAAAAAGGCTATAAAAAAGACACAAAACAACCATAAAACTACCCCAAAGAGACACAAAACAGCCAATAGAAAAGACAAAGTGACCGCAGTGAGACACAAACCAGAAAAGATGCACAACTACCACAGAGAGGTGTTTAACCATCGCAAAGTCTGCGTGTCTTGCTCCTAAGTAAGAAAACATACAATGGAAATCACAAAACAACCACATGGAGACACAAAATGACTATAAAAATACACAAAATTACTTCAGGGACAGCCTCACTGCATTATATTCCATTATATTTTGACTTGTCACTTGCTACCAGAATTTTTCCTTAACATGAATAAAGATATTTCTACCATAAATTTGTGCTTAAAAAATAACCAGATTTCCAGACATTACATTTTTCACACTTAAAATTTACTGGCGGAAGAGCCTTTATTTCATATCTGCCCCCTTTCATTGTGTAAATTATTTACTCTGGCCTCATACCAAAGCCCCAATAGCATTGCCTAAAAATATTCCATATGTTGAAGATTATTTAAACAATATTTTTTCATCTGAGCACTTACGTGGCCTTTACTTTCCAACACAAAATAACACCCCTTGCCTATATTGTCTATGGCTTCTAAGTGTACTCTCATTCATTGACATTTTTAACCTTTTACATGTACTGCATCACATTTGTTGGAGTAACTGCAGATCCTTTTTGTTTTAAATGGACTTCATCAGTTCTCCAGTGCATGCTGCAGTGTTTTAAGTTTCTGCCTTTCTTGACAAATGGATTTCCTTACTGTAATGAAACAAATGTCTGCCTGGAGGATAGGAAAAAGACACATTTAAGTTCTAACGTTAAATTGACCAAATAATGCAAACACACTGGTTTGATCTTTCGAGTGACTGGGTGTATAACAGAAAACAGGAAAAAGTTATTTGTCTCTAAAGATGTGAGTTTTTAGTTTGGACACAATATAAGCGCAATGATAAGCGTTTGGAAAAAATACAAAAAGCCTCAGATTCTTTCAGTGTGAATGCATCTCCTGTGTTAGTCTTACAATGTAAAGGATAACTATATATAATCTGAAGATTTGATCTGGAGGCACAAGGCAAACCCGAGTGCTCTGTTACACCAACATTTCTGTGGTTTCCTTCATATTTCTGTAAGAACATTGGTACTTTTTAGGCCTAGAGGAAGTCTTGATATTCAGGACTTTCCAGCATACCAAAATAAAAATGAAAAGAACAAAACATTGAGCAAAGAGATATCAGATTTTAACGCAGCAGCAAAGGCCAACTGCAGCACTGCAGGGCATGTGTTGACAACTCCTCTGACAATCTTAAGAACATCAGTAGTCGTGGTAATGTTGCCTTGGGGGCTCAGGCTAGTACCTGCAACACCGGCGCTCTGACAAACCGACATAGCTTTCTCACCTCCACCTCACTTTGATTGACAGCTTCACACAAAAACCAGAGAGAATCCCTATTAACACACTTCAACAGCACAGACCTGAACACGAGCTTTAATTCGATATGATGCTACACTCGCTGCATCTCTTGTTCGACACCCAAACTCTCCCCCTTTGAAAGAATATCTGGTTACTGCTGCAGGAAAACAAGGCAGTTTTATCTTCTCTCGTCAATACGATGAGCTGAGAGTGAGTTCTCTGAAAGTGAGACCTCCCTTTTATTTCTGTTTTTAACACCTTGCTTGAGACAAAGGGCGAGAGATGAAAAATGGCTGTATAACGTCTGACTGGTTCAAGAGGAGGTCACACAATGAGGCTTTGTGGCTTCAGCTAGCCGCCACGGTTCAATAAAACGCTTTGATATGAGGAATAATGTCTGTGTGTGTCAAAGAGAGAAAGGAAAGAAGAAAGGAAAAGAGATGAAAGAGTCACGTTTAATGTCTGCAACAGTTTGGGGCTGTCTGATGTAGATTTGAACTTTTTTATGTTGAGGTACAGTTTAGTTTGGGTCAAAAATAATGCTGATGCCACAGTTTGTAGATGACGTGCATACAGCCGGTTAGAGCAGAGGTACTTATATTTACAAAGATGAAAGGCCTCAAAGCTTACTTTTCTAATGTATAATTAATGATTTTTAATCATTTTAGAATAGGCAAGCCGATTTGTGTGAGGGCAGTTTAAAGGGAACAATACATAAATGTTCTACATTAGAATTTGCTTAGAGTTTATCCTATTAAAAAGTTTTGTACAGTTTGTACAGGTTTGTTTTTTTGTTTGTTTTTTGTTTGTCTCCATTTATGCATCAAATGGTGCGGCCAAGGCGAGGTGCTCAATTTCCATAGGCCATTTATCACTGCTTGCGGCTTAATTTATTTATTTTTTTTTTCCAATATTTAATTTAGTTTCTTATTTTTTCACTTCATTTTAGATTTAGTTAGTTTCTTGAGGTTTTCCCTTTTCAATTTAACTTTGTTTAAGATATTATTTTAATATTTAATATTATATTAAATATATTAGTGTAATATTATTTAATATAATCCCTTATCATTAATGTCAGTATTATCTATTAATTAATTCATTAATTCATTATTCATTCATTCATTTATAATGGGGGGTTAAGAATAGGTATCAAAGTACAAACACAACACCTTGTAAAAGGAGTTGACTCAGTCATGCAGACTTTATAGTTTCAATAATTATCTGCACCAGCACCTCCTCATACTTTTTGTGTTAACAAATTTGACCAAATTGGCAACAACTAAAACTAAAGATATTTCCTGTATATTTCAATTCTATCTAGCTTTGTAGGTGCACAATATTGTGTGCTTTTCCTCCCTAAAATCTAGTTTTTATTTTTATTTATTTATTTTTTTTAAAGTTCACACCTAGGTCCAGTTTAGTTTTAATGAACTATAATAACCTTTGAACAGCTGTCTAAGACAGAAAAGAGTTGGATGTGGAAAAACCGACATGTGAAACAAAAGCTCTGGAACAACTTAAAAATAATTGATGTTTATTAAGGTGTTTTCTGCAAGTAGAAGGGAAAACAACATGTGTTAAAGTGCAACACCTTTTTCTATTTCTAGCTACACTTAACATTTAAGAATGCCAAAGACGTACTGTGACTTTGAGCACCACTTCAGTCCAGACTGAAATATTTTGACAAACACTGGATGGGCTGCTATAAAACTTTGTACAGACTTTCATGTTCTCCAGGTGATGGATCCCAATGACTTTGATTATTTTTCATCTAGCACCACCTGCAGGTTGATATCTGTGATCTGAGTGAAATATTTCAACAACTATCGGATGGATCGCCGTTAAAGTTGATACCAACATTCATGTCACCCAAAGGGTAAATTGTTAAAACTTCGATGACCCTCTGACCTTTCATTTATCATAATCATTTATCATTTAACTAGCCCGGTGATTACAGTTTACGTACATTTTCAAACCATGTACGAACAAATGGCATTCCCATCACCCCAAGCTACACTTTGTGTTTAGTGCTAATTAGCATGTTAGCATGCTAAAAACGTAACATAGTAAACATTATATCTGGTAAACACTAACATGTTGGCATTATCATTGTGAGCCTGTTAGCGTGCTGATGTCAGCATTTAGCTCAAACTAAATACCGCTGTGCAGCTTCACAGAGCTGGTGGCATGGCAGTAGACCAAATAGCATCCTCCTATGCTAAAGTGCCATAAACTGCAGTTCCTCTATTGGCCACTTGAGGCTGGCTCCAAGATTGAGTCAGTCCCCCGAAACTAAGATGCCCAACTTTACAGCAGAAAGAAGCATGTTTACAGCCTGGTACAAAAATGATTTTGGTCTCTTTTTTTTTAATTTTTAATTTTTTTTTTTCATAATTTCAAAATTCATTACAACATGCACACATTATTTTCTTTTGTCATTAGCTATCACTTAGTTTGGATACAAAAAAGAAACGTTCTCAAAACCATTCACACCTGTAATATTTTTATTTTTGATATTTATTTTTTTATTTAGTTAATGTGCAATGTTCCCATCCTCCCTACAGTTTTTGTAAATACTACACAGTAATGATCTTTACATGAACAGAGACAAGTTAAACAACTTATGATGTTGTCAGGTTCACTAAGGTGTAGCCTAAGGCTCATTCTTTACACTGATTCCTGTCACTTTTAAATGCTGTTTATATGATTTCCAACACCTCTGACAGGCCCAACCCAGAGCGACGCACACTGCTCACAATGCAGAACAATGTCGCCAGTTTGGATGAAACATGCTGAAACTGCAGTTTCTTTTTGGCCCTCCTCTCATTAAATTCATGCTTCTTTGCTGTTTTCTGTTTCTCTTCATCTTTATGAATTCAGTGCATGTATTTGTATTTTGGAGTTGTGCTTTCCTTGCAGCAACACTTCAGTTCATCCACTTTCAGCTAAAGCACCATCAACCTCTCAAATATGTGCATGTTGGTGCAGAAGTTCTGGTTTGCAATGGAAAAACTGGGCTTGGGCAGTTAGAGGACGCCTGTGGGCCAGTTTAGTAGCTTGCAGTGCCCGAGAGGAAATATCAAAACTGACCTCAAGTCAAGCAAACACATTTCCACGAGATGTGAAATAAGCTGAATGGACAGCGAGGGGAAAGTACTGCGTTCATCTGAATCAAGAGAAGGCGGAGACTCCTGAAGTCTCTCTCTCCCAACGAGAGGAAACCTGAGCGGGGTCGGTACCGCGATGGAATCTACCACACTGGCATCTGCCAGAGCCAAAACCTCATTCTGGAAGTTTGGAAAGCAGAGTGGAGTGACAGCATTTCCTGCATCCATTTAGAGTCCCACAATATGGAAAACATTTAGACCTCTAAAAGAAGAAAAGTCAAGTCATACATTGGTTGTGATTCTTTTTTTGAGTAAATTCAAGTTTTGTAAAGGAAACCTTTTATCTGTGAACAATAACAAATTGGAAACACAAGGCGAGTTGGTTTGATACTTGATTGTGTGGTCTCCGAGCAGAATTGTTCTTTGTTATAGATTTGTAAAATGAATTAAATCAAAATTTCTATGAAAATACTCAAATATCCTCTGTGTCTGTGGAAATATGCCGCAGCTATTGTCTGGGTGGTGTGGCTGTGTGCCAGGATAACCAGGCATGATATTTAGACTAACCACTATTGGACCACTATTTAACCACCATATGTTGAGTACATTTTTACTGTTTTTAAAACTCTGTGTCCATTCCAAGTGTGTACAGAAAATTACATGTTAGTCCAAAGGCCAGAGAGACGAGCTTCCTGTTGGTTATTTAACACCATAATCATTCTTGATTTCTGTTGGTGTAAGACCACTTTTTAAACATTAATGAATATATTCCACAAGTTTCTTTTGCAGATTCGTAAGTCAACATAGATGTTTCTTTATCATGTCACTTAACGAGCCTAATGCATTTATTTCTCACAAAAATGTTTGCTATTGCATAATAGTTGCGACCATTTCAGAAGTCAGGTTTGTCAGAACCATTAACAATCATACAGGTAGCTGCAACAATGGAACTATGTATTTGGCATTCCTGCATACACCAAGCCTACATATGATATTTGAGTGAATATTTAATAATGAAGACTGGATAAAACAAACTCAATATAACAGAACATTGTTGCCAAAACTTGAGTTTATATGACTTCATCTCATAATTTTCATAATTTGAAATAAGAGGCAAATTTGAAAAGACATGTTGCACAGGGAAGTCTATCGTCTCTCAGAGACCAAGTCTTTACTAATGACAGTCCTCTCACCAGGAAATTATGTTGATAAACTCATTTGAAATAGCAAAAACGTTAGAGAAATATAATGCCAAGAGAATTATGTCTTCTTCCAGCATAATAAGGAAATGTTGCTGAATAATGTACCTTACATGTCATAAAAATGTTGTTACTGAACATGTCAGCAACATCTTGACAGTGCAGTTGTTTTTCTTTTAAACAGGCATCTTCCAACATAATATCCAGTCATAAAGACTACAGCATTATTTTCTTTAATCAAACCACAATCTTTCCCTAACCCAAACCAAACTGCTTTTTTGGCCTAAAACTAAGAAAGCAGTGTGGACATGAACCCAGAGTTCTAGGGTCATCGTCCTGCAGTTTGTACGCCTGCCATCCTCCTTGCAAAGCCTACGTGGTACATGAATGTAGTGCTCGTTACTAGAAAATAAAGCTGTTTCTAAACAGAATCATGGTAGCAATTATGTTGCCACAACAACATAATTAACATATTTTGTAAGAGACAGGTTTAGTTTGAAACTGAAATTACTTTGTGTGGTGTCACAAACGACAATCTCAATAGACTTCACTATACTGCCGTTACATCAGTTTGGTAGATGAAATCTTCTACTGAATTTTCACTAGTACTGGCCATGAATCAATCACTGAACAAGACCTATTGGACAGAGACCCAGGGGCCCAAAATATCAGAGGTCCTTTGGCCTTCATCTGCAAAATGTCACTCAAATCACTGTAGCATGTACTAACAAGGAGAAGATCACAAAGCTATGCAAAGGAGCTGCACAGAGACACAAAACAACCAAAAAAGACACAAAATGACCTCAAAGAGATGCAAAATGGCAACAAAGAAAGAAGCAAAATCACAGTCTGTTTGTCTTGCTCCTGTGTAGGTGGTGGAGCCTTTTGAATATCTTTGTCCAGGAGCCCATTGTCTCATAATCCACCCATGGTCAAGACCAAATCCATCCGTGAGTGTACAAATTAAGTTATATTTATATAATATTTTGCCGAAACCCTCAACTTTAAATTGGGAGGAAATTTAATGATTTGAGGGAGACACTCTACAGAGTGTTGTATTAATAAGATAAATGTTAAAGATGACATTCTGTATTTTTTGAATAAAATGACTATAATGGCCTTCAAGAAGCTCAGTATTACGTTTCGTTCATATTGTGAACTTGTGTTAGCTCTAATGTGTGTGTAGTTGTGGGAGTGACAGCAAAATGTTAAAATGAGTGCATTTAACTGTCTAAAAAATTAAATAATATTATTTTTAGTGGTGTGTGCAAATGTTTCATGACTAATTAAAAAGTTCAAAGATGTCCATTTTGAGACTTGACAGATAATTATGATTGGTTACTTCATAAAATACATTCCAGAAACTTCACATCAGTCACTTTCCGTGACCTTTTCCAAATTGCCTCTCGGACGAAAACTATTTTGAGGAAACCGTCAGGTGAACTACAAGAAAGAGCTCTTTGGGTGATCTAAGGGGTTAAACGGGAGTCGAAGAGTCTCTTGGCTGCTATTCAAGAGGCGAGCAGCTTCAGGCGGTGCTGGTCGCGGCTCACAGCAGCTGAAAGAGAAGGCTGTCTCCAACGCCTCCCCCCCTCCTGTGTCTCTGTCTCCATATAATTACACTATGGCTGACAGACATGGTGCTTAAAGTAACAAAACAAAGACAGGCTGGAAAATAAACAGCACCTCAGTCATTCGGTGGAAGAGCGAGCCCGAGATGTGTACATTGCTGAGTTTTATACTAATAGTTTAGCAAAGGGGGGAAATAGTTCACAGTGAAAGCAAAGCCAAGTCCTTGGAAACCATAAAGGTGACAGTCAGTCATCCTATTACTCATGTCCGAGTATTAATGAGGTAACAAGAAGCTCGACCACAGCTGGTATTATTGTTTCATTTCCAGTGACACAAGTGTGTCACGGCTTTGCAGTATGCAAGTACTTCTTCACAGTGATTTTATACTTTTATACTTTTATACTTTATACTATATTTTATACAAAAGTCTGTCTGTCTGTGTGTGTGAGTGTGTATTTGCAAACTAATGTACACAAAGTTGGTTATGTGTGGACTGGGTTGAGAAAGAGGCAGAAAACAACAGAGTAGTAAAAAGATGAAAGGACTCTAACTTGACAATTTTTGCACACAGATATCCAAAAAAATGAATAACTGAAAGAAATCCTGCCTGATTTTAATATATTTGACACTTTATATTTGATCATTAATCAGAAAAGATACTGCGCATTTTCAAATAATGAATGAATATTCTTCTATGATGTAAGTTAGTGACAAAGTAACATTTCATTGTGTTTGGTCAGTTAATCCTCATAAGTTTATCTATAGAAAATTAGCTGTATAAAAACTGTTAGAACAGTTTAGCCATTCATTATGTAAAAAGACAAATGCTGCAGGGCCTATTTGTAGGTCGATGTAGAAGTTAGCATCACTCTGGTTCCCTTGTAAATTAAAAAAAAAAAAAAAAAAAGCTAATGGGATAAATGCAATAGCCAGGGGTAAAAAGGCGTCAAACGAACAATACTATGGTTGCATGATTTAACATCGGCACCATAAAATGGCTGTAAAATCGTGTTCGACTTGATGATGCCCTGTTGGCTTTTTTAGTCTCTTGTTAACAACTGTCTTTTTTAACACCTAAAATGTTCAAAATTCACAAATGGGGTACTTTCTGGTGCGTTTTATGTTGTAGAACAATACATGAAAGTCTCTTAAAGGTCAAGTGTGATAGGATTTAGGGGGATATATTGGCAGAATTGAAATACAATATAATAGGTATGCTTTCTTTGAGGTATGGTAGAATAAGATCGTGTTTCATTACCTTAGAATGAGCCGTGTACGGGGGGGTTGATCCTCTCCTTTTCCACTGAGATCACCATGTTGTAGCACCATGTTTCTACGAAACCTCAAAACGCACAAACCAAATACTGGCTCTAGATAGGGCTCTAGATTCATGTTTTCACGAGGTTAATCACAGTTTGGGGCCGCTCCACAGTCAGCAACTTCAGAAAAACACAGATTTTTTAATGTTAAGCTTGAACCAAAAAGCATGATGAACAAACAGGCAGGTAAACTGACAAAAGCAGAGAGCAGATGGAGCGATATATATACTGCTCGACTAATCAGGGGAATGAGGAGCAGGTGGGTGAGTGGGAGGAGATGGTCAGGTGATGTGATGGTGGGGAAGAAGCTACTGCAGGCAGAATCTGGCTGAATGATGTGGATAACCGAAAAAAAAAAAACAATAGAAAAGTCAAAATTAAACCAAGGCTTAGGTGGAGAACCAAAGAGTGTCTCTGTGATTAGTGCTGTATACAGGTGGTGATGTATTGCAGGTCCAGATCTTTGTTCAAAACCTCTTCAGTTTCAGGGCCCTGCAGCTGTGCATTCAACAGATCCATCGTTAATGTCATTAGTAACACCTGCTTCTCTTACAATGACAAACCAAAATGTCTGCTGTGTCCAAAGACCAAAGTTTAACCCCAAAATCCAAAATTATGACTGCAGCTTCATGTGACATTTACTGAGATCTATTATTCAAAAGATTAACAGTTTTTTCATGAAAAATTATTTTTAAAAATATCTTTATCCTGGAGTGCTTCAACTTTATAAATAATGCAGGTAAAAGCACAAAAACAAATCATAAAAACAATATAAAAAGCAATCATAAGCATATGCAAACAGGCAAAGGCACAATAAAACATTAAAAAAAACAATAGAACAATCCAAAGCACATTGAATGAAAACCAAAGACACAAACAAGAAATGATTTAAAAGAGAATACATTAAGTGCAATGGTGAAATAGTATGTCTTCGTCAGACTGCAACAAAGTCATCTTTGATTTTTATTGTTAATTTTTCTGGTTAAAAACTAGCATAACATCCCAGCAGGCTTTTCATCATTTGTCTTGTCTTTGTTTTATTGAAAGCACCTGAGTTAATTTGTTTTTTAAATTGTAATCTGATTTTTCAGCAAAAATAAATAAAAAAAATCTTACCTTCATTCCTGAGGCAGTACATCTGTTCTTCAGATTGGACCAAATGATGAAAAATCAAAGTAAATCCAATGCTGAAGACCTAACAATAGAGCGTTACACAAACAAAACCATACACTCCATCTATCATACAGAGAAACAATCATACAGGCACACTGACTTCATGGAAAATATCATTTTGATGTTTAAACTGGTCAAAGATTAAATGCTAATGTAATATTTTATTGATTAAGTCACTAAAAAAACATTAACCTTACTAAATAACTGAGCCGGGCTTAGTTTAGTACCCATATCACTCTGACATAAATTTGTTTTGATTGTCTGTTGGTATTAAAATGACTAATCAGAGAGCTCTGACCTCTGTGTCATTTTTTTTTTACTTTTCACTTACTGAAGACTCTGCAAACACCCTCCATGTTTACAGACAATAATTTACAACTGTGAGTTATCCATTGGTAAATTTGTTTGATTAGATCTTAATTAATCTTAGCATCATCAGCTTTAATAATCCTGGATTATATGTCACAAACATCAGAAATATGTGTGGATGCCTTCATTTAATAGACTTCAGGGCTCGTAATAGATGCTGATTGTTTATTTATACGTTTATTGACCATAGGCGCTGTCTGTCATCGTTTTCTTTGGTCGTGAGGATGGCATTAATAAACACTGATGTGCAATCAGCGTGAAGACAGTGAGTAGATGTCTGAGCTGTCTGCGGTTTCACACAAGAGGCCTCGCTAACAGCGGGGGTATCGATCCACATGCACTCTGAGCAGCAAAGTGACAAAACACCGTCAAGATGATGATGGTGTGATGAGGAGAGAGGAGTGTGGATTTTGAGGTCGGAGTGCTTTTCCTCCCGTGATCACTTGTACTGTTTCAGATTTCTGCGCTCTGGGGAAAATTCAGAGCTGGACTATCATCTAAAAAATGCTTTTATTGTATTAGTTAATCATACAATTGTCTTATGTGAGGTACTTTACTTAAAAAAAAGAATATTTTGATCATTGTTATTTGTTGTGTTTACTCTCTGTTTGTTATTGTTTATCTAAATTTTATTGAATAGATGGCATCGGTCATTATTTTTATTATCAGTTCTTAACCTTTTGAAACCTAGGAAAATTGGCTTGATTTCTTAAAAAAAACATGGAAGGAAGGTAATGAGTAATGAAAGAAGAAAAGACTCAAAAATTAGCAAGAAATTGGTTAAAAAAAAGTGCAAGGAAATTACTGCAAAATTAGTTTAAAAAAATAAAAATAAAAGACAGGAAAAACAAACAAAGAAAACTAAATTTGAAAAAGTACTTAATATTTTAATTCTGTAACATCATTTTAAATATCGAATTATGATCATTATAAATACAGTTTTCCCTAGCTGTTTAAAAATAATTTTCTAAATACAGTACAATACAGTACAAATTTCTTGCAATTTAAGAAACATTTCTCCCCAAGTTGCTCATTCTCTTTCATTTTTAAAGGAAAGTGCACGATTGTGCTCAGGGTTTAAAGGTTACATGTGAAAGGCATCTGAACGCAACATAAGACAAGTGTTGTTGATCTAGGCTAAAGGTTAAAGGTCTAGTGTGTAGGATGTAGTGGCATCTAGTGGTGAGGTTGCAGATTACAATCAAGTGAAATTTGTGTACCAAGTTTGTCATCAGGCATAGACAGGCCAACACTGAAAATGTGGGATTAAAAAAAAAAAAAAAAAAATACCTGTTACTGTGGCCCACTTGTTTTAGAACAGCCCATCTTTAGGGGTACACGGTCCTAAAATTGTCAATAGCCTACTTGTAGGGCAGGCGCAGAGGAGCTGGTAGTTGTAATCCCCCTCCACCCCTTCAAGTGGATCGGTCCATCATGTAATGTCAGAGGTCAAGCAGAAGAGGTCACATGGGAAATAAATGAAATCAAGGCAGAAAGAGCAATGATAACTAAAATGTAAATACAACTTAAATACATAAATAGGCTAAAAATGAAAAGGTGGAGCAAATTAGGTGAGAGAGAAAAAGAAAAAAGAACTCAGAACTGCAGACTTTTTCTGACATTTGTAGCTGTGATACCATTAACAACAGTCTGATGTCAGCACCAAATAAAGAGGAGGAACATGTGAATAAAATGTGAAAGGCGCTATATCTAGAGCCAGTGTTGGATTTGTCCATGTTAGGCTAATGTAAAAACATGGTGGTGCAACATGGTGGACTTGGTAGAAGAGGACCTGCTCCCAATGTAGATATCTCACTCTAAGGTAGCAACAACACAATTTCATTTTTAATGAACCTAGAATAAAGTTAACTACAAGTAAACAATTACATTTTGGGTAAATTTAACAAGTGTTTAGATATAAATAAACTGTTAAACTTATATTTACCTTCCTTTTTGTGGTAATTGGTTTAATTTTTGGAAAGAAGAACTTAACACCCTCTTTGCTGGCATCATTTATCTGCAGCGATGTACAGGTGTACTGCAGGACACCAGGACATCACTGTTACACATCTTTGACCACACATTGATGTTAAACAAGCTTTAAACTCTCAAATTTTTAATGTAACGTAATCTAATAATTTCCTGTCTGGTTATTGTTGCAACACTGCACATTTAACTTATAGTCCTTCTCAGGGCCCTCAACCCACAGGTTGGAAACCACTGCTCTTGATCATGCAGTTGAAAATGATCAACAAAAATATAAGCATATGTAATTTGCAGTCAAAGAGCTAAAACCTGTAAACACCCCGGTTTGGTTTTCCAAGCTATCACTCATCTTGTTTGTCGCAAAAACAGAAAACGTCTTCCATTAATTACCCATCTCTGATGTATTCATTAACATAATTATAACATCATAATCTGGACAGGGATAATTATACGGTGAAGGGGTGGAGCCGGAGAGCCAGCGGCAGAATTAGCTCGTTTTTTCTTCAGTTCACAGTGAGGTCAGCACGCACCGCAGCCCTGAAGACGAGGGCCAAAAACCCTCCTCGCTCCTCGCTCACTGCCTGGGATCATCGTCTCCATGACTTTGAATCCTGACAAAGGAAAACAATTAAGACAGGAGAGCAGGCAGGGGTGTTTTCAGATGAGAAAACCAAAAAAGAGAAGGAAGAGAAAACATGGTATGTTTTTTGGACTAGTTCTGCCAGCAGCAAGTCTCCCACCCCGATCCCTCCTCTGAATCCTTCCATTGTATCCTAACCACAAATCCCACACTTTGCCTGGAAAAGCAGAGAGGAGACTTGACTGAAATATACATTGGAATTTTTGGGGGGTGTACAGGAATGAGCTTTTAGAAATGTTTTATCCACTTCTGCATGTCATTAAATGCAAATTAGAGTTGAAAACTATGATACTGTACTTCCGAAGCACAAATGTCACTGTTTTTTGTTTCCTAAAATCCCATGACATGCATTTTCAGCTCAGACTGTGAGCATACAGTAACACTGGAGAGATCTCTGAATGCTGCAGTGCTTCATTTTTCCTCAGGAGTGCTTCGACTTTGTAATCAACCCCTCTTTACTTTTACAGCTAAAGTTAATTACAGGTTTCAGCGAGCAGCCTGCAGAGGTTCAGGGTCAAAACAAAAATGCCTGAGCAGAACGAGGTGCTGCTGCCGCTTCTCAAACACAAAACTCTTGAAATGTTATCGCTTTTTAACTGCTTACATTGCTTTTTCTTTTTACTGCTCTTGCTGTTCAACACAAATATGGGTTTGCATAAAAAAAATGTGTTGTTGAAAGAGTCAAACAGGATGCCATTACCCTATAAACACCAAACTTTCTCTACCAGAGTCGGTTTTTGGGCCTGCATGCCCTGCTGTGGTTTGTTGTGTAATCTCTCAGTTATGCACTTTATTTTCTTACCACTGGCACTGTGACGCCTTTCAGTGTTTTCCATCGCCACTGGTGCCTTTTCACACCAAGAAGACAGCTAAAACTTGATATTTTATCCAGTTTGAACAAATTTTCTAAAAATTTATTGTATGCGGAATGAAACTCTTGCAGACACAAACGACAAAACATTTGAGCATGAAACTTCACTCTTGACTGGGAAAAATAATCTCAAAGTTAATCTAAGCTCAAATGTCAATTTATTTGCTTTGCAGAGCTTTAATTGCATCACAAGGACATGCCTCACCTCAGTGAGCTGGCTCAGGTGTTATCAGGTGTTATCACATGACCTACAGCGAGGTTTTACTTGATAAAAGGGGTGTTGGATTTTACCATTTGATAGTATCACTGCAACACCAGATGAAGCTGTGTTGTGCTTTAATCACTTTCCACACAATAACTGTGTTTACATTCTTTCACTTACTTTGTTATAGGAATGATGGTGAGTGATGGTGTTGGTTTCATTTTGCTTAGGCCAGCATTTCCAAAACCTCTCCTTGAGCAAAACTAGCCCTGCATGTTTTAGATCTCTTCCTGCTGCAACACAGCTGAAATAAACGAGCCTGTCATCAAGCAGCTTCAGGAGTTCATAATGAGTTGATCATTTGAATCAGCTGTGTTGAAGCAGGGAGAGATCTAAGACATGCAGGTCAGGTGGTGCTCCAGGGGAGATTTAGGAAACACTGGCTTAGGCTACGGTGCGAAGGCGATCATGCGTTCGCTTACCTTTCAATTAAGTGCTCCCCTCTATTGACACGTTTCAGGCTAAGCTGAAGACCCAAATGTTTGCTTAAGCCTTTGAGGGTCATTAAGATTTTACTTTTCATATTTTTTGTTTCACAACTTACTTCTCTGTGCTTGGTTTTTATTAACTTAGTTATGTGTGCATGCTTATGGGATAGCACTATGTTATCTCTATTGCTTTTTTGTGTATATTTTTTAACTGGTTGTTTTTTAACATGCTTAATAAATAAACATGATGTAAATTTAGCTTTGCGTAAAGATTGGGAGCAGGGGGAGACAGCTAGCCTGGGTCTGTCCAAAGGTATTTCTTGTGTAGCCAGACCTGTCTCTACAGGTGCGTTCACAAATTGTTTTATTCGTTGTAGATCTTTAAAACAATTCACAGGACCAACAAAGCAGGCACAACTTATTGTGCGATCCAAATCTTTGTAAAAACTCGCTATTTTCAGCATGAAGGTTATTAGGCTTGGAGGTTGTTGTTTTCTGTAGGGGATTTCGAAAGGGGTACAAAATGTTCACAAAAGCATGCAAATCCAGAGATAATGCAAATGAATGATGCCAAGCATGTAGTTCAAAACATCACCTTTGTTGCAATGAAGTCAAGTACTGTAGTTATGGGAGCATAGGCTGGTGTGTTTTTCTTCACTGAATTTGAAAATGGAAACACACAGATATTGGAAGGGAGGGAGAATGCCGGCCTAAATAGCCAGCCAATGGCAAGCTTACAGACACAGTCTACACCTGGTAAGTGAGACTAGTCCAAAAGTCAACCGTCACCTCGAACCATTCATGTCAACCCTGAAAAGTGCATCTATGGTGTAAACAGAATATCTCTTCGCTCTGGGAGAAAACCGGCAAAGTGTTTGTCAGAGTCATAACCCTGCACATCACAGAAAACAACTAATCCATAAAAGTACTTGAGACCACCACACAAAACCTTCATTTAATACAAATACTTTATTGACAATGTGTGTATGGCATACTTTCTGATGGAATTGCTAAATCATGAGAACATAAACCAGGTTTGTCTTATTTTTACAGTTTATATTTGCAAAATGACGCTGAGAGACTGTAATGCATATATAGAATCAAAAGTGCATATTCTTGTTCCTTTTTATTTTGTCCATATACACATTACACTATACATAAATAATTGCATTGTAAAAATGACTCAAGTATTTACATGTATAATATATTTTATATAATATATAAATTTTATATTAAATCTAGGTAGATTACAATTAGGATACTGGGGCAGGAAAGCTCATGTGAGTCTCTGTGTTTGTGTGCTATCTGTGGTTGTTAAGTAACACCTCCAGCCAGCACGGACAGGAAGTGATGAACTGTCTGGAGTAGCAGGGGCCCCATCCTTTAGCAAAACTGATGCGAACACTGTGGGGGTCCCAGGGCCCCTCCTGGCACTCAGGCTTCACGCCGTGCTCCGTCATCCAGCTCGAGCACTCATAGTCAAACACCTTGAGGGAGAAGCCTGGCATCACCCTCTTTACACTCAGCCCTCGAGCCCTGGGTGGGTCCAGAGTGGGCGAGTGGACAAACACCGGGTGCTGGCTGCGGTTGTACATCCACACTCCGTCCGGCTCACGGCTCAGCACAATGCCGTAGCCGATTTTACTGCGTATCTGTTGCACACTGCTGCTGCTGCTGTTCCCTCCACTTCCATGGCTGGGGTGTCCATGAAGACCCGATGTGCCGTGGCTGCCCGGGTCGTCACGGCGGCTGTGGTAGGCATTGGCGTGGAGCTGGCCCAAGCAGAGGCCCGTGCCCTGAGGTAGGTCATAGAAGATGTTGAGCGAGGGCTCGTAGGCTGGATATAGGCGACCCACGCGTGTGCGCTGCTCCCAGTAGGCAACACTGCACCAGTGAGAGCGATGTCCGCCGAAAGTCGAGGAGCCGAGGGAGGTACCAGTGTCTGAGGGAGAGAGGAGAGACGGAAGAATTAATATTGGAGGCAAAGAGTGCATGTGTGAAGATGAGTGTTCACGCAGCCAGAATGTGACCTAACCCACTTAATGATCCTATTCATGCTCATCAATACTGAGACTAACAAGACCATCCCTCATCTTCACCCTGAGACAGAACACACGCATCCCTCAAACCAATGACATGTTTTAAGTCAAAACAGCAGCAAGTTGTAGAAGGATATTGTTTCAACTTTCCACCCAAAAATATTATATATTCCAAAAATATTTTCTTTTACTGCTTGAGCAAAATTCATGCGACCTTGAACCTGTGAGTGACAAAATAAAGGAAAAACCTGCATTAGATGTATTGACTCATACAGAAGCAATCCCTCTCATTCGTCATTAACGACACACTAGAAATGTGTAGTTACGTTTTTTATTTGCAGGAACTTCTGGATGAAAACGGGCTGAACGTGCACTGACCGATTAAAGGAAAACAAAAAAAGACAACTTGACTTAAAGAATCTGAGGAGTCCTCAACTAATGAATCAAATCAGCTCTAGTGATTTAAGACATTTTGAGCAATTCAAATTAAATCAACTTGACTTGAAACAACATTTCCATACTCATCAAATCCCTCAGTGACCCCTTATACTCTATATGGAAGCATCTGCATTCACTACATTTCTTCACTCACTTGTTTTTCCTTTGATTTGTCACTGGTCTGAATATTCTGAAAAGGTGCTTAAACTGCCAACACTTAACAGCCCACTTCCTCCTCTGACATCCCTCATCTTCTCCCTCAGAAACACTCCTTCAGGTCCAGAGTTAAAGAGTAGCAGCAAAGAGGGGAGCAGGGGGGCGGGAAGCATTCAGCTCTCTGTCAACCTAGCGCATGCCCGTGAACCCTTGACCCCCCAGCCCTCATGCTATCAGCTCACATTAACTCCCACACAGAGTGATGCCATTATTTTGCTCCAGAGACTCTATTGACATAGAGGATTTAAAGACCCATGTGCCTTTGGCCCCATTCCTTTCATATTCCCGCAAGCACCCCCTCTTCATCCACCAGGGGCCAGAATGGCTGCGGCCCTTCTCCCATTAACAAGCTGCTTTTGGGTGAAACCAGGACCGAGATTAGGCTAGGTGTGTTATGTTTGCACAGCGGCCATTTTTGTTTCGGGGAGGGGGGTGGTAGAAGAGGCGGTGGTAGTGCGCAGAGCTGAGAGGAGGAGGAGATGTGTGTGAGTGTTTGTACGCAAATACAAGCGCAGACACACACTAGATGATGAGATAGGGCCTCACACATGCACAAGTACACACACAAATTGGAACTTCTGATCCAAACAGTACGACTACATCACAAACACACACGCACACACACACAAACACACACACAAAATTGCACTTCTCATCTGAGGCCCACGTGTGTCATTAGTGAATTCCAGGCTGGCAACTCCTGCGGTCTGGAGTTTTTACAGCTCTCCAATAAGAGAGCAGGCTGCTCAGCTCGCAGGATCTCTCTCTTTCTCTCGCTCTATCTCTTTCTGACTCTCTCTCACACACACACATACACACACACACTTTTACAAGCCATGCTCTTCCCTGTAATAAGGCAACACAAACATGTCTGGGGAAACACAGGGAGACTTTATGAGCTCACGATCAAATTAATTCCCAAAGAAGACATAAAACAAACTGGGACTTTTTAGGGTTTTTTAGACATAGTACACTTTAATTTCCAGCTTATAATGAATGATGCTGGAGAGAGTATAGTATTAAATCCTGGCTTTTAAGTTTCAAATGAAATTTGAACTCTATAGTGACCTAAATTGATTCAGTTTTTCTGCACCACATATCTGAAAGAATTCCTGCTTTATGTGTATTATTCTTTCATTTATTCTTTTTAAATCCTATATATACATCTTTTTTTATTGTTTTGTATTCTTTTATGTCTCATTTAATGCCTTTTATGTCTTTTTTAAAGCACTTAATTTTTTTGTTGCTTGAAGGTCTAGTGTGTAGGATGTAGAGGGACATATTAGCAGAAATGGAATATGTTTTAATAAATATGTTTGTATAATATTTGGTGTAAAAGCACCTAAAATTAAGAATTGTTGTGTTTTCTTTATCTTAGAATGAGCTGTTTATAGCTACATAGAAAGCAGGTCCTCATTTACGGAGATTGCCATGTTGCACCGCCATGTTCCTACAGTAGCCCAGGATGGTTCTTGACAGGGCCATTAAAGTTTATCGTATTGGCAACCATAGTAAGCAATCGCCTATGCAAAGAGAGCATCAGAAAAACACTTTTTTTTTTTTAACATGAAACTGCTTTTTTTCTGTGTTTTTACCATATTAAATCTGCTGGTCCATTTGTTTTTGGAAGAGACATCTGTGGATAATTTGGCCTTTGGTAATCAGAGAAAAAAAGTATACCAAACTCCTTGTATGATTGTTTTTCAGAGGAGAAGACCTCTACAGACATTTCGGCTTGTGGTAAAAACCTCCAGAACAATGAACACTGAAGAAATTCCCACCAGGAGAAGTTTTTCTGGTTGCAATCTGCAATTCTAATGACGAGATGCAACTAAATCCTCCGTAAACCTTACACAGTGTTCCTTTAAGTTACTATTCTATATATGTATATTTACAGTATATATATATCATATTATTTTGCTTGCTGAGTCATTTGCTTATTTATTTGTAATTTACTTGTTAACCGTATTGCATTTATATTTGATTTCAATTACTGTTACATTCTTAACTTACATTATTTATATTTCTTTGTTTCCCGCCATGTTTAATTGACCACAATACAGTGAATAACTTCTCAAAGGGCATCAATGGATACAAAAAGAAAGTTTAAAAAATAATCAAAAAGTGTTGGTACTGATCTGCTGTGAAGTCAAAACCACTCAATCATGATTTCCACCAGTGTTTGACAGCGCGAGTGGTACAGCATGTCATGTTTAATGTTTCTGGCACAGTCCTTAGTGTCATCATACTCAGCCTGGCTATCATCCAACTAAAAGGTATAATGAGCTTGTGTGAGAATGTCGAGGGAGGAGGGAAGAGGGGGCGACCGAACTTTTTCAATGGAATTTTAAAAGACGGGTTCAGACTGGAGGTTATCAGCATGTTTATGTTCGAGGGGAGGAAGTGAAGAAAAAAAAAACGTGTGTTAGTGTGTGACTGCGTGAACCTGCGTGCCTACATCTGTATGTGAGGGCTGGCAGCAATTACAGCGTCCTGCAAGCATTTACACCAACCACCATTTAACAGCTCTGTTTACCAATTAGATAAGTAGCCTTTGTTATTTCATTTCAAAATCACTGTCTCTTAGTGCCAATCTCATGGAAACGCCCTGGTGCACTTTACGGTTTTTATCCAAAGCCTGAACAAAGGTGGGAATAAAAGTGAAATATAAAACAAATTACTTGCTGTAATTAAATCACAATAATCCACAAGTTAAATGTATGGACTTGTTTTGTTTTTCAGACTGATAAAAAGCAGTGGCAATCTGAGTTCAGGGGTCAGACAGGCAGTTTCCTGCCAGCTTCCCAGCAGACTGACGAACCTGGACTTCAAACAATGACAACAACACTCATCTTTCCTATTTTTTCCTCCTCCAATCACAAGTCTGTAGATATTACAAGAATATTTAAGACGTTTTTTGAAATACCAGCATTCTCCTTCTTGCTGAAAGTTTAATGAGGAGTTTGACACCTCCCAACTCTGTAAGATAAACATGAAACTACAGCCAGCAGACAGTCAGCTTAGCTTAGCGTAAAGACTGGAAACACTGAGAAACAGCTAGTGTTGTTCAAAATCTGCCTCACAACTCTTCAAAAGCTCACTAATTAACATGTTACATCTCATTTGTTTAATTTATACAAATAAAGACGTGTAGAAACAATTTCTGGTTTTATGGGGGTTAGGTGCCAAATTATTTGTTGCCGTGGAGTCTCCGCTTGTTGTGTGACAACCTTACTATGACGACAGAGCTCCAGGACGTCACTTCTTACTCATTTATTTCTTACACAATGTCATAATGTCATCTTTACGCTCAAAAATGACCACATAGATTGTTATACAACAAGATTATTATGACTTATACTTATGTTTATTGTTGGGCAACGACCTCTTGTGGCCGCAGTAGGAGCAAGAAGGGAGGTCAGGTGGCAGTATAGTCGGTATAAAGACACAAAAACCTGACGTATCTTCATGTAATAGTTCGTATGACAAATGACAAATGAAAAATTTGACGTTACATACATGATGTATTATTACGTAGGTAAGGTTTAGGGAAAGAAGGGTTAGGGGTCAGTGGTTAGGGTTAGTTGGCTTACATGGAATATATACAAATTGTAGTGCATATCTTTTCGGAGGTACAAACAAGGCATGATAACAGCCTGAAAGAGGAGGTCAAGGCGGATGAATGGGTCAAACAAACAAAGGACTTTCACACACGGGACCGTTGTCTGTGTCTTGTGTCAAACTAAAAGTCAGTTCTGAGTTATTTTGACTAAGTCAGTCACGTCACGTGATGTGGCTTAATCTTACATAGTGAACTTATGTACGTAAGTTAAATTACATAACAAAAGAAACCTAATTTAATCCAACCATGACCTTTTCCTAAACCTAAACAAGCACTTTTGATGCTAATGCGACCCTTTCATAACGTTAACCACGTGTTTAAAACTGTGACTGTTTAAGGTCATATACAACTTATTCTGTCATTTATGTATAGACATGTCGATCTCCTGTCACCAAAAGAGTGCTAATTTAGGAAACACAAAAGAGCAATGCAGTGGTATGGGTTGGAGGACTCGTTGAACTTTTTTTGACTGCTTTGGTTTTTGTACAAATATAACAAACAAGATACAGCCATAATAAAGATGGATGACATGACAGCTCCCCAAAAGTAAAGCCAAGAAATATTGACTGCCCCCTGGTGGCTGGCTGCAGTATACACCTCACCCCCTGTTTCAGTGTTGATTTTTCTGATAAATTTGGTTTTACTTAATTATTTGATGCTATAAAAAGGGGGTTGGAAATTATGATTGACAGCTATGTGTGCCAAACAGTGTGGCTGCAATTGGTTTGACGACATGACAGAGACTGTACAGACTCTGGCTCCAAATTACATCACCTGTGCAAGATAGTGCTGGCTTTCACTGGGGTGTTTTGGCATCATTCTTGTTCAGTGGGAAAAAGTGGAGAAGAGTTTTCCATCTTTATATACCCTTACTAGATAAAACAAGTTAATTATTGAGTTTTAGAGGTGCTACATGGATTTTTATCTTTGGCTACAAGCTAACTGTTTCCCCTTGTTTTGATGCTAAGCTAACCAGATACTTGTAACTTCATCCTCTAAGTCACAGTTAGAAAACAAAAAACTATATTTGCCCAAATGTCAAACTATTTTCAAGCAGTTTAAACTGTCTCCTACTACTTTAAACTCCGTCTCTTTTCCTCTCTGCCTCCAGTCTGAGCAGCGGAGGCTTCCTCCTGCTAACCTGCACAGAGAGGAAGAAAGTTTGGGGGGAGAAAAAAGGGAAGTAGAGGAGTAAAAAAAAAAAGAGAGAGACTGGGTGAAAGAGGGAGCGGGAAAATGAGAGGGAGAGAGCGAGAGAGAGAACCTGCCAAGCATAACCAGCATCCACGGAAAAAATGAAGAGAGAGAAAGAGACTGTGAGAAAGAGAGGGAGGGAGGGAGACCCTCGTCTTTCATCTAGTGCCAAGGATTAGATTCCCCTCCAGTTATTAGACTCTTCCACTGTGCTGAAAGAAGTGGGTGGGTTGGGGAGAGGGAGAGCGAGGACGGGGGGAGCGTAGGGGGGGACAGAGGGACGAGAGGGGAGGATAGAATTCAGCTACTGACCGCTGTCAGCCGCCGCTAAGATGCTTTGTTTTGGTTCAGCTTCCTCACATTTCCTCCCAATGCTCTAAAAAAGTAGAAATAAAATAAAATAACGGGGGTAAAAAAGAAAACACCCCTCCCTGGCTACAAATGGTAGGTTCTGTGTTGTTTGAGACAACTATCATTACAGGGCAACTTCAATCCAGCAAGCCACATTTAAGCTGGCGTCTCGACTATCTCTGCCATCAGAGGGCTGCGTTATCGCCAGACATTCACAGTCCAACACAACGGGGCTCCCAAACACATACAAACACACATTCTTGCACACACACAGCACACACACACGCCTTCCTTCTCCCTCTTTTTCCATTGTAAAGTGGATCTTATGATGTAGCCTGCTGCAGCGTGCAACTAAACATCTTTATCTGCCGCCTCTGCACAAGAAATGCAATCCATTATTTCATACAAACAGACGACTGCATTCCTTGAACCTGCAGGTCAACGGAGTCACAGGAAAGTAGCTGTGTGTCCCTGTAAAATTCCTAGGAAGACGTGTTTGGAGGCAGTTTAGAAAGCTCCTCCAAGAGGAAGAGAGAAAGTAACCAGTTTCCTGCATTTCTGCTGCAACTTCAAAGTGCCAGACAAGTTAAGCCAAGGAATGTCTCAGGTTTTTGAATACATCATTGCATCCTGGACAACCACTGCTGTCATGTCTTATATCATCCACAAAGACACCAAGTTCATGTTATCTCTGTGGACGTAAAAAAAAAAACAGGGAATCCAAACTTTTGTTTTGCTCCAGTCATATGATTATAGTTGAAGAAATTCTCCTAACTACGAACATTTTTGAAAATAAAAGGTGGTTTCAGTTGATGTCAAGTCTAGATTATATGCTTAAATAATTATCCACCATTGTCGTCCTCTCAAGTTTCTTACAGGTATCATGGTGCTCAAACTACAGATTGTACTTCTGCATTCTTGTTTGCCATTTGTTTGTTTACTATGGACACAAAGGGTATAGAGGCGGTTTGTTCATACTCAGAACAAACTCAGATCAAACAGTAAAACTAAGCAGCGCTGATCAAAAACAAACCAAAACTTTGTTACTGCATTGCCTATTTTTGAGTTAGTCTTTAAAAACATATTTTAGTGCACTGTTTGGCTGTAATACAAGAAATTATGAACAGGAAGTGGGCACCATACTGTTTTGTTAAAACGGGGACTGAGAAAACTGAGGTAAAGCTGTAACACTAAGCAGCGCGGACCAAATTGAAACCAAGATTCTGTTACTGCGTTGCCTGTTTCTCACCTAAAATGTTTTCAAAAACATATTTTAGCTTACTGTTCAACTGTAATTCGAGGTCAGTGGTGCCAGCCAGTCGCCATATCGTTTTCTGTGTTAAAAACATACAAGCTCACGTTACATTATCCACCTTCATGAGCATTTATTGGTCCAGTGTGGTGCAGTGCATTCTGGTAGTTGTAGGTTTTCTACCTCTTGAGCAAAAGCAAATGCCACAGCCCTTTACTTCTGTTTTCTCTGGTCATGCAACACCAGTTTGTCTTTCCACTGCATTGACAGTCTATTTTTATGAAAAGACCATCTTTCAAGCAGTGAAATACTTCTTGAAGAGATATACAAGTAACGTGTCACATTATCAACCCTTTACTCTACATACTGATGGTGTTTCTATATCAAATTAAGGCATAAACATCATATAAATCTAAAAACGCATGGATATTATCCCATCTAACGTGCTTTACTTAAGACTTTACATTGCCACCCTCATAAATATGTCTGCAACATACTTAAAATATCTCAAATATCAACAGCACACAGAGAATGTAAGAAATTAATCAGGTAACCGTGGACCTATTGTTCATGGTTCAGTTTCTGTAAATTCAGATTGAGGAAAATGTACTAAAACAGTGTATCACTTTACATCCAATCATTCAACCTGCTCTTGTAGGACATGCACAAAGGCACATATTCATCACTGGTGTTCAGCTGTTTTGGGGTTCAGCAGCAGTAACAGCTATCATTGATGCTGTCTCCTTTGCCATTGGATAATTATTCTGCAGATAAATGCAAGAATAACACAAGTTGCTGTGGCACAAGAAGTGCTGTAAAATGTACCTTTAAAATTTAAGATGCACGATTCAGTGAGAGACGATGACCAACAACAATGCAGTTTAAGGATTGTCCATATTATTAATCCCATCAGACAGCTAGCTACCTCACAACAGAGCTTTGTTGGCTTGATGAGCAGCTAAAATAACCATTTTCGGTTGGTATGCCTACTTCTTTGGTTTCTAAAGGTGCACAAATGATCTTGAAGCTGAATTAATCTGAGTAAAACAGAATAGTGACTGTGTGTTTTTGTAAATTATCTAATGTTTACTTCCTTGTAGCAGGTTTAGTTTCACTGCAACATTTGCAACAGTTTTTAGTGCAGCTTAACCAACCTAGCAGAAGGTGGGTGGGACTGAATCCTAAATTATACTTCTCGAGTACATTAAGGTGTCACAGCAGCTACAGTATATAGTGATTTATCTCTCCTCTTGCATATCCTCCTGCGCTGTTGCACCACTGTTGAAGGAGACTGCTTGATCGATTGCAGTGCATTCCTGCTATTCCTGAAGCAATCACATTCATTCATACACGGAGGTGAAAACAATCACATCAAAGTCAAACTATGCATGGTAATGGCTTTGCTGGATGAGTATGAGGTAATCTGTTGACCATTTTTGATAAGGAGTACATTTCTTCCGTCTGCTCCCTTGCTATCATCAGTTCATGTGGTGAGTGTATTGCTTATGTAGCCCCTATACATGTGGTTACATTTTTCAAGAGTTACCTGTGGACTCACTAAAGGCACATATACAGCTGCCACCACACTGCGACATAAATTAGCCTCAGTTACGACACTTCACTGCCTCAAGAAGAAAGACGGCATGTTATTGTTTCAAGAATAACTGGTCTTCAGTTTTGCACAAGTAATTTAAAGAAAGATGATTTTAACCTGAACAGAGCAACACAAGCCGACGCAGAGAAGCAGAGCTCTGCAGTTGACAAGCCTCCCCTCCCAACACATTCCTGGACAGGCCCTCTTCCTCGACACTTCCTCCCCCTGCTCAGCCAGTCACAGGGGTCAAGTTGACAAGTCTCTCATTGAGCCTCACGTGGTCTCACTATATGGCCCTCACAACATCATTACACACATTTATTGGTGGAATAAATCCATTTGTTTCACTATTAAAAGTTAATTATGAAACTAAACTAACAAACTTAATTTGGGAGAAATATCTGAATGTGAATCTCATATAGAAAAACAAGACTATGGGCTAACAATACAAGACACAAACACTACAAATACCTCACACAGTCAGCGGGTGACACGAGGACAGTGAGACCTGCAATAATTTAGTAGACCTCTCTTATAAATTGTGAAGAATAGAATAGAGACTATTCTTCTCCAAAATAGGTTGGTTTTATGAGCAGAAATTATGCGCCATTTTTACGATTTGTGTTAGGCGGCGACACTGGAGCTGACCAATTAAAGAGGTCAAACAAACACAGGACTTTCATCCAGGAGACCAGCGTTTGTGTCCACTGAGACACCAAAAGTCAACGTTCAGTTATTTGACTAAGGGATATATTGTATATCACGTTACAGTACTTCAGGAACAAGTGTACCTATTTTAAGCCAAACTACGGTCTATGTAGCTTTGGAGCAACTGCGACTGTTTCACAACATTAATCACGTGTTTAAAACAGGGACTGTTAGCGGTCATACAAGTTATTCTGTCATCTACTGGTTGGGCGCTAATGTAGGAATTGCTACTGTTGGTGGTATTTAGAGGAAGGACCATATGGCCTGCGTGGGCATATGGTTTGGAGGACTTGTTGGTATTTGCGAAAGCACATTACCCACATTTTCCATACATTAAATCTGCTTTAGTTTGTGAACATTAGGAATATACATTCAGAATATACAAAGAAACATTTGCATTCATTAGTAGTTGGGTTTTGTCTACCTGATAAATTTAAGTCCAATTTTCAGTCTTTGTTTAGCTCTGGTTTAGTCTTCAGCTGGTCCTGCGAAAAACTCCTGGCTCTTAAGCTGCTAAATGTTCCATTGTGTTCTCTAGCTAATTGCTAACTGTGCCTGTCTGTCATTTAGTGCAGGCAGCGTGCAGTGTGTTTATTTGCAGAAAAACAGCTACCTGGCCCAGCTGGAAACGATGCTATGAGAGTGAACCAAAAAAGTAAAGTTGTGGACAGTAAAACCTAAACAATGAGCTGAAAGACTCTGTAGAATGGAGGGGAACTGAGGAGTCGGCTGATCTGCGGGCTCAGTGCTACTAGCCCTTATAACATGCATATTTGATCAATTTTTAAAAGAGAAATTAATTAGATGCAGCTTTATCCATTACAGTATGTATTTAAGAACATGTGCAGGCCTACACATTGCAGAAAATTATTGCTTTGAACAGATATTTTGTGTTTAAAGCCCTCTCTCAATGATTGTTTTTTTTTAATATGGCATTGAAAGTTACATTGATCTCGACCTTTGAATCCATCCACTCCACCAAGTTTGAGCTAACTGATTCATCTGACACTGTGACATTAAACATGAGTTTCTCATTTTTAATTAAAAAATGACCAATGAGCGCTGCAGGGGGCTTTTGCCGTTATGTGGTGTGATAACAACAATGTTAGGCACGAGCTAAGTTAGACAGTGCTTCTCCCCTATCTTAAATACTGCCAAAAACAGGTTTGACTCTCTGGATATGCATCAGTGTCAACTTGAAATGACATTCAATTCAGGCTAATACATTAGTGATTGGTTAGGGAAAATCGAATCCCCCTCTTCCATGGAAATCAGTAGCATTTTTAAGTGAGAGTGGTCCAAGAATCACATGACAAACAGGATTATTTGCTTCTGTTGAGTTAATCACATATACTTAGCCACTGAAACTCCTTCAAATCAGTAAAAGATGGATCATTTTAATAAAATACCGACAACTCAGGACATAATTTCCGTATAAACAAGATCATTTTTGCCCAAAACATGAATCTACCTCCTAGCCATCTAGTGTTCAGCTATAACAAGACAGCTACTGCAGATTATACATCTTAGCTTTGCAGTTTCTTTGATAAATTCAGAGCAAGAGAGGTAACATTTAACTTCTTTTTAGCTGTTAAATTAAAAGATTTCAACTTCACTGAAAAGTAGCAAACACTTATAGTAGTTGGCAGTTTTAAAGAAAGAACTGAAGAATGATCAGTGGTTACTGACAGCTCTGTGAGTGAAAGATGAGTGTCTGCATATATAAACATATATTTGGGCTTACATTTCTCATTTAACTGGGATAGTGAAGTTTAAATACAGTACTGTAGATGTTTGTCTTTCAGTGTGGTTTTCAGTATCATGGGTGAACGCTTGACACACACACACAAACACACACACACACACACACACACACACACACACAAACTGTTGTCACTAACAACAGGCAGCCTGAAAACTCTGAAAATGTTGCTTCCCTCAAACACACTTTGGTCTTAACTCAGCGTTTCACTAAGAGCTCACAGCACAGGCGACAGTTTCCTACATTTCGTAGAGTCAGAGAGCCTGTCGACATCTGCAAAGAATCTTTAGGTTCAGCAGCATGGCAGGATTCCATTAAAAGCCAAATTGCGGGTTGGCAAAAACTCTGAGGGAACAACGGAAAGCCACAGCCAGTCCTGTAATTTAAACCTTATTTTAAATTGTGATGGCCTGACAACATGGACTGAAAGAGAGGGGGCGAGAATACAAGTCACAAAGACAGAGAGGAAGACAAGAGAGTAAAAAATGTGTGCACAACAAACAGTAGAGGCTGCAAGAACAAAAGCAGAATTAACACTAAGACAAAGAGCAGTAAAAGTCGGCTAAAAAGACATGAGAGTTAAGATGGGGGATAGCAAAAAAATGCACAGCTAATTAGAACATTATTGTGATTCTAACAATAAAATCTTAATAAATGTGATAATAAGGATTGTTTCTGTTTGTTTCACATTAAAATGTCTGCACACTGAACACAGAGACAGAATGCACGAAGGCCCAAAATCAGACACAGAAATCCCTAAAAATAAAATGTTAAAAAATGGGAAATAAAATAAAGACATTTGTGGTTTTGGTTCTTTCTTTAGTTCCATGTTGGATGAAGCGCCATAATATCGGATGTCCTTTCATGCTCAACCTCAGATAACCTCAATAGCACACATATTTTTGAAGTATGCCTATTAAATGTATCTGTGCATCAACAAAAAAAAACATTAATATATATCTTAGCTGAACGTCTTATCAGTATTAAAGCCTTCAAGGTGACAAAACTCCAGCAGCTCTGAGTTTATAGCTTGTTGATCCGAGCGATAAATACAGATAATAAAAACAAGAAAGTGATTACGTCTGTTAGCTCTTGTTTCTTGTGCATGTGTTGTCAAACAGAGTAAACTTGTTTTTAAGTCAGGTTTAAGCAAAACGAGGAGACAGTCTTCAGACTTCTGATACAAGAAAACCAAGTTTGTGTGTTTAAATGTAAACGTAACTGTAAAAGTATATCAACCCCTCCAGGATATTGCGATCACAACAATTTACAGAAATTCATCCAATCCCAGTGAATTCTGCATGATACTTTTCTGCAGATTTGACCAATCATAATGAGTTTGGCCAACCACAGCAGTGACAGGTAAAAGTCGGGGTGAACTGTTTTACAACTCATGCACTTCTGTGATGGAACTACATCAATTGACGAATACTTTTCTATTGCAAAACACACCTGGAGAATGGCTGAAACACGCTGACAACAGACAAGACAAATCAGCATGACAGAGGCTGTTGTAACAGATCACATGCTGAAAGAATCAGAGTGAGTTAGATTAAATGTGCATGGCTAGTGGTAATGTTAGTATATCAATCAAAACTCAAAACAAACTGCCATTCATTTTTAATGAATTATACAAAAAAATGCAGCTATTTTTTTTTGCCATTTTTACTTACTTCCACAATTTCATTACAATTAAACATTCATTGCAAGTTTTTAAGAAAAGCTGCTGTGAAATAAGGCATTTTAAGGCAACTGCAAAGTCTTGTGGGGACTAATATATCAGTATGTGATTCCTTAACTCTTATATTGGTAGGTATGTTTGTCTTCTCTTTTGGTGGGGAACATAAGAATGTCAATGTAATAAAAGAAGACTCGCACACAGAGAGATTCAGACTTAAGTCTGAATTTCGAGTATTTCTATTTTACATGTTGTAGGGCTGCACAGACAGTGAAAAAAATGTGCAAATGTGCACAGAGTGCAAAACGTGCAAACATTTCAGACCATGTTGGACTTCTTGGACAATGATTCTGCACTGCGGAAAGTCCAACATGGAGTGAAACTTTTGCACTTTTTGCACTCTGTGCACATCGTTTTTACTGTCTATACAGGCCAGGCCTTTTTTTGTTTTGTTCTGCGTGCAAGTATTTTTTGCTACATATTAACTCTCACATTGATTTAGTTTTCAACTAGCCTATATACTACCACAGCATAATATAATTCCTGATATTCAGTCATGGCTTTTGGTTTTGGTGTGCCACCCATAAAACCTTCAGTGGCCCCTTCTGGCCATCCTTATGAAAACATTTCTGGGGGCACCATTGGCCAAATACATGAACATGAACATTTTCTCATTATGAAATTACAAATATTTCCGAAAAAGCATTAGCTTTTATACATTAGTTGTATATAAGCATAATTTTTATGAGATAGGGGTTTAACTCTTTGAAACCTGAGCAAATTGGCTTGATTTCTTAAAAAAAAACATTAGAAGAAGGCAATAAGCAACTTATGAAGAAACGACTCATTCTTCTTTGTTTAAAGGACAAGATGATTATCTAAATAATTAATCAAAAAAAAAGAAAACAACCAAACAAGGAAATGACCTTGTTGAGAGTGTTTAGAAATAAAACATAATAATAATAATAATAATAATGTAAAGTCTTTTTAAGTATATACTGCAAATATATACATTTTTAGACTTTCTACCATAGCTTAAAAAAAAAAAAAATGTCCAGATCTACTAATTTCCTGCAATTTGCGGAGCAATTCCTGCCAAGTTACTTTTTCCCCACATTTTCAAAACAAATCATACCAATTTGCTCAGGTTTAAATTCTCCAATACAGAATGCAGCCCAAAAGTGATGTCAATCCAGGTTTCAAAGGGTTAATACCAGAGTTAAAAATTTTGGCATTCAGCCTAAAATTTGTAAAAGGTTCAAAATCCAACTAAAGGACTAAAAAAAATGAGCAGATTGACATAAAAGAGCTGTGAGTGAGTTGCGCCCTGCGTCCTCAGCTGTGTGCCCTGCTTGTGTTGAGAAAAAGAGCCGTGATGGAAAATATTTGAGGAAATGGCAAATGGTTAATGGGCCAGCACTTGATGTTGAATTCCATAGTCTAATGTGTCTCAGTGAGGCATAAGAGCAAGTGTTGTACGCGTGCCAGCAAACAGGCTGGAGGTTCAGGTCACTGAGAGGACCCGTCCAGACCGAGACGGATAGATTCTCACTGGATGCAGCATAAAGTGGGTGTTTACTGTTTTTCTTTGCACTATTTTTACATCTCAAGACTTTAACTTACTATTGAAATGACTCTGCTTGTCTCTCATTCAACATTCATTCTTCTGTGATGCAAATCTTTACTTGAGAGCCTCTGTAGATGATTTACAAAACCGTGTCCAACCGTGTCAACCTGGATTGAACTGGAAAGCTTCGCACTTTCTGAGCTGCGCTCACTAAAACAGCACGCACCAGTCAAACTCTTAAAACTGTCCTCCAAGCGTCCAAGAATGTCGGCTCAGCTCTGTGTTTCTTAAGTATTAACGGCGATATGTTCAAACATGTATCAGATGTCACTCTCCAGAGTCAGACCCCCTTATCCTCCTCCCACCTCTTTCACTCCGAGACCCTTCTCCCCCTCACCTTCCCAATTTCCCAACATTCCTGGGCCGTGCCCCATCAGTCAAAGGGCCAATTCATGGGGTTAATGCTGCAGCGAGTGCAGACAGGGCTTTGAGACAGGATGTTTGGCTGATACCTTGCTCTGCTTAAGCAAACAAGCCACCAAAATATGATTACTGAGGGCAGAGAGGGAGCAGTCTTCTTGTCTTACTTCAGTGCATCCAGGCCACACTAATGTCCACTAAGTATCATTGCTTTACTTGTTTCCACATGTTCAAAAGCCAGAGCCTAATGACAACAAGGTGGATAAAAGCTTGACATGAACAATGATGTCATATGAAGTAAAAAACTGACAAGGAAACTACCAACTCCTTTGGCATTGTCCATAAAAACTCTCAATCCTGAAAAAAGGGGGGGCTATATGACAATTCTTTCAAAAAAATAACTACTGCACGGTGAAACGCTGCTGAAAACAAGACTAAAAGTCAACAGTCATGCCAGCAACGCTATGACGCTTTCTGTAATGCTCATTACAGACAATAAAACAAAAACAGAGAGACAGAGAGTTTGTTTTTCTTAGGTCCATAACAAAAATGTTACATTTGGCCTGAGAGTGTGCCAGAGGAAGGCTTTAACAAAGGTACAGTCAGCATTTTATGACACTGTGTGTCACATTTACGTCATATTAAAATAGACTTTCTAATAAAAGTCAGACTCAACTTTATTGCATGGACTGCAAATATGAACTGTTAGAGCTATTTGTTGGTGGATAAGTAGTTTTCTACACATAAGTACGGTTGTTTTGATTATTCTAGATGTAAATATCATTCAGGTTACTAATCTCTAATCTCTCTAATCTCTAATCTCCATCCACAGTAAAAACGCCCTAAAACACATATCACATGACCATTTAGGTTAACTGCATACGCAAGTCGATGTAAACAGGAAGGATCGCTCGGGTGGTCGCCTCAATTGAAGACAGATCTACAGACGGTGAGCAGCAATGGAAACGAGCAAGACAGTAAGCAGAGACAACAAGGTCAGCAACGCCTGTAATTTGTTATCCAAATAACGCCTAGATACATACAGGCTCATGTAGCGTGTTTTCATCTGGAAATGGTCACATGACTTGGGTGTGATCAATCAGAGAAAGACATGTCATGGCTTATAACACCCAATCAGAAAGCGAACAGGGGTGTCTGCATTAGCATTTCCAAACTCCTCTGTTTCTGTCTGTTCATAGCAAAACACAGAGTAGGGCAGAGTTTTCAAAAGTAAAACACAGACCCAGCGTCTCCAAACCGCTCTGTTTTAGGGCCGCTAAGAAGCCGGATTAGTGAGGACGCCAGGCTGAAACATGGCAATATTGATGCATCTTAAATTTAAAACGGAGTAATGTAGATGTAGCCTAAAAGAAAAGTCACCAAACTCATTAGACTCACAAATGTCAGTGCCATTTTCAGTAACCAAAACCAAACAAACAGGAATGCCAATACAGCCACACTGTTTTTGTTATGTCAAAACGTAATCATGATTTTAGGTTTATGTTGACAAATTCAAGGGGCGGCAGAAAATAGTGCAGATAGTTCAAATAATGTAAAGAAATGCGACACAAGCTTTGTTAAATACGATATACAGCAAACACGTAGCTTCTGTTACACATCATACAAGAATGTAAAAGAAAAAAAAGCAGAACTTTGCCTTCCTAACAGCTAATTGTGTGATTGGTGCATGTCTGCTTATGTGTGTGTGCGCGTGTGTGTGTGTGTGTGTGTGTGTGTGTGTGTGTGTGTGTGTGTGTGTTTGTCCTGATAGGACCCCTATGTGAGCACTCTGAGACGATCTTATCACTGAGTCAGACAGAAATTCCTCTCTTTCTCCCCCCCGTCACACTCTCTCTCACACACACACACACACACACACACACACACACACACACACTGAGAATAAGCAGCTGAATGACACGTTTTGTTGGAGTCACAGAGGGAAAGAGTAGATATAAGCCTACTAAACTTCCAGTAGACATTTCCCTTTTCAAAGCATTTCTGTTTGCTGCGGTTTAAAGGGAACGTTAACTGATCGAATGATAAAAGAGGCCGGGGCAAAGGTATGTATGGACCACACCCCGCCGCAGCCTTTTTCCCCTTAAAGCTCGGGTACATAGCTGCTTTAAAAGGAATCAAAAAGATGCTGAAGTGCCGGAGCACATGTTCAATGCTTGTGTTTGTTCTAAAGAAAACATCACAGGCTTTGGGTGAGGATCACCTGCACAAAAAAAGATTCATTTACACTCTTGAAAGATCTAGCCAACATCAAGGGGTTTTTGTTAAAGCTACATTCAATTCTTTGATACAAGCTTCATGTTCGGCTTATTTCCTGTTATTATACCAGCTGTAGTCGCATAACCTGTCAAGACAAAAGCTACATGCAGATTTCTTGGCGACGTCTGTTTAGTCTCTTTCCTATTCGTGCTCTTGGCCTGAGCTCCAGTGCTCGGCTCCAGCGTTCTGGTGTGGGGGGCAGGGGATCAGAGACCACACACACACGCACACCTAAACACACCACATTGTGAAAGAAAACTGATCTATTTCCACTCATTTCGCCAGGCAGACAATAGGAGGTATCCTCTCTCACGACTCAAAATCACCTATAAACCTGACTCTCGTTTGACTCGTGACCTTGACTCAACAGACAAACAGATCTTTGAACATTACTTCCAAAAACAACACTCTTATCCATGTAAATAAACTTAAAAATACTGAAGTTAGACAGATTTGCTTCATGTTTCAAAAGTGTGTGCTGTTGTAGTAGAAAGTGCGTTATTATTCGTATTAAAAATGCATGTTGATTATTAATCCCAACCCTCTAGTCAACACAAAAAACACTCTAAACATGGCAGTTTAGCTATCATTGTGGACACCAAGGTCAGGTTTTTGTAACTTGGGTTGGGAGATATTTACGTTCTGCAATTAAAAACTTACAAATGGCGGGTACTTTTTAAGCTCATTTCTACACTCAGTGTATTCAATTTGACATTGAGTTTTAGACCAATAACACTAAAAATAAAGTGCATTTCAGCGTTTATCCCCCAGAATGTTTTCCTGACAGTATGGAGAGGGTTTTCAAACAGCATTTACACCTTAATGAGGAGAAATTAACCCTTTAAAACCTGAGCAAATTGGCTTGATTTCTTACAAAAATATGGAAAGAAGGTAATGCGCAACTTAACAAGAAATGACCCAAAAAATAGTATGAAACTGGTAAAAATTACTTGAAATAAGCAAAAAAAAACCCAAAAAAAAACACAAAGAACAACAAAAAAGAAAAAAACAGGAAATTACCCAAAAAAGTGCTAAAATAACATAATACAAAAAATATATATTTTAAAAATTATAATAAATAATGTTAATATATATTTTACTGTAACCCTATTTAAAGTACAAAGTCAATATAAATATTGTTTAAAAATAGTTTTCTTGATATTTTCCCCTAGTTATTTGTCCTAATGATTCTCCCGCTCTGATTTTTGAAGTGAATTTTCAGGTCATTTTTTTTTTTAAATATTTGACAGAAATATTAGAATTTTCAATCAGTTTTTTTCAGGTCATTTCATTTTGTTTGTTTGTTTGTTTTTCTTAATTTTTGTTTGTGTGTTTTTGCTCATTTTCAGGTAATTTTCTTGTTTTCTTGTTCTTCTTGTTTACTGATTTTGTTCTGGGTCTTTTCTTCTTTGCTCATTGCCTTCTCTCTATGTTTTTGAAAGAAATGTTGTTAATTTGCCTAGGTTTCAAAAGGTTTAACATCAACTTTAACAAAACTTTCTGAACAAACAAATAAACCTCAAGAAAGTTTCACTGGGTTGCTGCAGATATTTCAGACAGGTCTGTCATGCTGTGACTACACTACACAGACTTCATAGGTGCACATTCACCCTTCAACGCCATCCAAAAGCGAACCCGGGGAGGCTTGATCGAGTGGGTTTGTGGGTTTCTTCTAATGCTACAAGGACCTCTCCACCCGACCCCAGCACGTAAACAAATAAAGCTCCAGTTTCATCATCTAGAGGGGGCTGTTTCCTGTCTAAACGCAGCCCTCAGCCCCCCCTCTTTCCACATATACACGCACACAAAACTCTACACCTCCGCCTCATCAGAGCCGCTCGGCTCCCCCGCCCCCAAAATGCCAGCCTCTTTCCACTGCTCAATTGCCGAGAGGAATGGAGGGATTTGAGGGAAGAAAGAGGGAAAGAGGGGGATGGGTGCGTCGAGAGGCAAAGGGGATTGGGAGTATGCACGGGGATCTTATTGCAGCTTCATCCCAGTGAAATATTTTGCTGTGGAGAAAGCGCAGGGAGAGAGAGACAGACGGGGAAAGAGAGACAGAAAGGCTACACTGCTGTGGCATCTAGATAGTGAGAGACCCCAGACCCCCACAGAGCCCCCCATGCCGCTCTGACAATAGAAGCTTTATGCAGTGGAGTTTTTGCTTGTCTTAACAGACTTTGAAAATAGGAAGCAAAGCACAACATCATAACACCAGTAAATGCAATTTAGCCTTTTGTGTAAACAGTCAGAGAGGATGCATGCTACGTGTGTTCACGCACACACTCCAAAACTTTTTCCATTTGTGCTTCCAAACCTATTTGTGGGAAAAGTCTTCGGGAATGCAAAAGAACTTTCAACATCAACAATACCGAAACAAACATCTGCGCAGTCTGTTCCTCTGCAGCAGTAATGTGAGGTACTCACCTGTGTAGTCTCTTGGCGTAATGTGAGGCGGACTGGAGGAGAGGGGGGGCACAGTTTCAGTGTAAGACAGAGATGAGTCTGATGTAGGTAGAAAAAGCACAAACAGAAAGTCGAAGAGTGAGATCTAGATTATTAGTCCATTTTTGGAGATGAATTTGTTATTTAAGTCATTTATGATGCAAAAAGGCTAAACGTTCTCTGGTTATAGCTTCGTAAATCTGACGAGCTGCTTTTGTTTTTTAAGTTTCATAATATTATAACAGGGCTGCACTTGAGGGGAAACAAGGGAAAGCTTTCAGGGGCCCAGTCGATAGGGGGGCCCATGTACGACTGCATTAGTAATGTTCATACTGAATATAAGCAATAACAACCACAATATATTGAACCACAATATTCACCATTACCTATTAACCCTTTGAAAACTGGATTGATATCAGTTTTCTCACCAGTGTTCAGACACTTCTTTTTTTTTTAAGATTATTTTTCGGGCATTTTTGCCTTTAATCGTGAAGTGTCAAAGGGGGAGAAAGACAGAGAGGGCGACATGCAGCAACGGGTCGTGGCCAGAATCGAACCCTCTGTACATGGGCACCCGCTGTATCCACTGAGCCACCAGGCGCCCCCGTTCAGACACTTTTTACAACCATTTAAACCTTTGGAAACCTGATCAGATTGTTTTTTTCTTTCAAAAGCATGGGGTTAAAAGGAAACAACCAACTGGGCAAGAAATGTCCCACAAATTGCAAGAAATTAGCAAAAGAGAGAAGAAAATTACCTAAAAAACCATGTCATTTACTTTTTCAGGAAAATTTTTTGCAGATTTTTGGGTCACATCTTAAGTAGCTTGTTGCCTCCTCCCATGTTTTTGAGAGAAATCAGACTCATTTGCTCGGGGTTGAAAGGGTTAAACAAGAATCCAACATTAAATTTATTGTTGCTTCAGTAAAATGTGGCTTGTTTCATAATGATAAATCCCTCTCCTAAAAACGGTATGAGTTTTTTTTTGGATGCAACCGTCGCAAAAAACAAGGGTGGCCAGCCACATGACCTGTGAAATTTACTGATTTAAACTAGCAAAGAGGAAGAAAGAACACACACGCTTTAGTATAAGTAAAGCAGATTTGGGGGGTCTCATTTACGGACTTTTCTGTCCATCCTGATTGTAGATATTTTTTGAGTTTTTGGATGATTGGTAAGAAAAAGAAATATTCGAAGACCACCTTGTAAACTTTCAAATTTCATGACATTTTAAAGAATGAATAATGAAAATAAGCATTGTTTACAATATTAATACAGTCCCTCAAACTATGGAGCAGACGGCCTGCTTGCACATACAGACTCCCTCCTGTTATGAACTGTAGATGTCAGGGTCAAAACAGGAAAAAACACAAGCAGCTTTTCAACAATTATCTGTGTTTCCAGTCTGAAAATATAACGGTGATGAAACTCTGTGTCATTTACTGATTTGCAAAGTGGTCGCCATTTTTCCAAACTCACCCAGTGGCTTGTGTTCATCTGAACGGGACAGAGAGTACGGAGGAGGAGGCGACTCTGGAAATACAACAAAAGTTGAAGTTAAACACTGTTTGGCCTTAAATTATCAACAGAGAGAAAGAACTGATCATGCCTCACAGAGCACAAGCTGCTGCATGAAACAATCACAAAGTTGTAAAAACTGTGGATTTTACATTGTCAAATGCTTAAAATTTGCACACCAGATATTCAACGTATTGTGTCACAAATGTACACGAACAGTAGATTGAAAACAGATAACTTTGTCTTCTGTCTAGTGTTGTAATGATACTCGAATTTTTAACTTCAATACAATACCTTGAAATATATCAATATTAGAAACCGTTTTTGATTCAACAGGGAAAACTTGACACCGAGCACATTCAAGTTAGAATTTTTATTTTTTAATAAATATAACAAGGCTTTAACGTGACAACTATATGACTTTTCTAGGTTAGCTGCAGAGAATGACTGCAGTAGACATTAACAATAGGAGAGAGCAAGAAAGTGCAGCTGGTGTTGGTATATCGATAATATCGAAAATTAGTACCGAAACAATCCAAAAACTGTTGATTTGACAGTGTGAGATGCTTACAATTTGTGTAGCTAGTTGATATTCTATGTATTGTGTCGTGAAGAACAGCACATTGCAAACAAATAACTGTCTTCTGTCCCAAACTAAAAAAATATAATCCACCATAAAAAAAGGTTTCAAACACGACTCCAGTTTCTGAAAATCATCTATCCAGAAGAACATTTTAATAAAATCTGAAGTCTTTAAATCATCATACAATGAACAATAAATTGACTTAATGCTGACTCCTATAATTCATATATCAAACATATTATTTCCTCTTCAGATGGATCATAAGACCCAAATGTTTCTGTAGTTAATGGTAATGTAGAGCAGGGATTGTTCAACTAATCAATTAAACGTTACCACCCTCACTCGTCTGTGCCAGAAATACTGGTTGGTTAAACTTATTCATGAAATCATCATTATCTTATTAAAGGTTTAAATTTCTAAAGAATGCTGTTTACAATAAATGTTACTTATGTAAAAACAAAAGTAACTTCTATTCTCTATTTTCTCCAACAGTGTGCAGTGTTCATAACACATGGTGCAAAGTGCAACACATTTCAGCAGCACTTAAGGCATGGTTTGAGTAGAAAATGTGATTAGCAATTTCAAAGGGCTCCTTAATCCTTAAAACCTTGCACAGATTTTCTTGATTTCTTTCAAAAACATGGGAAGAAGGCAATGAGCAACTTAAGATGGAATAACCAAATTAGGAAAAAGTACAAGAAAATGACCTGAAATTCGTAAAAAAGCTAACAAAAAAAAGCTGGAAAAAAAATACATGGAAAAAAAAGCCTAAAAATGATTAATTAATTAACAATAATTCTGTAAAATAATTTTAAATATTAATCATGATCATCATAAATATAGTTATCTGGAAACTTTCCCAAGCTTTTTTTTAACATGTTTCTGAATATAATTTCTTGCATTTTACAAGATATTTCTTGCCAAGTTGCTCAGTGCTTTTCCCCCCATGTTTTGGAAATAATTGCTCAGAGTTCAAAGGTTTGAATACTTATGCAAGACATCTGAATGCAGCACAATATACAGTAAGTGACATTTTTTTGGACAATGTATAACCTTATAAATTAAACTGTGCGTAATTCTGACTGTTACAGTTTTCTTACTTGTAGACTTGTTGACTAGTTTAAACTTAACCTAAAGAAATAAATCTAGGAACATCCCTTATGCAAAGAGTATGTACCCAAATGTAAGTGTAGCCTCTATGCAAGTTGTTTTCTCATGAGATAATACATTCATCATTCAGGTTTTCACCTTGAATCAACAGACTATCTTCCCCTTTGCACATATTTAAAGACCAGTTTGCACCTATTGCCCATCTATTAATTAACATATGTAGTCTTCCTTTGGAATTTCTAATATGTATAATTCAACAGATCCAGTCTGAACCTGAAAGTTTGTCATCCGAAACACCGTATGTTTTTGTTTAAAGAGAGCTGCATTTGATTGTCAAAGTGTTTGACTCTTCAGTTTATAAAAAGTACAGCTTTTTCATTCTTAGAACAGCTATACTGCACATATTTGCTAGGTTGTAGTATTTTTGATATTATCTTCGAGGTTTTATGTTATGTACACATTAAACATACAATAAACACATTAAGAGGAATAAAATATAAGAATGATAATAAAAATAAGAGAAAGTACTTCAACACTCAAGAACTTAAGTATAAATTAGTAAAAAATACAATAGAAATATGGTAGAGATACTTTATACAGCACCAAAACATAGAAAATATGCGCAATGTAGCTGTTTCAGAATAAGACAACTGTACAGTTTTGTGCTAAAATGTGCAAAAATACGCAAAATTATACATGCTCATTAAGTTTCAGTAAAGACATTTGATGACTTTTGTGTGAAAGCAGCTCTATAAACTGTTACCAGTACTGCTGCTGCTGCTGCTGGGACAGTCCCTTCAGTCCAAAGTGGACATGGGTTTGTGGCTGCGGCCCCTTTAAGAGCAGAGCCAGTAATTGCCGGAGTCCTCAGTCAGTCAGATACCCAGCGAGTCAGTCTGGCGCCAGCACTATGCAAACTGTATATTATCGGCACTCCTTCACCTAAATAACAAGAGGAGGACCTCCTTGTCAGAGAAAAAAAGAGCCTAAGTGCAACTTGAGAGCGACCTTCAGTTGGATGATGTGGGAAGCAGCAGAGTTTTTGCGCAGATTTAAATAAATGTGTAATGTGTTTGGAATGTCGAGAGGAAATCAAAGTAATGGTTGAACAGAGTAAAAGCTGAAGTTATGAAAATGTTATAAGAACTGCAGGCAGGCAGGAAACATAAAGAGGTGCATTAGTGATATTTTTCTATGGAGTTTCAGTGCTGCATTTATTTGCTTTTGCATTAATTGCAAATGTAAGAAAAAATAAATAATGGGTGCTTTTTAATCGTGGTTGTGACGTTGTTCGACACTTTGATCAACAATAACAACATTCAACTCTCATTAATTTCATGCTATCTTGTCATCAATCTTTATGCTGTATAAAATCCAATTTCAATGATGACGCACTTCACTTTCATGAGACTGAGTCTCTTCAGGGCCCACCACCTGAGTTTGGGCCCCATGAAGATGACTAAATGTGGTGTTTAACCCTTAAAACCTCAGCAAACTTGCTTGATTTATGTCAAAACCATGGAAAGAAGGCAAATTTGCAAGAAATTAGTAAAAAGTTAAGAAAAAAATAACTGATGTTATTAAAAAAAAAATGATAAAAGAACAAAAACAGGAAATGACCTGAAAAAGTGGTAAAATAAAAAACCCCACATAAATTTAAATAAAATTAATATTTTCCCCATCAACCCTAATTGTAAACATATAATTATGCTAATTAGAAACGTTGTTTTCTTATCATCAAATTCTGATTATCTTTCTCCATTGGTTATTAAATAATTTTTTTAATGATTTTTTTAAAGCTAATTTTCTTGTCACCTTCTACTTAATTTTATTTATTTATTTATTTTTGCATTTTGCAGGAAACTTAATGCCAAGTTGCTGATTACCCCCATGTTTTTGGAGAGAATCAAACAAATTTTCTCACACTTCAATGGTTTAAATGCTTGTAAAAGGTGTCTGAAAGCAGCACAAGAAAACCGATGTCGATCCAGGTTTAAATATAGAAAAGTAATGTACATCAAGGGTTGCATTGGTGCTAATAGACTCTGTCTCCATATGCATTTCTCTGTCTGTTGTGTTGCAGATGAAGTTTCAGCACTTGGGCCTTCTTGAAGATCAATTATCCTAGGATTAATGTGGTGTTAACAGGGCATAATGACAGGAATATTTACTGCTATCTCCAGATATTACTCATAAATTTGATAATTTCTAAGTTTGAAGGCCTGTTTGAGAGGAAAGGGGCCCTTTAACCCTCCCCACCCCACCCCTCTAATGTTTATGTCCTTACCTGGCCCACATAAGCGGCTGTAGTGATAGGGGTTGCAGCACACCTTTGCGCCATCCCCTGCTCCAAAGCTCTGGCACTGGCACAGCGCTTTGAGCCGTGCCGAGAGCTGCAGGTCGCTCCAGCGGTACATCTTACACAGGAGATACTGTGGAGAGATGAGCTGAGCCCCGAGCCGCAGCTCAGTACACGGCACCATCACGCACTCGCTGGGTATCCCTCCTCTGGTCTCCACAGCCTTCACCAAAGTATCCAGAGATCTCTCCTTGAGTCTTTTCAAAAACGCATGAGCAGTGCTCGCGAGTTCCTCCTCCAGCCCCGCATGCCTCGGTGCGCACTGACAAGAGCCTCCTCCGTCTTTCCTCGGGGCCCAATAAGGGCTCCGAGGTCTCAGATCCCATTCTCCAAACAAACAACACGTCACCGTCCTACTGTCGCCCTCCTGTCCTCTCCGGGAGCCTCTGCGCTCCGGGACGCACATGGCACCCCGGTCATCGTCAGGCTGCTCCTCTTCCTCCCTCTCCGCGCTCTCCGTCAGGTCTCCAGCCTCCCCTGTGAGTCCCGGAGCCGGGTCAGTGTGTGTCACCGACCGCTGCTCGTGTCTGTGAAGCTTCCCTGCGTGTCGTCCTCCCTCACCTCGCCGGCTTCCATCGCTCTCGGTGACCAGACGGCTTCTCCAGAGTCGCCGTACAAGACCTGAGCGTTTCGACTTGAACATACGACAACCTAGACAGTTTTGGATGCGTCCTGTCGGTCCCGTCCGGGACTCGGGAGATGCCACATCGATTTACACTCGTCGCGCAAAACCGGGGGTTTGTGCACGGTGCGCACAACATGCGCAGCCGGTGGTCACCGTTTTCTGGCTCTCGAGCACCATTAGAAAGCGATATTCAATCATGCGTCGCGTTAAACATCACCAAACGTCTGCAGAGGGAGAAGGCTACACACAGTCACTGCTCAGTGACCTGCTGTCGCCAACTCAATTAAGCCACAACTTTTGCCAGCTCTCTCACAAAGCCCTCAACTCTCCAACACTCTGGAGATCCCGCACACAAAACACAAACCATAGCGAGTCCAGTCCAGGAGCGAGACCAGTTTACAAAAAGAGCATCAGAAACATTAATCCACAACTTTTCCACACTTTCTCCTTGAGCTCCGTGAACCCCTTGAACCGTAAAATCCTTCCTTCACCCCGGAATAAATCCTCACAACGCTGAAATCCCGGTGATTTGTGTCGGCGTGGTGGGAGCAGTGATCCCGCTGCAGAGTCCCGGTGAGAAGCAGAGATGGTCGGGGACTCCGGTGCCAAACTCCGGGACGGATTCCGTGCTGAGAAGTTGTTTTAAAGAGAGCTGGAATTACTCTACTCTCCACTCCCCTGCAACTCCTTTACGGACGCACACACACACAAACACACACAGCCACACGCACACACGCTCCTGCACACACACTCGAGCCAAACCACACGGAATAAAACCGGGTTTGTGTGACTGGGACTTTCAAAATAAAACTCAAACGGAGAACATGATCTGGAAATGTTTGTTGACGAAAAGCCCTTAATTAAAATATGAAATAGTTTTTAAGACAAAGGTCTAAATGTGGGGGGAAAAACTGTGAAAAAAATGCAACAAAGTAGTTATATTTTCTTACACTAGGCTACTTAAGTATTTTTTGGGAGTATCTGTACTTTACTCAAGTTTTTATATTTCTGTCAACTTTCATTTTCACTCGACTTTTCTTCAAGGAAAAAAAATGGATTTTGTTGTTTGTTCATTTAATATCTTTTTTTATACTTCAAGTGTAATGTAAGGTGATGTACAGTATGTTACAAAAAACTTTATAATTCTCTTTTTTTGTATCCTAAAATGTAGCCTTCATGCAGCGACACTGCAAAATAAAAGTTAAGTTACTATGAAAGAAGCTTTTTGAGTCTGTTATCTTAAAATATATCTATATTTTCCCAATAATGTCCTGGGAAGATTCTTGACCCATGTATTTGTTTCTAATTCTAGGGAAAATAGGCTGTTTCTTTGAATAATAGCCTCATATAAACCAAAGTACATAACAATTCATTGATAATGTATTTTTGGAAACTTTCTCCATCATATATTTTTGTGTCCTTGCACAGTGACAAATTCTTTTTTTTTTTCATTTCAACTGACCCCATTCTGCTGTGCTCTATATTGTAATTTATTTTTACTTAATTTATTCATTAATTTCTTTTTGGTATATGTATGTGTGTGTGCACATCTTTGTAACTGCATGTTTTAATAGTGCTATATAAGCAAAGCTTTACTTATTTACTCAGCCTACCTGCTATAAGGGACTAAACCACACAAAAGGATAAAATGGCAATTAAAGATAATAAAGTTATTTCCAGGAAAAATATGGATCTATTTAATTACATAACTGTTAAAGACTGTTAAAAAGTAAACACTTCATTTTTTTCAAAACGTAAACATGATGCTCTTATTTTGAAACCCGAATTGCTTAGCTTCCTTTGTAATTCTGCATTGACAAACTCTAGCTCTCTCTCTCTGTCTCTCTCTGTCTCTCTGTCTCTCTCTCTCTCTCTCGGGGCCCCAGAGGAAAGCTCTGGAGCCATTGGTTGATTCCCGCCATCATGTGCCAGTCTAGACACTTTGGCGGCTGCTGGGAGCCGCACTGCACTGATTGTTGCGCAAACACGGTTCGGTTTCAAGTTTCTTAACTCTTAAAGACGCAACATCCTGCTCTGCTCTGCTCACAGTGGAGACGTCCTGCAGCTCGGTGGTGATCACACTGAAACTCACATCAATCAGGACTCTCACATAGATGATTATCCATACTTAAAAATATATATGTGTCTTCACGGCCTGTTAGTGTGCATTTGCAATGCAGTATAAAAGGAAAACATATTATGGAGTAAGTACCCCCTTAAAATCAATAATGATGATGAAATTTATGATAATATAACACCTAAAGGCATACTAATTACTCTGAGCTGCACAGAGCTATTAATTGCCCTGAAGCTCTATGTTTAAAGTGTGTGTATTCTCCTCTTTTTCTGTTTTCATATTGTGGAAGAAAGAGTTTGCTTAAGTTAACCATTTAAAACCTAGATTCATATTTGACAGTTTACTTGTGCTGTGTTTAGATGCCTTTCTTTCACAATATTGAACCCTCTGAAACTTGAGTAAATTGGTTTGATTACTTTTAAAAACATGGGGGAAAAAGGCAATCACCAACTTGGCAAGAAATGTGCCTTAAATCCACACTGAGCATTATTAGAACATTTTTACTATTTATAACTATTTATAATCACTATAATTATACGTTAAAAATGTTCCAGAAAAAATATATACATATATTTTTAATTTTTTGCACTTTCTTTCAGGTAATTTTCTTGTTTGTGCATTTTTTGTTTATTCTTTTATTTCTCATTTTTTCTTATATTATGTTTATTTTCTTGTAACTTTTTACACGTTTCTTGCTCATTTTTGGACCATGCGCTGTTTAAGTTGCTCAATGCCTTCTCCCCATGTTTTTGAAAGAAATCAAACCAAATCCAAAAAGGGTTAAACTACCCCCAAAAGTAGGTAATTGTGCAGTATGACTGCTTTAAAGTGATATTATTGACATATTTTTTAACTAACTGATTTACATACTGTTGAATAATTTAACTCTTGTTGTTATGTTTATGTTTATGTGTTTATGTTTGATATGTAAAATCTTAATTTTCAATTTATACTGACAATATAATATAGTTGTAAAATAAAATTAAACTACAATATTTCCCTCTGAAATATAATGGAGGATAAGTATCAAGTAGTATAAAGAGGAAATATGAAACAGTAAAGTATTATATTCTCATACTTTATATTATTATTATTATTATTATTATTATTATTATTATTGTTGTTGTTGTTGTTGTTGTTGTTATATTCATCAGTAGTAGTAGTATTATCATCATTATTATCATCATACTTTATAGCTTCATAAATCTTTAACTTTATGCTATATTTAAAAATAGTTTCAAATGAATGTCCTGTTTTGTCAAAACCTTCATGCCACTTTTCTTGATATTTTTTTTTCCTTTTAAAGAGTATTAACCAGCGGCCCCGTAAGGTGGGAAGTATCTAAGTGCTGCACATTTTTATCACAGTATTTCATAGGGAAACGTGTTTTTTTAAATACCCTACTGCATGATGGTTGGAGTTATTAGTCTAAATTACCCACAAAAGTATATCAACAAGACATTCTGAATGTTAATTTTCACCACAATGAATATTTCTGATTTTCTTCTTAAAGGTATACCTATACCCCCTCATGATTTGTATATCAGCACTCACCCTGTGTAACCTTGAATTCCTGAAGAAAACCTTGTTTTTCTCGCATGCCTCCTGTGAAGAATCCAAAAATAGAGAAAGTTCTTGATGAATTAAAGTCAAAAAAGGGTCTGAGTTTAACAAGAGCAAAACTTAATCATGCAACTCAGGTCTCATTTATGCAGCCTTATGCTTAGTACTTCCCCAATACACAGTCCTTTCCACTGGAGAACTAAGCTAAAAGTGAAACTCACAAAAACAGTTGTTTTACCCCTGTCACAGGAGCTGCTGGTCTACCACTGCCTTGATAAATTAGTTTTTTCTGTTAGTGACATTTAAAAGGTTAGTTTGGTTTACTTTAAACCAGCACTGGAGGAAGTAACAGCACCAAATCGGTGTCTGTATTAGCAGAACAACCAGCAGGACGGGATTATGTACTGGACGGAAGAACAGCAGCCTTAAATTTCCGCAGATTGGGAAAACCATTAGATTTAGGAGCTCCTTGCCCTCCGAGCAGGGGACGAGATCAGTTATCATATATCAGCTAGAAAGAGCTGCATACATGTAAGTTATATGTCACCGGAGAGGCCAACACTGTTGTGTTAAACATCACACCCGTCAAGCCTCTGTTGGTTCTGCAATGCCGGCATGTCTTCTAAAATCAAACTGAAGCGGCATGATGCCACTGTTGTTTGGTTTTGTGTAAAAATGCAAAGTAGGCATAAAGAAGGGACTATAGCAGCTCTATAGAGTGATCCCTGTGTAAAAAGGGCTACTGATTTGCTCCAAACAGTCAGGTCAGCACCTTGTATGCTGTGTGAGTGTGAATTGGTGAATGAGAGGCAAATTGTAAATCACTCGGATCGTTAAAAAACAAAACCTCCAAAACAGTGACTGTACACACAGTTCAGTGAAACGACCTGTTGAACATCAGTAGCAAAGAGGACAGGGGGTAAACTGGGGTAAACAGGGGGTTAGGGTATCCCTCATGGCATCATGCCAATTCTCCCACTACCCGTCACCGCGCCAACATGACCGCTCCACCACTGCTCGAGACTGACATTTTAACAACTCTACAAGCATTGGTTTAAAGTGGATGTTACGACTGTGGGATTAGCACAGTGTTCCTGATGGGTGACCGTTCACACCTCGTATCAGTAGAGTTAACCCTGCGTGTCAGTGGCATGTCCAGTTACAGTGTGTGTGTGTGTGTATGTGTGTGCTGTGTGTCAGGACCAGTGTGCCCAAACTCTGCTGGGGTATGTGAGGGACGACAGGGCTGGCTGAAGACATGGGAGTCAAGTTACAATGACAGAGGGCGAGAGTCGAAGAAGAGGAGGAGAGCAGTGTGTGTGTGTGTGTGTGTGTGTGTGTGTGTGTGTGTGTGTGCGTGTGCAGAGGGGTTCACTGGGCACCTGTTCAAAATGTGTTCCCCTGTGTAACTCAATCAGATACAGAGATGCAGAGAGGGAAGTGTTTTGGAAGCACTTCGTGCAGAGTCGAATGTTTCAGTGGCTACATAAACACCACTGGGACTCTCAGCCTCAGGAAACGTGATTTATTGGTCTTTAAAATGATAAATATAACCATATACAGGACATTTTTACAAATAGATCACAGGCCTTTGAGAAATTCAGGAGCGTTGACCGTGACACTGCTCTGTGTATCTGTGTATCATGTATTTCTGTATATTCATGCAAAATAAAAAGGAAAAAGTCAGATGGGGGTTATTAAATCAGCCGAGTCGCAAAAATTAATCAGTGTAGGTATAACATAAGTTTCCAGAATTCAGTTATATGGCACGTTATCAAAGTGTAATGACGAAAACATGCTATAACGATGTTGAATATCATGACAACGGTATTACTTGTGAAAATTAAACAGATGTTAAGGTGTGCTCAGTTCTGCCTTTCTGCTGCTTTACATCAAATTGCTTGCTGAATATAAAAAAGGAAATTATTTTCAATGTTCCTTTATTAAACAAATTGAACACTAAAGTGGAAACAAAAAGATTTTTAAGTGCAGTTTTCTATAGTTACTTTTTAAATAATTATTTCTTTAAAAAAATCCATGAGTGTAACATTGCAGTTGTTTATGATAATCAGCATTATTGGCATCACAGTGACAATTTAAAATAAATAAATAAATAAATATATATTGTGCGGCTCTACCAGGTTTATTATTGGCCTGAATTTGGAAAGACAGTCTGGATGCATTTTTTAATAATATTTATAATATTACTAATAATACTATTTTACTAGTCAGACATATCAAAAACTCATGATAAGGACACTCACATAGGGCAGGCAAGGAAAAACTTAGTTAGAATTATTAAGATTCAAAATCAATAAATTTTGGTGGCACTATTCTGGAAGGAAAACTGTGATGTGTCTGTAACAAAAAACCCATGAAAAACAGTCTAAGCAGGAAAAGCAGCATTGTCTTTGTTTTGTTTTTGTTTAAAAAAAAAAAAAAAGCTTTTCGTGCAACTATGCCGGAAGGCAAAGCAACAAAATCTTGGTAAAGAAAAACAACTTTTCTTGCGTTCATTCCTGCAGGAAAACCAGCAATGTCTCTGTAAAAAAACATCCTCCTTTTTGCCACTATCTCAACAGGAAATGCAACAATATCACAGTCAAAAAATTCTATACATGGCATTATTGCCCACAGAAAAATAGCCACAGGGTGCTACAAAAAAATCCCATACTGTGTAATATAATAACTGTGTACATTATCATGTTTTATAGAGACCAGGTGCAATAATGTTATATTATAGTGCCATAAAACAATTCTGTATATAAGAACAACTTTGTATATACTTCAGCAGTTTGATATTTACTTCTTTTTTCATCTTTGTTGTTAAATTTGATAATAAACTATTATTCTATACTATATATTTTGGTTCAATAATAATATCATTTTCATAACTCTGTTTGGCTCGGCACCATGGATGTGCAACTGAAGTTACATTGAGACAACAAAGCTCTTTTAAATGAGCTAAATCTTGAGTCAATAGTCAGGGAACTGTTGAGTCTAAAATTCAGGGAGGACAAACTGGTCGGTTGACCTGAGAGCAACTGGTTATTGGACACTTGACAAAAAAGCAATAGACTATGCAGCCGCATCATTATTGAATTACATGTTAGCTCATTATTACTGTCAAGGGTGCATTGATTCCCTGAGCAGAAATAGAAGATTAACATTGGAAAAAGAATAGAAGACGAGGAGAATTGTAGCTTTTATTCAGTAAAACGAAGAATAATTAAAACAGCATGCCAATAGATTATCATAAATGTTCTTTTCTCTTTTTGAAAACTATGTTTCAGGGATTTATGTAGGGATGCACGATATTGGATTTTTTTGCTGATATTCAATATATATAACAACTCATTCGACCGATAACTTACACCACTATTGAAAAATTATATAAATTTCTTACCAAATTCTCTGACTGAATAGACCTCTTTATTTGTGTACCTGTCCCCTGGTTTATTTTTTGTTTCTACATGTATTTTTATTTATTTACTTATTTATTTTATCATCTTTATATCAGCTTTCTCTTCATTTACATTCTCCATACATACTTGGATCATACTTCATCATTAACCAGATTCATTTTCACTTTGTCCAACAAAAAAAAAAAGAAACGAAAAGAAAACAAAAGAAATAAATGGTTAGTCATATCAGCAGAAATCAGCACGTTGGCCAATTCCGATATTTTATTTTAAAGCCAATATTTGCTGATACTGATGACACGCTGTTATTATCATCAAAAATGGGGGAAAAGAAAGAAATGACCTGCAGCACTTAAAATTTTATGATAAAAGTAGGTTTTACCAGCTTATAGTCAGATTTATTTTTTATTTTATTGGACTATTCTCTCTTTGCACTGTTTTTTTTTGGGTTTTTTTGGTATAATTTAGGTGAAGTGACCCTTCAAAAGAATCTGTCAGTCCAGCAATTGTTATTGGAGCCATGTGAAAGTGTCCTGGTTGCGTGTGGTTTGGTGATAAGGTGTGTGTGTGTGTATGTGTATGTGTGTGTGTGTGTGTGTGTGTGTGTGTGTTGTGAGTGTGTTGTGAGTGTGGAAAGGGGGGGGTGGTGGTGTATCAAGGTTGGTGGGAGAGCAGACAGGGTGTCCGGCACCAAACCACCTCCCAAAATAAACTCAGTCCCTGCGTCTCAGTGTCTGTCCAGTGGCAGACCAGTGGGCTCCCACAGTACCAGCAGCAGCAGCGGCAGCAGAGAGGAGTCTGGGGCCCGGCGGCCTGTCACAGGAACAACATGTCATCAGCTTCATCACTCCCCTAATGGCTCTCCTCTAGACCAGAGACAGTGTGCTGCCCCACCAAGGCGGCAGTTTACTCTGCACACACACAGACAGACAGACACACACACACACACACACACACACACACACATATACACATGCGCGAGTACATAAACATTCATGCACGCACAAACACTCCTGCTGCCCACTCCCAGCCACTTACAGGCCAGCACTGGAGAGACTAGGAGGCCCCCTTATAAAAACATGCAGCGGTGCTGGAGATAATGTCTCGCCAGACCTCTGGACTCACGCCAGGCTGCCCTCTTAATCTGACGTCCATAGAAATCTCTGCACAGAAACACTGCCAAGGGTCAGTAACGTTAGCCAGCTAAAATATTTATCTGTTTGGAGCCGATCCGAAGTTAAAGGAACAGTTTAACATTTTGGGAAATACATGTATTCTTTTCTTGCATTAAGATGAGAATATTGATTCCACTGTCAGATGTAAGAATGGTATCATTCTTATCATCTGAGGCCCAGTCAACACGTATGAAGTTTTGAGTTTTAGATGACTAAAACGTAAGATTTTTCAAAACTCAGTTTACTTTGTATCCGTGTAAACAAGTAAAATGGAACATCTGGTAAAAGATGAAGTCATCTCTTCAATGTGTACACGCTCACAGTGTAATGTGCATGCACCAGAAACATCAGCAACAATGGCAGAGATCCAGTTTTGTTTACCTTTTTTGTTAGTACTAGCCTTTTATTGTAAGGTGACGCTCAGCAGCAACTCATCGCTCATCTGCACTCACATTTCGGTTTTTCCACAGTAGCCTGGGCCGTGTACCTGAAAGACATTAAATAAAGAGGTATCAAATATGTTATTATTCTCTTTATTTAGACTCGAAAAATCATTAAGGGTGAGCCCTCATTTACAATGATGTCGAGTATAAGTAAAGATATTATTAGCTGTGTGTATTGAAAGAAATGGTCACAGTATTTAAGGCCTGTTCATTACGATGGTTCAGTAGCACATGGAGCCAAAAAAGTTAAACTTCTCAGGTATAAAATTACTAAATTTTCTGCATTGTGTAACCAATAGAGCAAGCGCACCAGAGTCCCCCGCTGGCTGAGTGGTTAATGCTGCGGTCACATGGAATTAGGGAGACGGTAGACGGCAAACCAGATATCATTTTAGGAGCCAAGAGCAGGATTGTAAAATTACGTTCGGCTGGCAGAGAATATCGGCAACGGTAACAATAGACGGCACAGCTGTCCAAATTTAAAATATGTCTTACTTTTTACTTACTTTTTGCCATCCCTTGTAAAGGAGCTTACATGTTGCTACTATGTTACACAGCTTCCTCACATAAAGAAACATAGATAATTTGGGCAATTACAAGACACTACTGGAATAATTAGTTAACATTTTCTTCCAATCTTTGTAAACAGTACATCACTATTGCAACAAATTGTCATGCATGTTTTATTTTGGCGTCTTGCCATTCCTTCAGGCTGTTTGTTTTGCTGCGTTGTCCAAAAGCTATTTTCCATGTGCCTTTTGCCTGATTTCATGTGAAGGCAGCACAACTTCCAATTTACCTGTAGACTAATCCAAACGGAGATAAGATAAGTTAATTGTAAGGCTCTTCCAGATTTTCAAAATGTTATCGGACTGTTTGGATCAAAACCAGATAGGAAAATGAACAATTTCCCAGGGGTGGTGACCTTAAAAAAAAAAATCAAAAGGAATCCACTGAGAGACATCTCAGAAAGTCTTTTTTAACCCAACTGCATCTTGTAATATACATGCAAGTTGTAATTCCACAGTTTGGCCAACGTGTCAAATTGTTTCTGGGGCTTTGTTCACTAAAAGCTCAGAATCTTCTATTCAAGTCAACTACTGTTGACGCCGACTGGCCCAGATGAGCATTTGGAAAATACTTTGCGTTCTCGTGTGTACAGAGACAATATGAAGGTCGAGTAGACAGAATGTTTTTTTGTTTTTTTTTTAAATGAAGGGGAAAATATCTGTATATACGTAGGCGGGGCCGAATCCCCTGCAAGAAAGTGAAAAAGTATATTTGCCAGAATAAGTCAAACTTGCAAACTTTAAAACAACATCCATAATGTATTTTTTGAAGAAACAAAGTTCAATTAAAATTCAGCATCACAAAATATTCAGCCTGTATGTTTCCACCAAGTCATGCTGTAATATGTCATCTGAACCCTGAGCAGAATGAACCGGACACCTTCAGAGAGCGAGAGAAGTCATGAAGCCGCCTGAACTGCTTTCCCTCTTGTTAACAGCTCTCAGTTCAGCAGCACACACCCATCCCCGTCTGCTGGACTTCTGGCACCAGAGAGGGCGTAATCAGGCCTCTCTCTGCCCTCTCACTCACAGTTCAGCTCTAATGCTCCACCATCCCTTTGAAACTGCACTCAGCTACCCTTTCAATGAATTTCCATGCACTTTTTTTTCAAGGGCCACATATTTATTTTCTTTCCCTCTCTTTGCGAGTCCGACTCTTCTCACGCTCACCACTGGAGCTAGGCGAGCCGCTGGCTGCACTAGTTAGCTCATTAATCACTCTTCTCCCCCTCCGTTCTGAGAAACAGAGTCACTAATTAATGGAAAGCACTTTATGACAGAACACAGGGGTTTCCTGGAAATTAACCATTAATCTAGACTTCCATTATAGGTCTAATAGCATGAGGTGGGCGGGGATTGATGGGTTTGAAACGGTGGAAAAGGGTGATGGCAGTAACACGCTGCTAGAAACAAGAGCTGCGTTAAAAAATGTGTATAAAAGCTCATTAATATTAATGTAAGTATTAGCCAAGTTAACAACTGTGCAGGTTGATGGATGCTGCATCACCAGCTGTACATTCAAAAACACCTTTGATTATTTAAGTGGTTATGTTTACTAATGCAGACTGTTGACTATTTTTAGACTTTTAGCAGAAGTCAGGTAATGTGGGACATCAGGTAAAATGGGACAAATAAGGTTTCACATCTTTAAATATTAGCAGCCAGTCACCAAATATGTTCATGACTGTTGCTACAAATGTGCTTTACATGAAACAATTATTTCTATTGGTTTGAGATGCCAGTTATGGTAACACATTCTCATCCCAGCTTGTCACATAGTGCTGCTATGTCGGTGAGCTTACATGTCTACTTATGACCTTCTGGGTATCCTTCGGCGCCAGCTGTTTATGCTCCAGGATGCCGTTGTCTTGATGTCGCCAAATGCACATGGTGGGATGATGCAGCACCTCATTATGTTTCTACAACATGAGCACATGGCAACTAACGTGGACCATCACGATGGTTAGGATTAGACAATAAAGTCAAAGACAGTTAGGTAAACACAAAAGAGGCACATGGTAAGGTGTAAAAAAATAAATAAACAAAAATCACATCAGCACAGAAGGCAGACACTGGGCTCCCACATGAAAGCCAGTTTTTTGTGGGACCCAGTCCCCACCCGCCCTATAAGTACAGTCATCTTGTTATATTACCTCATCACCGGCAGTTTCTCTACCATCGCCAACATTTTGCATTTCATGCGCACACACCCAGTTTCATCCTGCAATGTTCTCAAGCGACGCCGCCCATGCATGTAGCATATGGATGCGCCTGGTTCTGTCAGGCCACGTTTTCATCTGCCACCGTCTAGCCATATTTCAGGTGGATGCGGAGGGTGGTTTTTAGTATCATGCTCATACACCAAAAGCACTGACAGAGCGGCACTATTCAACAAGTTCAGAATGAGAATGGGCTGGCCAGCCAAAGAGTCAAAAAATGAGTTATGCAGTTAAAACAACAAGGGTATAACAACAAAAAATACTGTAGGATGCTGCTTTTTATTAACTGACTTATAATCAGAATATTTTCAAAGGACGACTTTTTATGGGAAAGAGTTTTGAGTGAGTACTTGATGCATTCAGGCAAAAGACATCAGACAAAAAAAAATCAGCTAAAAATGCTTTTAGGCTATCAGGTCCCATAAAATCATGAGTTATGCTATTATGTGCCATCCTATCACAATTCAGACTTTTTTTTTGTTGTATTTTTGTCACTTAAAAAATATTAAATATGATGCTGTGTGTCCATATCCACCACAGCACTCCAGAATTAGCCATAATTGATGCACACAATGCATGTCTATATAAACAATATGGCACCAAGGAAAAAGGCAACACAGGTTACATAATTGCCACAGGTTACATTATGATTCAATTCATCAGTAACTGAAATGATAAACAGATTTAACCTTTCAAAAAACTAACATTGTCCCATTTTACTTGAACATGTCATCAGCAACATAGTTTCTTCACAGAAATGTAGCAGAAAACCAAAACAAGTTATGGAGGTAACACTTCAGATAGTCTGCAGAGTTTTAAGTGGTTTACTTAATGTCTTAAATTAGTCGACTTCAAGAGTGACTGGGATAACATGCAAAACAGATTCTTGTCTGAACTCACACACAGAAGATTGTAATTAACTGCCATGTGCCACAGACCATTAGGCCATTAATCATTATCACTGGATGCATCAAATTTCCTCATGTCCAACAGATTTGCTGCAGATTGTTCAGCAGAAATTCCCCTTCATTTGATATTCTGTTACACTTCAATTTTTTACAATATCCCTCCTTATCAACCAGTTCAGTGGACTCACTGTTGCTAGAAAACACTCTTGTTTTCAGAGCACAACATTGCATTCAAGAAAATGTTTTGATGTCAGTTTGACAAATGGCTATTTTGGCAGTTTGGGACAGCATACAAGTTCAGGAAATAAGATCTCATGTGAATCTGTTGGTCTAAAATTAAACACAAAAATGAAAATGTTGCTAGAAGTATGCTCTGTAGTACTTTGTGCTGCACTTAGTGCTACACTAAACATAAAAACCTGGCTTTGTATGTTCCTGCAAACAAGAATATGTTAAATTTGTATGATTTTTAGTAGCGGATATGCTGAGACTCCATGTTTCAATTTTATATTATGATATGATATCATGGTTTGTGTGTCATAAGGTTTAAACACAAAACTCATTGCGGACAAGATAATGTTTTGGTTTAAAATAAACATTTTTGAGGGCACAGTCTGATAGGAAAAGCAATGAAAAAGAAATGCTTTTGATGCCACTATCCCAGCAGGAAATGCAGCAACGTCTGTAAAAACACATTTAAAAAACAAACTCTGTTTTGTGCCAATATCCCAAGAGACGCAGCAGTGTCTCTGTAAGAAACAACTGCTTTTTGAGCCACTATCTCCACTGGAAAAAACACTGACTGGTACAAAGAAATGTGCTTAGAGCCTTAAGACTGATGGAAACAAAGCAATTACTCTCCAAAAAAATCAGTTTTACTGTTTGCTGCTCTTGAGCAGTGCTCTGCAGCTTGGCAGGTGTCTGGCAGGTGTAGGTGACACACCATCCAACATCCCCTCCACCTCCTGATGTTAGAGTGAGCTCATATATTACAGGGCTTCAGAAGCATTGATATTATATGCAGAAAGTGTATATGTGGTTTGCCGAAGCATACAATGACAGCATTGTCTTTTGACAACTGGGCCTGTTTCTTAGATAACTTTTCCTGTTTCTCTGAGGCAAACAGGCAAAAAATCCACCTGTCATCCAATTATCATACCATCTCCTGTCTTTCTAAGTCAGCATGCTCACTTAAGTTTTATAAACACATGCAAAATGCAAACCACATTCATATGGAGTTCCAGTCAATCCATATTAAAGCTCCTTGGGCAAAACCACACCAAAACCCTTTCCCTTGGATCCCCACAAATTGTGTGTGGTTTTGGTGAAGGCCAAGGTTGTAGGACATGATATTTGTGCGTTTGTTTACTTTCACAGTATTGTATTTTGTTTAGACTTCCACTGGGGGGAACAGTATCTAAGAAAACGAGGAAGGAAACGGGATGAAAACAAAGGAAGAGGAAGGGAACCCAGTGTGATGGAGCCTGTCCCTCACTGATCCTGGTTCAGCCGGAGTCATGCGGACAGTGGCGCCACCGCTGCAACTAATGGCTGTGGTCACTCAAGGAGGACATATTATTTATTTATTTCTTTTTTTTATAAATGAAGCACAAACAACCAAACAAAGTAATGAATGGGGGGAGAATTTATGTGGCCTTTTCTAGTTGTTATCACAACTTAAAATCAGTCACTGATACTTACTGAGGTCAAGTGTTCAGGAGGAGAACATATCTGAGAGTTTACAGCTTAACGGTTGCATCACATGAATGGATCATATGATTTATTTAGACTGCATGAATGTCAATGCATTGTTGTGTGCCTGTTTTTTATAATTATTTTGGGGCATTTAAAGCATTTATGCAATTACAGTGAAGAGACAACAGGAAAACAGAGGAGGAGGAGGGGTGGCTGATGTCACGCAACAAAGATCACAGTCAGATTACAACAGAGGCGTTGTGGTTCATGGTAGGCGCCTTCACTCGAGGTCACCAGTGTGCCACTGCTGTTGCTGCTTTTAACGTTAGCAAATAGGCAATGCTAAAAAACAGAAAAATTAAGGGACTGTGTTGGTGACACAAATACTGTATGAGGGGGCAGATTGGGGATCCTCCAACAGAAAATTTTAATTTCTTGCATACTAGTGAATATTTATGCACCGATTTGTGTCCTGTCTGCATCCATTTATGGTGTACGTCTTTCGGATGTGAGAGGGGGAGGTTTGGGGGTGATCCCTCCTTCACAAAATTAACAATAAGTAGTCAAGCGCTTCTAAATTAAAAAAATTAAAAAATTAAAATCATTGGAGACAAAGTGTTTAACATTAAAAAAAAAAAAACACGTTATAATACAGCCCGCGAATTAAATGAGACACTATAAAAGCAATAATCGTATGAATAAATACAGACAGAATATGTCTTGTAACCATTAAATTGAGAAAAAAAAATTAAACTCAGCTTACCAGATGATGGTCCCTCTGCTTGGTTCATTTTCTGTGTCTGTGCTTTCTCACTCCAGGGCTGCAGATCATGATTGAGTCAGCAGCATGAGACACACCTGGGTCTGTGTGCCAGCTGCAAAAAAGAAGAATGAAAGATTGTCTTTTATTCCTTTTACCTTGTTTTTGCAGCACAACACCCTTACACCACAATTTCACTCCTCTCCCTACACTAACACTACAGATTTCTCCTATTTGTGTGACGTGTTATTATTACTTTTAATTTAATAAATCCCTTTATTTGTTAATTTTATGCACATGTCTCACACTTTTTAGCTGCTTTAAAGCTGGGCTATAACATTTTTTTATTTTATCATGCTTCTTTTCACTGTAACAGAATGTATGCTACTTTTATTTAACAGCCTTTTCCATTTTTACATTTCCTTTTTACAAAACTTGTTTAAATATATTTCACAATGATTTCTCCTCATTTCCACACAGTTTTGTCTGCATTTCCTTATAGTATACACAGAGTTCACCCCTAGTCTTCTGCTGACTGCTCAGCTGCATATTATTTAGTTAGCTTATTAAAACACTGTCTGCTGATGCACACAGAACTGCTCCGTGTTGACCAACGGAGCACTGGAGCTTTGTGCTCTGTGACCCTGAGGACTGATGACTCTTTGTCTATGATTGAATTAAATTTAAATTAGGTGTACTTTATGTTCCTTTGGCAAATGTCTTGGACACACATTATTGAAGTGTATAAACTTAGTTTGCAGAGAATTTTGACAAAGTTTATGCAAGTTATTACAGACTCAGAGTGTGTAAAAATGTAACGCATTCCTCAGTGTACGGTGAATTATTTATGATCCATTTAACTCCGGAGCAGAACATCCATCATTAACTTAACATTTCTGCCCGTCTTCTGATTTGTTAGTTTGTCCTCAAATCACCCCAAATTTAGGTATCCGCAAATGAAGCACTTCATGCAGATGATGTTTCTCCAAATCAAGAATAACGTGAAGCTAATTCTCTCTGTCTCTGCCAGTGAGGAATTTCATCATGATATGGCAGCTGCACTGGGTTTCTTAAGCCAGCAAATTTGAATGTCCAAAACATAGCAAAGACATAGCAAACAATGGTGGGTAACTTAATACAAACGGCCTGACAGCTGAACTGAGATTGATGAGTCAAACAAACCTTGAGATCCTCAGGATGTTTCAGTCATGATGTTCATGTTTATCAGAGGCCAGGTTGAAATCAGGAGTTTATCTTTGCTGCTCTGATGCCGAGCTCTGAAGCAATTCCTGTCTAAAGGTCTGGTGTATAGGATTTAGGGGGATATATGAGGAGAAATGGAATATGATATAGTACGTATGTTTTCTTATGTGTATAATCACCTGAAAATTAGAATACTTTTTCAGATAGTGCCATTCACGTTTTCATGTTGGCCAAATGCAATGAGCAGCGCCAGAGTTTTTCAGTGTTTCTAGCAGTTAAAATCACCAGATTCGTTTGTTTTTGGGAGGAAGAGAAATTTGTGGATAATTCTGCTTTTGGTGAAATCTTTCTGAATGTTTGGATCTTATCAGAGAACACATTTGCATGTGTCGCACTAGCAGCCTGCAGCAGCATGCTAAAGTGCATCAGAAATACATGGATGTTTAAACCAAAACTGCTTTATTTGGTTTTTGATCTGTTTTTGATCTGCTTTACTTGGATCCAGACCTGTGAACATGCCCACTCTTATCCGTTTGAGTTGCCTGATTGACACGAAGTATAATGAGTTGGCCATTCTGTCTGATATCAGGCAAAGGACACAGTTAGTGTGCTTTGTTATGCTGCAAAAAACAAAGTGATATTTTGTTGTACATCAACTATGTGTGATCTCATATTTAGTTTAATATCAACATCAGCCCATCTAAACAAAGTGTTGCCTTACAGTGACAGTTACACTCTGCCAGAGCTACATTTGAACTACAATATAAAAGTTCACAGTTTTATTTTTAATTTCTGTAACAGGCAGACAACGGGGCAGATCGTTTTCAGGCAGGTGTTTATGTGCAGACACCTAGTTCAGCTCTAAATATGCTGTAATCCAAAAGCAGCACATGCCCCATAAATATACTCAGGAGTATCACTAAATTGTTAGATATGTTAGATTAATCTGCTAAAAGCTGCAGCCCATTAACAGATGAGATGGGTTGTTTTATTGATTCGTCTTCAGCAGTCAGTGACAAACAGGAGCAGATGAGTGTCTGGCAGCGAGATGTCAGATGGAGGTGACAATCTCTGAGGACGGGGGAGTATTTGCCACCAAGTCTGATGCTCAAGATGCTTTAACACACACACACACACACACACACACACACACACACACACACACACACACACACACACACACACACACACACACACACACACACAAGTCAGCAGGAATTCTTGACAGCTTCCTTTTAAGGCTGTGGAGGGAGGTGTGAACACTCTCTGGCTGGTGTCATCTTAAAAGGAGCAGCTTGCAGGATTTAGTGGCATCTAGTGGTGAGGACTGCATATTTCAACCTGCTGAAACTTCTTCCATATGCCAAATCTGAACTCCTGGTTAGGATTCCTTCATCGGTTATTGCTCAGGAGGTTTTTACCACGAGCCACATTATTCACAGAAGTCTCATCCTATCCATAACAAATGGAGGTGCAACGTTGCTATGCTAAACCAGGTTTGTGACTCCTTATTAGCAAAAGCTAGCAAACCCGCGACTGTGTTTTCCAATATCTGTACTACCACTGTACAGTATAGCAAAACAAGATTCAGTATGTCCCAATACATTATATGTCAAATGCAGTATGCCAAAATACCAGGATGTTCACTACATCTGGTGGGATTTTGCAGAATGCAAACGAGCATGGTCTTCTGGTGATTCTGACCCACAGTCCTCTGTGCAGCAGAAGATACATCGACTGAGTCAAAAACAGATGACGGCCCTGACAGCAACAGTAAACAGTAAATGCTTTACAATGCCAGTCAAAGTAGTGACTAAAAGTATGAATCAAAAGTATGCGACTTGAAACGCACCCTTAGGGGATGATTACACCTAAATGCATCACTAGAAAAGCGTTGTCAGCAAAACCATTGTTTCCATATGGCACAGCACGCTTGTCTGACACTCCACTCTTGCACGACACATTTTTCTGGCAGTTTTCGGGCGCACATAAAAGTTAAAATATTTCAGTTCAAGATCTGGAGTCACACCACTCATCAATGTCACTTTTTGCCATGTGCACGCAGCCCCGCTCCACAGGCATTCCCTGCTGTTTTTCCAGATGCGCTTCCAAGGTGTTTTTGGAGCGGTCAGGCATGAAAATGTAACCTGGACTGACCTGGGTGAGAGTTAACTTTTCTGTCTCGGGGCTTTCGTGTGGTTGACTTACCACCAGGCCACTGCTCTTGATCCTCGTGATCAGCTCGCTTGGACCAGGCAGCTCTGCTTAACACCCTCTCTGGCGCATTTCCGTCGATGCCATCAGCCAGTTCGATCTTTGAAGTGGATGCTCAGAGCGAAATGTGCATGTACACTGAGTTCTTGATGGTGTGTGTGACAAATGGTTCTGTGTCTTTTTGTCTTTGGCATGTCTTGCTTCTGGCTTCTTCCTTGTGCTTTGCCCGTTCCAGCTCAAAGGCCTCCAGACCAGAGCTCTCCCACAGGTGCCACCAATAGCAGCTAATGAGTTAATGCCCCATGTGTGACATCAGTGCAGACTATGCCTCCCACCACCTGCCTAAACCACACCCATATCTACAAGATGGGGATGGCTGTGGCTCAGAGGTAGAGCGGGTCGCTCTCTAATTGGAAGGTCAGTGGTTCGATCTCCGGCTCCTCCAGGCAACATATCGAAGTCAAGATCAAGATATTGAACCCCAAATTGCTCCCGTGGCTGCGTCATTGGAGTGTGACGGATGGTTACTGAGTAGCAGATGAGACCATGCATAGTGTGTGAGAATAGGTGAATGTAACGCGTGAAAGCGCTTTGAGTGGTCAAAAGACTAGAAAAGCGCTATACAAGTGCAGTGTATTTACCATTTACACTCACTAAAATAGCAATAAGGTTATAACCCCAGGTGACTAAAAGCGGTAAAGACACAAAATAAAGCAGTTAACATTACAAATTAATGTTTCTCAGAAGCAGTTTTGGCTCATCATAGACAATTAAATTAAAGGATGCTTGAAATAGGGATGTTAATTTGCTATTAGCAAAACAAAATTTGTGGATCATAAATTAATATTTCATGTCTTGTATTAATACCAACCGCTCCTTCATTACAACCACAACTGCGATGAGTGTTTGGGTCAGTTTAGTTTGAGTCAAAACAAGGACAAAACAGAGCAGAGATTATAAACTGGACTACACCCACGGCTCTGCCAAACACACTCAGAGCACTCTGATTCTGTTTACATAGCGGAGGCTAAATGTTCAAGGGAACACACTCTGCATCACATGTAATTGCTTGTGATTCTCTCTCCTCACTTCAAAAGGCAGGGAGCGCTGTAGTTCAAGGGTCAAAGACTCGACTGTTGCCCAGATGCCCCCCAATTTCCTGTTTTGTCTGGCTCTGTGAATGTAAAGGGGTCTAAAATGTGAGGGCCATGTCTCACTGGAGCCAGAAAGAAAAGGCTCCACTTCAGCTGATTCCTTCTCTGCTTTCCACTCCCCGCTTTTAAACTACTGATTTTTGTGCACCTGTCAGAAATAAGAACAAATCCCTTTCTTTTTGTCCAACACAGCATACTTTACATCACAGGAACATGCAAAAGATGCCCATTTTAACAGTGTGTTGTGAAATAAATTAGTATTTTATGTCTTTATTCATAAAAAGAACACCCCTTTAACAGGGTGTGGTAGGACCCAATTGCAGCACAACAGAGCAGGTGAGTAGTTGGTAATGACCTTGCAAAGGAGAGTATAATCAGGCTGCAGGTAAGTAGGGACAGTTTTTAGTTCTGGGGTGGAGCAAAGTTCGTAGAGAGACTGGGGTGAGCTCACGTTCACAGGTGATACTTCAGAGTTTGAGTGGGGAAATTGTGAAGGTGGAGCAGACTGGCAGGTGAATGTATCAAGTAAATTGCAGAAACACTTACAGCAGGGAGCTTGTGGGAAAAGCAGGGACTCCAGAGAATGGCAGGCAGGGCTTGTGTGGTCAACTAAGAACAGCTGGCGTCAGGCAGGCAGGCAGCGGAGCAGACGAATCCAGTAGGAGCAGGCAGCGGGATCAGCAAGGACAGGCGGGGAATCGATGTACCATCAGAACAATAAACACCAGTGGCACTCACACAGAAGAGATGTTTCACTCAGTGGGATGCTCTGAAGACAGCCAGAAGAATGGCGATCTCACTTGACCGAGCGGAAGCAGTAAAACACAGCACAGCCACGGGTGGACGAGAGCGAGGAAATGCACAAGCAAAACTTGTTGTCAGATACAGAAGGCTGTTAGGTTTACAGGGACAGAGATGAGGAGAGGAGGTCAGAGGCGAGCCGAGTCGAAACCAGGACAACAGTCCTATAGTGAGTGCTAGACATGAAAGCAAAGACAATCTGGGAAAAAGTGAGTGGAGTGAGGCTGCTGCTTAAATGCTGGTTTGATTGGAGATGAAGAGCAGCTGGCAGCACCAGGTGGAGGTGATGAGGCTGATGAGGGGGAGTGGCCGGGTGAAGAGATAGGTGGGCGCAAAGTAAGTGGAAAAAATCCCACAGCAGCAGGAGAGTGGCAGAGCGGACTGTGACGCCCTAAGGGTTACTGTTATTTCCATGACACTGTACAAAATGTTTTTTGAGTTTGTACATTTGGTGAGTACAGCAGTCAGGTCACAGGAGAACACATGACTGGAGGATAGTAAGCTCCATCTAATTTTATATTGTGTACTTTGTGTATATTTAGTGCTAAATTAAAGAGGCCCTGGGGGTTAAAACACGATGACATTTCAGAAAACTCAACCACATTTTACAACACACAACATTTCACAAAAAAACAACAGCCTTGTAGGGTTTTGTGAAATGTTGCTCTGTTTTATGTATGTATTTATGTTATGTTTTGTGAAATACTGTTGTCTTTTATGAAATGTGTTTGTGTATAGTTATATTTTGTGAAACACTGTGTTTTGTGAAATGTAGTTTTTTGAAATATTGTTGTGTTTTGTGAAATGTCGTCCTGTTTTTGGATTTGTTGTGGTGTTTTGACTGGCTTTGTAACTAACTCTAAAACAGACAATAGAAAGCAAACATATCATGACTTTTTTTTTTTTCAATTTCCCACCAGTCATATCCATCAATTTGTTGAGATGGAAAAGACACATGGTAGCAGAAATGATGATGTCAGTAAAATAATGCTGAAAATATTGTATCAACACATTTCTCTAAATATGTAAGATTTTCTAAAAGTTTCCAGTAGCAGTATAATGGGTTTAAACTTTTTTCTTTTTTTTTTTTTTTTACACACAAGGCCTCGAAAATGGAATGCAGCCTCAACTCCCTTATTTCATCTTGTCAGGATGAACCCTTTTTTCTGCCATAGTAAACAAGAAGCTCTCTCTCTCCCACTCTTTTCCTTTTTTCTCCATCTTAAATCAGCAGCTGAGACAGGGACTCTCACATGCAGCAAGTTATTTTAGGAGATACTTCTCTGTTTTGTGTTGCACCTCAAAGTAAGAGCAGAGACAATGTCAGTTATGAAGGAAAAATGGAAAGTTTGCATGTGAAAAAGCTTAGAACAAAAACAACCATGTGTCCTTTTCCAACCACAAGGTACATTGTTTTAAAGCTTTCATATGGGGAGTTTCTCAGCTGACATTTGTTTGAGATAAATATGTAAAATTGACTTTTTGCACGTCTTTCTACAGAATATAAAACAGTCAGAAAACAAAAAGTACATATGTGAGTTTTGAGGGGGTGGGGTTACATGCAAGTGAGTGGCCCCAGTGCTAAATTACACTGCAACATGGTCCCTCTCAAAGCCCACATCTGGGATTGGCCCTGACAACTGGATGCCGTGCTGCTCTAATTTTGGTTACTTTGTTTATAACCCTATAATAGAGACAGTACAGGACCACAGGGCAGGAATGAAGGAGGGCAGGACACAAAGTAAAAGCAGTCATTTTGAAAAAGCTTCTGGGGATTTTAGGACGAGTATAAAGTTAGGTTAAAAAAAATAGATGTTTAAATTGCTGAATGTAATAAATTAAGGTGACCATTATAAATGCTGTTTTGTTTTCTGTCAACAGGATTCACACCATCACAGTGATTCCTTTTCAAACCTGAAGGCTGCAGGTTGTAGCCTGTTGAGCGTGCATGAAACAAAAATAAGAAATCTGTAATTATATTGGGAGCAGATGTGGGCTTTGTCAGCCCCCTCACCGTCTTTGGAGTCCAAGCAGGAACACAATCACTAAACACACTTTGTCAACACTGGATAGAAAATATAAAGTCACTTAGGGGAGTTGATGATAAACAACATTTTCCCCGAGGACAAAGCTCAGCTCATCGTATGGAAGCAGAAATGTTGAATGTAGCTGCACACCAAGTGGTTGACGTTTCTACAGTATTTGGGTATTAAACTGTCAACTCTAATCTTAAATCTGTACTCTCAAGCAGTTTCAAGAGCCACTGGGAAAAAAAACAAGTGATGGTGTGTGAAATGCTGTAGCCAGTAACTTTAATATGATCTTCCACTTAATTAATTAGACTGACATCGTTTGTGTGCATATCAAACTGTATTTAAAGTTATAACTGAAGCTGCCACATTATGAAGGATGCTGCAGTGCTCACGTCTTTGGGGAATTAAATGTACATTTAAATATTGAGCAGGAAATCAAAACAAATCTTTTAAAAGATTCAGTCTTTTTATGGACTGATAACTTAAATAAAAGCATGTTACTGTCCAATATGAACTACAAATCTCAAGTTTCACTACTTTTTGTTTTCAGATGTAAATTGGAGGATTATGACTGATTGAAAACATCCTCTTATGGCCATTTAAACTACACTAGTGCTTAAGCAAATCAACAGAAAATTAAACAATGTTTTTAAAGTAATTTACAAGGAAAAAAACTGAATACTTTAGGATTTTGGATTGAACATAGTGATTGAGATTTTTTTCACTATTTTCTGACAAAACTAAGTCCAAACAAGCCATTGATGAAAAAAAAATGAACATATTAATCTATAATAAAATTATTTTTAGTTGTAGCTCTTAAATGGTTCAATCAAGGTTAACAAACTTCGATATAATCCTTTAATTTGCTTTTTGAATAAAGTGGCGTACAGCTTTACATTAGTAGGCTCTGCATGCAATCCTGACATCACAGCTTATCCTGCCCGCTCTTCATAAACAAAAGTATTAACAGGAAAAACAGGATGTCAGGTGGGTTCTTTTATTCTTCCAATGAATGCATAATCCAATTCAAATCTCTGCTGGAAAAAGTAGCCATTTCTATTTGGATGAATGGACTGGTTTATTAGGCTGTGTATTGCATGCCAAACCAAAAAGATGACCCCAAAGGAAGTTTTCAGGATTGGTTACACTTCAATAAGGATGAACAAAAATTGAATTACTAATGTTAAAATAACTGCCATGGTTTAATAAGCTAATAATGAAATCAGGTTGATATACCGAGCAACAAAATAGAAGTAAACATTTTTACTGCTAGTTCTGTTCTGGCTTTAGTGGGAAACATGGGCATCTCCAGTGTTAACTATCATGACCTTTATGGCACACTTGACTTTAACTTTGACTAAAAATTCCTATTTTTGATTGAGGAGAATAAAATTTCACATTTTTCTATGGGAACTTAATTTGAACATAGTATGTAAGGCCCAGTCATTTTAAAAAAACTGTTGTTTCTTATGCTCTAATAGCAAATTTAATCTATGGCTCCATGCTTTTGAGGCTGCTTTACGAATGCTCTGAATTAAACATTATTATTAATGCTCTGTTGTATACAGAACCTTTAGGTCAGGACTGAAGGCATGATGTTAACAAAACAGACACACTGAAAAATCAAACTTCTAGAAAAGACATTTGAGGATCACCTCCCCCAAACTGGAGGGAGATTTTTATTGCAAAAAAGTTATTTTCCTATTAAAACTTTTATATCCAGTTGATTTTTATAAGACTTAACAGCTCACAAACAGAATCAGCTCTGTAATGAAGGATAACTTATGAACTCTGTTACATCTGAAACATATTTGTAAAATAAAATTAAATTAAAAAAATAAGACATGCCATGACAAAAGTGGCACTGACAGAATAAATTTGGCTGGCTATGGTCCTGCCTCGTTTTCGTCACTATGACTTGTGGGTTTTTAGGGGGATGTTTGATGTAAATCTGCAGGGGGCAGTGCGATGAGATTGTGCAACAAGAAAAAAACATAAATCTCTGCATGAGGAGGACAAATGAGATTTGGACCGTGACAATATCTAAGTATGGAAAATTTCATTTCATAATTTAGAGAGAAAATTGGATTACAGGAGAAAGCAGGAAGAAAAAAACATGGAAAACAAGATTCCACAGTATCAGATTTGGATTGAGTTTAACTTAATAACAACATTTCTTCCTGAATAACTTATCAGTTCCTCGCTATCTGTGTATTAGATTCTATAAAAATACTGCTCTGTCTGCGCTGCAGCATCAGAATCTCTTCATCTGTCTGCGCTCTTGTCTTCTCTGCTTTTTCTCATTCACTTCCTCTGGTGCCGACGGGCTTTCTGCCATAAACCAGGGGCCCAGGAAGTTCACCCACAGCAGGTGGAGAGCTCGGGCCGGGGCCTGATACACGCACACGAAACAGGATCAAATTATCAGACGTGAGGAAAGCTGAAAGTGTATCAGTCAGAAAAACAACAGCGATGTCGTAGGAGTTATCACAGAACATCTTCTTACCAGCAGCCAAAGATACCAGAAATAAGAGGAGATTGTGCTGAGCACTTGAACTATGGCTGTGAGCAGGATGACGTCCTTCAGGTGCCTAAAATCAAAAAACAAACGCAATGAGTTGAAAAGCTGAAAGGTTACATGTTTCTGTGTACACAGAAGAACTTCATCTTTAGTAAGGCTGCAGGTTTAGATTCAGAAGATGGTGGAGACAATAAATCAAGGGTTTTTTCAACCAGAGAAGAATGTGAATGGCATTTATTAATGTACTTTTATACCAAGCGAGAAATAATAATAATAATAATCATAATAATAACTAGGGCTGTCAAATGAACGCATGTTTAAAATTCCATTATTTTGCATTTCAAAGCAGTTTTGAAGTCCACATGACGAAGGTGAAGTGTGTTGATAGGAAATCACCGAATGCAAAAAATGAATTTCTTATGATGTTGACTTTGATTTCTTTATTTCAAATCAGGCTGCACTGCTGCAACAGTGCGGTCTTGATATTTGATATTTTAATTCTGTTCAATGCAAGGTGAATAAATTATGTTTGACTTGTCAACTGAGCTGTCTTGGAGTTTTTATAAAGGAAATGAGTCATTAAAAAGCGCAGTGGTGTCGTTATTTTTCATCAATACAGCAGGAAGCATTAAGCCTGCTGCTGTGGCTCAACTGGTGCATCAAAGGGACAAAATAGCATTACACGAATAATGCGATTAAAAAAAACAGTGCATTAAATTTGGACCTTAATCACATCGTGATTAACGCATTAATGCTGACAGCCCTAAAAGTAATATAATCAAAACGGTCTTTGTGCCGTTAATAAGTTCAACAGCAAACACACAAATTGGGCCAGAGCTTCTAAATTATAAACACACAAACTCTACTAAATATTACCTTTAGTTTATTTAACAAAGAGGTGAGTCTAATATACTGTAAGGCTCTATTAACACACCACAAAATAAACACATACAGAATACAAACATCACTAATGTTCAATGGCAGCATGTTTTTATTGCAGGGGCGGTGCCTTATGTCCTGCGTCGAACTGATGCACGGTCTCATCAGAAAACCAAAACCACAACCTAGAGAGTTTTAATATTTTTTAATTTTATGAACAGAATCTTTGCCTTAACCTAAAGATTGAATCTATAGGAGACTTCATGCCTCACTGTCACTTCAAACTGAGATGATTTCTTAATTCCTGACTGCAGTAAATTCTCAAATTCACCATCACAGCGTGATGCTGAAAAATATGTTCAACTACATAGTGACTTATTTATGTAATTTATGTTCAGTAACAAATATCTGCTCAGATGGAGGGCTCTGTGCTCTGATATCAGTGCAGTATTTGCATTAATAGATGCCCAGTTGAGCTTAAAAGGCAGACAGTCAGTCAGTTTATCTTCCCAATATATCAGAATCATATTTGTGTTTTGGTAATTACTCACTCTGCCATTCCCTGCTCCATGTTTAAGTCTATTCCTCCGTCCAGGAGACTTCCATCCTCAGCAAACACTGGCTTGGCCATGGCAGACATGGAGCGGTAACTCCCGACATACACTGCTAGTGCAAACCCGAGCAGCAGCTGCAGGAGGCAGACAAGGTGTTAGGAAGTAGTGTTGCATTACATCTGTGGATATTTAAATCTTAATGAATGAATTCACTCACCCATGTCCAAAATGTAGACGAACTGTAGAAAACCAAAAGATTTACAGCAGCATATATTGCCTGCAGAGGAGGAGGAGTGTATTTAAAATTGGATTGACAATCTGAGAGAGCTGCAACAATTAGGTGATGAATCAATAAATTCATCAAGACAAGATAAATCTAAAATAATCTGATAATAAAACAATCATTTCACTGTGTTTTCAAGCAAAAATGCTGATACGATCTTGTTTCAGCTTCTCAAAAGTGGTGATTTGACAGTTTTTGTTAATATGAAAGTAATGACAGAATTAAGAATGCAAACAATTACTCACAAAAATACTCAGCAGATTAATCAGTTATGAAAATGAACATCAGTTGCAACAATACAATAAAGTATTCTGGTAATATTAGGCCATTGCAAACCAATGAGCAGGACTCCATTGTGGTAATTTTGAATTCAGAGTATTTTTGCATCAGTGTGATGATGTGCCTTCATTTTCAAACAAAAACAGACATTTTAACTGTTTAATTAATTATTAGATAATTTAATATCTAAAACATATGTTTGTGACACACCTGAAACATACTATAATGTCTAAAATTGGGTTTAGCATTAGAAAGTAAAACAACAGTGTGAATAACTGTAGTTTGTTTTTACAGAACAAGACTTGATCTAATAAGAATAAGGTCAACACAACATAAACGTGATATCACTTAATCGCGGTCTGCAGCGCTGAGGTTCTCACGTTAGCTCCGAGGATGACTCTGGTGTAAAACTTCAGCGTCGCCTCGTTGTCCTCGTAGATCTGCTTCTTCCCCTTTGTGCCGACTTTACCTTTGGGCTGTTTGACAAAACAGAGAGCAGTTTCAGTGTTATCAGCCGTTCATGCGACGGTTTCTGCTTAACAACAGTAACTCAGAGCTCACTAAATCTGCAAATCTGTATTTTAGGATTTATATATTTAGACCTTAACTTAAATAATTATGGGGCACTCCCATTATTATGGACATGAAATCATAGTTTAGTAAGATAAGAAGTACAACACCGACAAACACGACCGAGCTAAATCACTTCAATCACTTCAGTAAAAAGGTATTGCTGCCATCTGTTGTCCTCCACACTGGAAACAGGAGGTGTGAGGTTCCTGACTGATGATTTCTGCGTGTCGATTAAATATGTTTTACACTGATATCTTATATTATTAGAAGGGAAATGAAAGCTAATGATTAAGTTGTCTTTTTTTGTTAAAAGTAAATTACCCATATATTATTTCCTGTAACTCTAGAGCCCCTTTCTTATATTAAATCATTAATTAAATTTGTTTAAAAAAGCATGACCAAAGTACGACTTTTTAACATTTGTTTACATCTGTTTCACTGTATATTTATCGAGCTGTTTGTGCTCTGTGATGTTTTTGTGTATTGTGTAAACAAAACTCATGAGTAGGAATTTAAATAGAATAACACGGGAGGCTGCATCACACTTCATCTGAGCAGAGCCCCAAATAATGTCAAGAAAGTGATTAAACCTGCTTTTGACTAATCTTATTTGGGATTCGGCTTTGTCAAATATTCTTTTTATTGCGGAAAAAAATCTGAATCAGACTCAAATTAATTAAAAGTAGGTCTTCATATTCAAGAAATGTGTTTTAGAGTATTGATTCATGACACAAACATATTGAGAGAAGATTAAATTAACAGCAACAGCAAGTATTGCAAAAACCAAGACATAAATATATGTTAAATTACAATAATACCTTACACCATACAGGCATTGAACTAGAAAGACTGCATCAACACTTTTAAGAGATTTGATCTCTTTTATTATTTTCATGGCTCATTATTTTTTTTATTTTATTATTTTTCATTATTTGGCTGCCTATTTTCACTATTGTACCTTGTATTTTTACACGTTTTTAAGGTGTATTGTTGAGGTTGTTTGAAAGATGCAAAAGACAAGTTTGTACTGAGGTGGACAATATAATCTGTTCATCTATCTATCTATCTATCCATTTATTTATCTCTTAAAATATATCTTTAACAATACCAGAAAAACATATACAATATATCCGCATACAGAGCTGTGTATTTTTGGTAGATAGGTGTAGAAATAGGCAAGATACTGTCCAAGGAACGTGCAAAAGTTCACCATATAAAGTATTTTAAAAAAATATGGTTAATGCACACAAATAACAGTCAAAGAGATGTGCATTAAAATTACCAAATAAAACTAGCATAAATCTGTGGTTCATGAACCACAGCCATATATTCTGGTCATGTGATGGCATAAAAAAATTGAGAAGAAAGATTCATATTTGGTTTTTAATAATAAGGGTAGCAATCATTAAAAAATAACAAGAAATTAGTTAAAGAATGACAACTTAATAATGATAAATGGAAAGATCTTGTGAATGAAACATATGAAATGGAAAAGATTATTATGTGAATTTAGAAACCAAATACATATATTTGAAGACAGATGGGAGAAATGGATTAAATATATAACAAAGAACTGTTTTTCTTCTCCATTTGTCTCACCTGCTAACTTAGTAATCCTGTAACATGAAATTACTCCATTTATTAACCCATTCATGTTGAATTTGTGAACTGCGAATGCTTTGCGAACTTTTGTTAACTATTTTTTTATGGTTTTGTTCATTTCAGTTAAAAATTATAGAAATAATTTAATAAAACTAGCATAAATCTAATTTCTGTGTGTATTATCTCAGAGTCCTGCAGCCTGCTGTCACTGTATGAGTCATTATTAACAGCAGCTTCAGTTATAATAAACTGCTTCATGTGTCCGTGAATCAGTAAGTGTTCTCTGTCCCTGTCCCTGTCTCTGTCTCTGTCCCTGTCTCTGTCTCTGTCTCTGTCCCTGTCCCTGTCTCTGTCTCTGTCCCTGTCTCTGTCTCTGTCCCTGTCCCTGTCTCTGTCCCTGTCTCTGTCCCTGTCTCTGTCCCTGTCTCTGTCTCTGTCCCTGTCTCTGTCCCTGTCACTGCTGCAGCTGTAAGTGTGTGTGTGTGTGTGTGTGTGTGTGTGTGTGTGTGTGTGTGTGTGTGTGTGTCTCACCGCCATTCTGAGCCGCTGCTGCCGTTTTCTTCCTCTGTGTCTTCTTTGACATCGACCTGTGAGCCGCCGCCGCTTCTCTGCGTTATTTTATTATCGCTGCATCAAAGAAGAAACTCTGGACTGTCCCCGAGGGCTGATTTCTTGTAACACATCAGCATTTGAGCCTTCTGCTGGGGGATCAATATATCCGGCGCGTGAAAATGTCGTCATCAAAATCCTCGCGTGGTGATCGGTGCAGTTTGGTGACAGAGCGCCACCTGCTGCTCATCGAAATAACTAATAAAGAGTCAAATTGATAAAGAAAAAAAATGCAGTTATCACAAGGACTCGCAATTACAGACATTACGATAAGTTCTGTTTGTTTGTTTGTTTGTTTGTTTGTTTGTTTGTTTGTTTGTTTGTTTGTTTGTTTGTTTTGGGGGTTATTAATGCAGGCATAATGTTTTTCTCATTGTTTTTACCTTTTGTAAAACAGAAACAAGGCTGATGCCGTAGCAAAAAATAAATGAATGAATGAATAAATGAATACTGTTTTGTTTTGTTTTGTTTTGTTTTGTTTTGTTTTGTTTTGTTTTGTTTTGTTTTGTTTTGTTTTGTTTTGTTTTGTTTTGTTTTGTTTTGTTTTGTTTTGTTTTGTTTTGTTTTGTTTTGTTTATTTAACGCATATTTAATGCACTTTAATGTCGTAAAATAAATAATAACTAAAAAGTTAGAGTTAGATATGAAGTCGCTAACTGTACACACAGTATGAGCAGTATAAAATGTGCAGGAGTTGTAGTATGCAGTAAAGATATATAAAGAATTATAAATAAAAAATAATAATAACAATAAAATATGAACCTTTTTAGTAGATTAATATTATGGATAAAAATGATGATGACGATTATTATTATTATTATTATTATTATTATTATTATTATTATTATTATTATTATTATTATTATTATTATTATTTCTAATGCTGTATTAATCAGTTGTCTTCTGGGTTGCCAGAAAACAGCTTTGACTAGTGTTTGTTTTCCTCCCATGGGCGTGGAAAACTAACTTGCAAACTTAGTGGGTTGTTAAACTTTTTTTTTTTTTAAGTATAAATTAACCGTCAATACTGACAGCTAATTACTTTTTATTTATTTATTCACTGGTTTTATTTGATGGGGCGATGTGAATTATTATAGCACAACGTCCGCTTGTAACAAACAAGCTCGTAACTGATGTTATATACATATAGATATTGCTAGAGTAGCTTTGAGTAAGGAAAAAGAAGGAAAAAAGATTAGATATCAATGTTACATACAATAGCATGCATACAATAACTGTTATGGTGTAAAAAAAAACAAGAAGAAGAAGACAAAAAGAGAAATTTAAACGATCACACAGTATTACAACATACAGTTACAGTAAAAACAAATAAATAAAATAAAAGAAATAAAAAAGAAATAGCACATACACATATAGTGTTTTTGCAACATATGCTATGTGTAGTTGAAGAAAGTCCTTTGGGGCGCCCTATTCATAGTTTTCGCGATAACTATGCTTGACCCTTCTCGGCCACCGTAGACTGAACGGTACACCACTTCCTAAATAACAATATTGTTGTGTCTACTCGCCGCAGTGAAATTCATATCTCTGTGTTGGCTGGCAGTAGGCACCAGCTTCATTGATAGTCAGTCAAATGATTTTACAGTGAGGTTACGAGCCTCAGTCTTGAACAGACAGTTTTATGATCCAAAATGGAATATCTTCTCCAGGTTAAAATAGGCGCTCTGGTGGGTTTATTGCTCCTAACTCTTCTTTTTGGATTCATCCCTGCTCGGGTCAAATGGTTCAGAAACACTAACGGCACAGGTAGGTAAACGTTAAAATAATATTAGCAACTGTGCTTGTGTTTAGGAATATATCGTATTTCAAAGTAGAGGGGACATTGAGATCGTAAACAACCTCAGATAAACAATGGGGATCATGGCGATCAAAATGTACGTTTTACTTTGAACTGATTACATGTTGCTCACTACACCGATGCCGAACTACAGAAGGAAAGTCACCGATTAAGTTGTAGTTTTCATCCCTGTTCTTCAGTGTGTTACCATTTACAGATAAACAAGTCAAATTTTAATTGCCAGAATTTCCAATGAAGTTTGGTGAATTGGTTCCGTTGAAGATGAGAGGGGGCATTGAAGTCACTCTCAGTCTCAAATAAACAATGTGGATTATGACGAATAATTTCTACATTTCACTTTGATTAGATTACTTGTAACCTTATTACATTAGTGCCGAACCACAAAAGAAAAGTCCGTTATTAATTTGCGTTTTTATCACGGCTTTTAATGTCTTAAATTTGCAGATAGGCAAGTCACACAAATTGACAAAAGTTTTTATAAAGTTTGGTCAAATGGTCCCGCCGAAGATTAGCGGGAGGTACAGGATCCTAGTGGTTTCACCAGCTGTCTGTCCAAATGAACCACGTTTTAGCTGCAGACAGTGTTTTAAAGGCAATTAATGGCTGCTGATTTTATCAAGTGGGACTTAGAAGCCATTAACGTTATGATAACAGAGAATGTGGTGGGTTTTAATCACTGATAATCAAACAGCTACCACTGTAAGCATATATGGTTTCATTCTGTATTTTCTCAGATAATTTGCATATGACATGTGATCTGACACTGATTGCAAATGACTGCACCATTACATTATTATTATTATTATCATTATTATTATTATTATTATTATTATTATTATCATTATTATTATTATTATTATTACTACACTGTAGACCCATTTGTATGTTATTTATGTCAGCCTAAATGTTAAAGTTCACCACAGTCATTAACAAACCCCTCTCTGGCCCCTGGAGTCAGCTGACAGAGATGTAGCCTAAAGCACTAAGCCCTCTCAGCACGTGGTCACATGTAGTTTGTACAATAGGCAGAACAGGATGTCTGAACTTGATAAAATGGAAGTGAAAGGGCAGTTTCTCTCCATTATATCTGCAAGTGTTTTAGTGCCCTGCTGAGTCATCTTGACTTCATACTCATGATGTATCACATGATCCTTCAACAAATTATTCTGTGGAAGGATTGGCAGTGATTTCCTTCATGTCTCATATGTACCACCAACACTTCACTTATATGCAAATTAATTAATGATGTTTTCTATTGAACTAATTGATAATAAGTTAGAAAATATTAACTGCCCTATTCAGTGTCTTGTTCATTCACAGAGAGAATCATGATTCACATATAGATTTTCTTATGAGAAATACACAAAAGCACTGTAAATCATAGCTGAGGCTGACATTCGAAATTTTACTTTGTTTACTCTGCAGTTTATGGCATTTTATTTGTTTTCATTGTACAACTGTGAGTAGGTTTATGTCATACATACAAGATGTTTTGCCTTTGTCTTTGCAGAAACCCATCGCACAGTTCTGAGTCTGATCAGCTGTTTTGCTGGCGGAGTTTTTTTGGCAGCATGTCTGCTCGACATTATTCCAGATTATCTGTCAGACATCAATGCAGAGCTGGCTGCTCAGCAGGTGGAGGTACGTACCGGACTGATTTGGAAAAAGTCATTATATACATATGCAGCTAACAATTATTTTTCCTGGGAACCTTGAACCAAAAAATGAGGTGTTTTTACTCGATAATTTACCTAAACACTTAATCAATAAACAAAAAAAGACAAATACATGTTTTAAATAAAGTGAGAGCAAGCAGTCGACAGGTACTACAAGAGCTTTGCACTGACTGTATCTTTTAGATATCCTCTCTCTGGTGATTGCTCGTGACAGACTCTTTTCTGTTAATAATCTCTGTTTCCTAATTCCTGGCTTTACTAATTCACTGATGTCTCTCTCTCTGTCTCAAACAGACCAACTTCCCCTTCCCAGAGTTCATCATGGCTGCCGGCTTCTTCACGGTCCTCATACTGGAGAGGATTGTTCTGAACTGTCGGGAGACGGGAGGGGCTCAGGAGGAGAGGGCGCCCCTCATACAAGACAACAGAAATGGGCACGGACACGGACATGGAACAAGCCCTGATCTGGAGAGCAGCGGCCACCACGTCCATGTTGACTTTCAGGCTCACTCTCCCTTTCGTTCTTTCATGCTCTTCCTCTCCCTCTCACTCCACTCAGTGTTCGAGGGTCTTGCTATCGGTCTGCAGAGCACTGACTCAAAAGTAAGAGGAGTTTTTGTTTTGTGTGTCTCAAAGCTGAGTTTTTAAGTATTTTAAATCCAGCATTATTGACGTCCCTGTTTACTAGCTGGCACTTTACGTCTTCCACGGCTTTGTTGACATATTGCAGCATATCTGGGTGTGTTATCACCACACAAATAAGGACACACTCAAAGAAATACATATAAAGCTATATAGAGGTCTAAAACTCCACAGACTTTAAATATGTTCAAAGTTACAGATAATATAAAGCATTTGCCATTTGCTCCACTCTCTTTTTTCTTTATTTAAAGTTAGGCCTCTAACTCTTTGGATTTATTTACATGTCATGCCTCTGAAAAGTGCTGCACAAATAAAACTGGATTTATATTCACAGCGCTCTCATGTTACCAGAAGAAAGCAAACAGTTTCAGTTTGTAGCGTCCGGACGCTTTGATAGGAAAGGAATCTCGCTGTCATGAGAGTCAGATCTGTGTCTGCCGGTCACAAGACGGCTTACAGTCTGAGCATACTAACAATGTTCCCTCAGGACTTTTCGTCTACATATAACTGTGTGTCATGTGTGTGATCAGCTGGAAGTTCATGCCACTATTTAGAAACAACAAGATACCAAAGGACAATAATGCCATTTAGAACAAATAAACAAAAAACTATGGATTGGAAACAATAAATCAGAAATCACTCCGGTAAAACAATTAGATTTTAATCTGATCTGAGTTTATTGTATGAATAGGGGGGAGTCTGGTTATTGAGTAGCTGAAAGGGGAACACCACCTAAATTGAGAATTGCAGTGTGTTATTTTCATGACAGATAAAAGTTTAATCAATATTTGTTAACCTGAGCTATTCATGTAAGTCTCACATTTGTGATGTCATATAGCATAAAGTCTGGAGCTGCTTCATAGACAATAAATAGGAGCCTGATTTTATGAAACCATATGAAAAAAGTCAGACTCTGTATAATGTATTAAGGCCATTAGAAATGCTACAAGGAGGCAATAGAGTTGCGAGAGGAATATAATTTTTTGATTGATATGATTTAGTGCTGTGTGAATATAGTCACAGTTTCAGGAAATATGGAAAAAAAATCATAAAAGTTATCAAAAGTTAGCTTCAGTGTCTGTTTCTTGCCAATTTAGCAAATTGAATAAGAACAACAACAAAAAAATCAGTGGACTTCATTGATGAACATACTATAGAAAGCAAGTTTAGCTTTAAAGCAGATCTGCTCTTTTATTGGCCACAATGACCAAATATTATCAGAGAAATCAAGCTGCTGTATAAACAGTATGTCAAAAAATCTCCACATCTATATTGTCGAGCAAAATAGGTCGTCGTATTCTTCACCAAAATTCAACCCATCTCTTTTTATACAAAATCAGCATCATTTGATTTTGTTTGTGTTATAGCAGCTTTTAGAGGAGGCAGAAATAACAGCTGTTTGTTTTCTTCAGGTATTAGAGATCTGCATCGCTATACTCGTCCACAAGAGCATCATAGTGTTCAGTCTGTCGGTGAAGCTGGTCCAGAGCGCCATACGTCCACTGTGGGTGGCTGCTTACATCGGCGTGTTCGCCATGATGTCACCCATAGGCATCGCCATCGGCATCAGTGTGATGGAGGCTCAGCTGCAATCTGGAGCCCTAATCCAGGCGATCCTGGAGGGGCTGGCCGCAGGCACGTTTATTTACATCACCTTTCTGGAGATCCTCCCACACGAGCTCAACTCTCCGGGGAAGCAGCTTCTCAAGGTGCTCTTCATCCTGCTGGGCTTCAGCATCATGGCAGCTCTGACGTTTTTGGGCTGAGACCGGTCGTCATTGCAGCTATCCAGATGTGGACAGCTGGACGCTTTGTGGAAACTACTGCAGCTCACAGGAACATCACTTTCGTACGGAAAGACAAACTGTCGTTGTTACACCTAACTCTGCAGCTTTTAATGTGAAAGGGAGCGTGACAGCAGAGGTTGGTGTACATATGCTTTCAATATGATTTTAAAACATTTTTGTAAAAGAAGAATGAGGACAATTTATGTATGTATCAATTATTTCAAAGATAATTTTATGAATAGAGGGGCAACAAGCGTGTTAAGTGACCGGGGGGATCACAGGGGAAAGAAATGACAAATCAGAGAGCCCGCTCACTTATCACTGGCATTGTTTTGAAACATGCTCTGAAATCTGCAAACTAAACCAGAGCCACTGACCTTTGACACTATTGAGGAAACCACTGGAAACAAAGGGCCATGCTGTATATATACGTATGTAATCATGCCAGTATATCAGCACCTCCAGATATTTGACGTTTACACCTCATTTCAATTCAAACGGGAAGCTTCCTTTTTCCAAAACGAAGTGTTTGTGCCTTTTGTTTAAGTATTTCGTGTTGTGTGTTCTGTATTTCAGGCTCAGCTGGAGGGTTGGCATTTGAAACTTTTTATTAGTGGTGTTTCCTCTGATCCACGTTTATTTACTGGCATTTTAGTGCAATCCTTTTAGATGTCTAAAATCAAGCTGCTTTTATTTTTCATTACAAATTAGAATCGTGAGCAATATTTCTAACAGTTGTGTAGTAAAATAGTGTAAATGTAAGCTGACTTCCTGATGCCTTAAGAAGTTGCATGCCAAAAAGAAAGAACGGCAGTATGGTACGACGATATTTCTTTTTACTGTTTGCACTTTACCAATCAAGAGTCAGTGACTAAGTTTACATGCACACTAATATTCCACTATTTATACGAAAATATTCTGAATTCGTTACAGGTCATCTAAACAACATTTTCTATTTTGATATTCCAAATTTGGCCTTTTCCTGTTACAACGTGTGGGATCAGGGTCCCTGCGAATCCTTAAAAAGTCTTGAAGAACTCTTGAATTCATTAATCAAAAAAGAAAGCCATAAATGGCATTAAATTTACTTAAATTAGTCTTTAAAAAGTTTTTAAAAAATGCTCAGACATGGAAAGTAAGATTTTATAAATCGTTTTTATTCTGACATTGCATTGTAAAGTCTCAAAATAATTGGTAACATCAGTTAATTTTTTTGTTAAATAGTTTATAAATTCCTTTTCTTGAACTCATCATGATGGGAATCCAAGTAGTGAAAACACATGCAGACTGAGAAACTCAAAATCGTCCCAGAGAACCAGAAAAACCAGATATGCACAACTTGTATCAGTATGTCCTTTGTCTTCCATGTGTTACACTCTAAAAAGGATTGTTTTTCAACATTTGATGTAGATAATGTAACTGGCTTTTTCAGAAGTCATGTTTTATGTCACAGTAAACATTTAGGTAAAATAAAAATATCCTTCTTCAACTTTGGTAATTGGAAAATTGGCCTTAAACACAATTCTGAGTGGCATTAAAAAAATCTTAAAAAGTCTTAAATCTACATTGCCTTAAGCTGCAGGAGCCCTGGGGACATTCAGGCATTATTCAGGTTCTAGGAGCATTTTTTTGACTTTTGTACAGCCCATTCAGAATATGCGTCTCAATTGGGATTTTTTTTGCAGTTTGCAACACTCTTGTCTGTATCCGGCCAGCTCTGTGAGTTGTTATGGAAACGTTGTACACAAACCAACTAGCAAATAGTTTGCGACGCTGTGAGATTGAGATGCATGCCCAAAAGAAATTTAAATAGGTAGCTGAAGGAATGAAAGATCAAGGCTGATAAATTGGTAATAATTTTGTTTGTAAAATCGAACAAGTCTGCTTTTGGTGGAAAACTAAATCCTATTTTAATGCAAACACAAAAAATAGCACAAGCTGCCCCGGCCGTTCCACTTTTTCACATTTTGTCGTGATGAATGTCATGTTAGGGGACCTGAAGTGGAGTATGCATGGCTGCATGTGAACAGGAATATTAGTGGAATATTCATTTTCATTAGCCATGTCAACAGTTTAGTTAGAAGAACACCTTTTTTTAGGTAAAGGGCAAAAACCAGAATACGATGTGCATGTAAGCATAGTCAGTGATTACCTCTACAAATGGGAAATGGCACTGGCTTTAAACAACCCACTGTTTCAATAAGCTGACAACCAATATTTACATTATGTTGACCATTGGCCTTCACATTTTAGTTTGTTCTGTTTTGCCACTTTGTCCATGCTGCTTCATTGAAACATTTTTTTCCATGTACAGTGCTTTTAGTCATCTCTGTTTGGATTGTGGACAACTACAGAAGCTTTAAACATCAGCACAAAGACAAGTACAAGATACATAGTTGTGTGGAGAAATCAAACCAAGCACGAAACTACAGTACGGCAGAACATTGGTTGCATTAATGCAGTCTTAAAATACGGTATAAGCCAAGAGCCAAAACTGTTTTTTTTCATTGTCCACATGTGTTAAATGTGGAGTAAACAAAGAAAAGTGTGTATTAAAGAATAAGTGAAAAACATCTATTTTAAACAGCATAGCACACGCTTGAAAAGGTCATGTATGCATGTGCTTTCAGCCTGCAAACACTGAAAAATGAACCTGTATTTGCATTCCATGTTTGAAATTATGTAACACTGTCTCTTGTTGAGTCACAATCATGTGATAATCAGATTGTTTCCTCATCAGAACAAATTGCAGGAAGTGGAAAGATGTGGGGTGTCAAGAAAAACTTGTGCATGTCAGCAAAAAACACTTTGTCAATGCCAGTTTAAAAGTTGCATGTTACATGCAAGTTACATGCATGCATATTTTGTGCAGATTTGCACATTGTCAGCGTTTTTCATCAAAAGCTATCTGATCAAGACTGATGACATGTTATATGTTGAAACAGTGTTGTTAATGTGCTTTTTGTCAGAATACCAACCGGTGCATTATAATGTATAAAAACTGTGTGTTTGTACGCTACAAAAACATCCACTGTCTTTTTGTATGTAGACCTACATATATTATTTTGTGCCTTATAACCGTTAATTCCAGAAGAGACAAGACTTAGTTATCTGTTGTGTAAACTTGATTAAAGTAAAGATGAAAGGAAATTTCTGCCTACCAGTTTGTGTGGTCAAGACTGTCGCCTCTCAGCAAGAACATCTGGGCTCTTCTGTGTGCGGTTTGCATGTTCTCACATGTCGGTGTGGGTTTTCTGCAGGTTATCCAGCTCCCGCCTTCAGACCAAACACATGCAGGTTAATTGGTGCCTTTAATATGGTCATAAGTGTGAATGTGAGCATGAGCGATTGTCTGTGATAGCCTGTGGTATTCTGACGACCTGTCCAGGTTGTCCCACATTTCGCCCAGTGTCAGCTAAGATAACCTCCAGGGAACTGACCCTTTGAAACTGGGACTGACATCAGTTTTCTTGTGCTGTGTTCAGATGCCCTTCACAAACACTTGAATTTTTTTAAACATTGTGCAAATTGGTTTGACTTCTTTCAAAAATGTGGGACAGTCAGCAACTTGGCGTGAAATGTCCCACAAATTGCAAAAAAAAGTTAGTAAAAGTAGATGAGAACATGATGCAAAAAAATAGGGAGAGAGTCATTAGAACATTTTTAAATGACTAAGGAATACTACCAAGAAAGCTATATTTCTAATCACTAGATTTATCAGAAATTAATATTATTTATGTATATTATTTTTTTATTTTATATTAGTCATTTCCTGTTTTTTTTTCTTTCTTTGGGGGGTCTTGCAACTTTTTTGCAAATTTTTGAGTCTTTTTTTTTAAGTTGATCATTGCCTGCCTTAATGTTTTGGGTTTTTTTTAAAAACAACAAGATTTGCTCAGATTTCAAAGGTTTATAAATAATAATAAATTAATAATGTATACATTCTTTAAATACAACTTCAATTTACACAAATGACTCTTTCAGAGATCATTTTTAAAGTATATTAAAAAAAAACTCTATTTGTATAATAAACATGCTGTCTGTTGATAGGTGTTTGAAAGTTATTAGGAAATGTACATTTGATATACATAGAGTACATATTTAATCTATTACTTTGATTCACTTAAGTGCAGGTTAATGGTGTTCCAACATGGCACAGTTAACTGCACCATGTCAAGTACGTGTATATAGCACATTAAGTGTGATATAAATATGTCAGAGAAAGCACACTTTAGATACATTAATCATAAATGGAAACATGGTAACGAGGACAGTGTGTGATCATTGGGGATAAAATGTGGTGTTAACCTCCTTTATGTGTTGGTGCCAGTGAGTTTATTGTTATTATAATCCACCATCTAAAACTATATAACTGATTTTAGTTCCTCTTCCTCTAATCCTAATCCAAAATTTGAATTAAAGTTCAGTATTAATTGTTATATTACTATCTGTTTCTGATGAAGGTTTGAGTGGGTTTGATGCTAATGTGTTTTAAAATGGCAGCAGATTACTAGAGCCACTAGATGGGAGTGTTGATCCTCTGATTGATCTCCTCAACCAATAATGACAGTTTATCATAAAGGCAAAATTAGTGGACTGGTGTATTAGTTTTAGGAATATACTTCAGTGATGTTAATTGTTACAAACATGAAACTTTAAGGCTATTATAACTTTAAAAAAACCCTTGATTAATCTCCCCATCTACAGACATTTTTCCATGTCACTGTAGGAAAAGCACAGGTGAAATTAACAATATTATTATTGTATAATATTAATATTATTACGTGTCCCAGTAAGCTATTCCAGTGAGCCAGTATGGACAATACCAGGGCCTCCCCTAAATATAATGCAGCTATCATAAGTAAAATATAATATTTTGGCCATCTGAACAGAACCTGAGGATGCCTGTAATGTGTACATTTCACATTGTATTGTTTATTATTGATGTACACATCCTTCTTTTTGATTGTACAGTTAGCGAGAAGTAAACATTTGAGATTTTCAAATGTATTTTTTGGCACTTTAAGCACCACTATTGGAGAGAAGGCAGACGTCGCTATGGCTGATATCTGCAAAACACGACCCCTCACAGCAAAACTAGCCAGAGTGATAAATAGCACTACAGGTGAGATGAAAAATATGTATTTTTGACTTGGGGATGAACTGTGCTTTTGATTCCTTTTTGTTTTCAGACTTGAGTAAGTTTGACACAAATGAAATAACTCACTGGTACCATTATAATAATAAAACAATTTGATGTCACTTTAAAAAGGGGATTCCTACAGATACTGACCATTTTGAATATTTACATACCATTAGACCCATTATATTTTATTTTAGGTGCAATCCCAGATATAACTGTGAATACGAGAAAGGTTCGTTTGCTGTATATTATTATTTCTTTCTTCAAGCCACTTTTTTTCTGTTTTCTGAGAAAATAGCAATGTATAATTCAACTTTAAATAAACATTTGCTTTAAAAAATTACTAAAAAAGTTGATTAGATTTGTATATCTATTTTCTGTTTTAACTTTAAATATGCATCAACTATCTACTGTATGCATTTGTAACAATGCAGCCTATTTGTTGGCTCGCAGGGTGACATAACTGGCAGAAATTCCTTCACATCAAAGAACTGAGCCATATACCAGAGGCTTGTATGGCCTCGTCTGATGTGAAACATGGAGGCATTGTTAACCCTTGTGTGTGTGTGTTTGAGAGGGAATAGGAGGTTATTCATGAGCATTCACTAATGAGAGGTGCTGCTGGAGGAACAATAGCAGAGTACAGTAAGTCTGCCAGCTCTGAATGACAGAGGCCTCAGTGTGTGGAGGAGGGAGACCCAGCAGAGCCTGCAGCTCCAGTGTGGGATGGACGTTTCTTCTGTTCACCCACAGCTCATTAACCTCTTCTATCAGCTCAGCCACGGCACTCAACTGTGCGCTTCCCCCATTTGCTCTCTCAGACATGATGCAGATTATGACCTGCAAGCTTACACTAGCTCTGCTTTTTCATGCCATGATTTATTCTCAGGGTGCACAATGTCAAGAGAAAAGAAAGAAAAAACTTTTCAGTTATATAAACAATTATTAGATTAATGCACATTTTAATTCAGTTCTTTTATTATAGACTCTTGTATTGTTCCCATCGAACTCTGCGCAAGACAATGGATATACATATTTGCCAAAAATGTTGGCCTATTATTATAAAGCACTTTTCTTTACCAGTCAGGGGAACGAAAGGCATCTAGAATAAAAGCAGCATGTCCTGTTTCCTCAGTACCTTTAGATAAACTTTGATGACTGAGAATCATCTTTGACATCTTAATACACAAAAGGGAAAAGAAAGTGGATGCACAAAAACACATTTAATGACAAAAAAGGTTTCCTACCTTATGGCTGGATGTGTTCCTGTGCTGTTGTCCTTCATTCCTCTCCTGTTGAGGTGCCCAGGTGTGCAGGATTGCCTAACGGGGTGCACCTGGCCGGGGAGGGAGGCACTTCAGAGCTCCTTTACCAGCAGCAGAGGAGACAGGCCTCTGGTTTTGGGACTGCAGACTCTCAGCCCGGGACTTTATTGTCTTGTTTACATGTCTTATGCTAATAAATTTGATATTTTAAAGGTGTCTCCTGCAGTTCATCGGTGGAGTGTTGTTTGCCCCACAGGGCTGCCTTAGAGTGGGACGCAACAGTGAGTGCAGTTACATAAACGTGAATAACCCATTTATGAGGCTTATCCCAAATTATTACCATATTTGGGAGATGGTGTTAACATGAGCACAGAGAAACCGGGGTATTCATATGACCCACGTACATGGTGCTTTCTTTCACAATACTCCAGTTAGCATTTTTGGTTTTCCCCCTAAACAGAATGTAGTGGAAACAGACCAATCTAAGCAGGTAAAGTGAAATAAACAGAAAAAGGTAACCAGTAAGCTACAATAGAGAAAATGAACATTGAAACTCTAAAGGCATGTTATGTTAAGGTGCCGTGGCTCTTTGAACTGAATGCTCAATGAATCACTGTATTAACATCCTTACAATTAACGCCAACTTTTGGTGAGGTAATTTGGTAATTTGGTAATTTGGTGAGGTTATGAGGTAATGTTTATCATATTCACCTTTTAGTTTAAAGGTTAGCATGCTAACATTCACCAATAACACTTAACACAACGTACAGCTGAAGCTAATGGAAATATGATGAATTGGAAAATTTCCGTTTTGACCCTATGATGATGCTAGATGGAAAATCAGGGCATCACCAAAGTTGTCACAATCCTGAGGTGGACACGAATGTCTGTAGCAAATTTCATGCAAATTTTCCAGTAGTCGTTGAAAAATTTTGCTCAAAACCACAAATGTTGACTTTCTTGTGGCACTAGAGGAAAAGTCAGGAGATCCCAAAAGTCAGTTGGATACATCATCTGGGGAACATGCCTATCTGTACAATGGCAGTCCATTTAATAGTTAATATTTCCCTCTGGACCTAAGTGGAGACCAGAGCAACCAATGTGGTTCAGACGGGTTTTACTCCCACAGCGTCAATAAAACACTGCCTGGTCAGTGGCCCTCTACATCAGATAGGGAAACACGATGCAGCCTTTAGCATCTGTATGAGATTCACCAGACCTTCAACCAACTCCGATGTAAACCCATCCACGGCATTTTTAGACGTTCAGGCCAAGTGATGTAGTATAAAAAAAAGTCCACTTAAGGTGGCCAGATCCAACAAGCACAGGACTTTGACCCAGGAGACGGGTGTTTGTGTCCCAAGTAAATCTAAAAGTTGGTTCTATGGCAAAAAAATGAACATTTTTGCAAGTGAAGCAAAAATGACATCAAATGATCTATTGCTATAACTAACAAAGATATAGACAATGATGCATCAGTGTCAAAAAACCAAAAGCAAATGTGTTTTGATTCTCAATTCTATAATTGACAAAACTGCCAAAAAGAGAGTCGAGTTGTCTGATGTTGTGCAATCATGGATGAGTAATCCATAATCTGGGTCCAAAACAAAGTGGTTCCCTCCAATGAGGATTTCAAAGAATGTGCAAAGAGGAATGTGTAATATGAAGCTGAAAGTGTGAGTCCTTCACAGGTGGTCGTTTCTCTCATGTGACATTTTCACAGGCACAAGAGTAAAATTCCAACTCTCATATCACATGAGCTTGGTTAACTTCCAGTCTGAACAGGTAACAAGAGCAATGTGTTGGAGACAAGTTATGATGAGAGAAAAAACATGCAAACACTTTAATTTTAGACAACATGATGTCTAAGTGATAAATACCTAACCTAACAAACAATTAATACAAAACATAAAAATCTAAATAATAATTACATATCTTCTTATAGTTTACTTTCTGTTTGAGATATGCTTATATTTGCATGTGTTCCAAAATCAAATGGTCCAGACCAGCACACCTCTCCTCCTCCATCCCAGTTAATGTTTTCTTTCCCAGTTTGCATGATGTAGATTAGCTCCTCATTGTAATCCACTGTGTCATTTTAATCCTACTTTGAGTGACGTTTTCAATAACTCCTCCCCTCCTGATCCTCTGTCCTCTTGTTGTCTCCTCTGCCACTCTGTCGACTCCTCTGCTCCTGTCTGCTTAAAGGTAAGTCTGCTCTGCTCTTTAATTAAATCAGCTTCAGCTCGATCAGGGAATACAGATGAATGAAATAATGAAAGTATTATACACTGTTCGGTGTGATGATTAGAAGATAAGCGCTAAACAACATTTGTTTTAATTGGATGTTTAATGACTATTGATAAGCATTGTTTACTGTAAAAATGACTGTTATTTAGTGTCCATACTGTGTATGTTTTGCTCATGGCACTGTTGATGCTCTGTTTTTGACTGACATATATGAACTTTACATGTCATTGCCTGGATAACTGGTTACAAGTGTTACATCCTAAGGGATGGATTAACACACACACATATATTTTTGCTCTTGGAGCTTCAAGGTGTCTGTGTAATGACTCTTGGTTAAAGACTTTAAATAAACTAATAACAGTCAGTATGTGACCCTATGTCACACTAAATTCATATTATATGGCTATATATGTTTTATTTAAATGTTTAAATAATGTTTGAAGAATGGGTTTAAATGTGATTTCTGGATCAGTACTGTATACTTTCAATGTACAATGTCCAGTACATGTTTTTAAATAGCAGTTATAATGGGTACAGCCCCAGTTTGAGCATGTGATTTTACAAAAAAACAAACACAGGTATCTTATTTCCAAAATGGTCAAGGTCTATTCTAATCATCTGGAGGTCATCTCAAAAAGTAGATGACTCATCTCAAAGTAATAATCCCAAATGAATACATTTGCATATAACAAAAAATAACAATTATTATATTTAAATCAAGTTGCACCTCTGTTTTCTAATCCAACAATTATGGGAGCAAGAAATTTCATATTTTTATCAATTTGCACATATTATCTGTGCATTATATTGTTTTGCGATTTACAAAAAGAGACACAACTTGAAAAACGGGTCAAAAATCTTTTTTTGACTGTGCAGCAAGCAGAATATTTTTTTCATCCAGTTGAATTTGGGGTGAGTTTAAGTTTTTATAACATTCATAGTCACATTTAACAATGGAATAGATGAGGAATTTATTTTTAAAAAATATAACTACATTCATACAATTCTGAATTATGTAAGAACTATACATATCTCTGTACACATCCACACATCATACACTTACATACAACCATGCTTACATTTTAAATGTCATTAAAAAAAACAACAATATACAACAAACAACCCCCCAAAACTTCAATTAATTATCTTTTGTTTTATTCAGATCAGTACTGTACAGGCTGGTCGCTGCTTTCAACCAGTTTGTTCTGCACTGGATAGTTTAAAAGTTCTCCGGGACTCTGGAAATAACTTCACAACAGCAGCAAATTTTGTTCAACTATATTTTTTGTTTTTCCAAATATCACTAGGCATTTATATATATATATTTTGACTATATTGACAAATTCAGACTATATTGGGTGACTGGGTTTTATGGAGGAGTGGTGGTGCTGCATTGTTACTGTACTGTGTAAGGCTTGCAAACACCACCTGTTGCATTTTTGTAGATCAAATGTGTAGGTTTCATAATATACCAATAAATGGATGTATTTTTATCCTACGCCGTGAACAAACTGAATGTGTGGAAAGCTCTGAGAGAAAGGTTTGATGTGTTCATGTTCTGTTTTTGCCAATTCTCATTTCTTCACAGTGTTGGTGAAGCTGCTGTGAGACACTGCAACCATGGCTGCTGTGAGTTTATTTTACAACAAATTAAGAGAGAAAAGAGCACTTGAATGTCGCTTTGTCTCAGTTTAAGCCCATGTGTCGGTGTCTGGCCTCACTTCAGTGGTTGGTCCTGGGTTAAAAGCATCAGCTCTTTGCGGTTCGACTGTCAGCGCATGATGCTGCTTAATACTGTTATTGTGCCAGTAGATGCTGGCTCTGGGATGGACGCTTAAGCTGTTTTTAAGAAGTGGCTTTAGAAGTCCCTTCTGTAATCATGTGAAGCAGATTAAGAAGCCGTCCGCTGGTGTGCATCATTTGGGGTCTGCTCTGGCTAAGACTGGGTCGTTGGTTCACAGATAAAAGAAGTCATTGTAATGAGCTTCAATTGAAGTATTCAGGCAGTAAAATATGTCTAGTTGTTTCAAAAACTGCAGCTACGGAGGCTTAAAACAGTGATTTAAAGACAAAAGTTGCATGATTGATTATATCCTGCTTATGCCGATGTGATCTTTTCTTTCTAAAAGTTTTTGTCCTTTTTGCAGACTGGATGTTTCCGCATGGTGTCGGAGGATGAGCAGGCCATGAGGGCTAAACTGGAGCATTTGACAGTGAAGGATCATGGGCCGGTGTTTGGGCCATGCCACAAACTGCCTGGACACACTGTGCAAAAGGTAAAAAAAAATGGAACTGGACAGCCACATATAAAGATGAGTTTAAATCAGAATAGTCCAAACTGTAGAGTCCCTGCAGGCCCAAACATTTGTCTGATGTGACCCTGTTGCTGTGATCTTGAAAATGTTTCTGTTCATTCAGGCGAAGGATGAGCTGAGTGAGACGGATGAGAGGCGGGCGTCGTCACTGAAGGACCTGCGGGCCATGATGAACGAGAGAGCGGCGGAAGGAGACGACCTGGCTAAGCTGGTGCTGGAGCGTTTCGGGGACAAACCGGACTCTCTGCTGCTGCGCTTCCTCAGAGCTCGCAAGTTTGAGGTTGTCAGAGCCCACGAGCTCATGAAGGGTTAGTGGTAGAAGACACCATCTATTCGCCCATTTCTATTTTATTTTCATTGTAGAGAGACAAACTGAGATATCAAAAGTGATTTTTTTTGGCATCAATATTGATTGTGTTTCTGCAGATCTTTTCCAGTAGCCTCAGTAATTGAGGGTGAGATCTCTTTTGTGCTGCCGGTTTGCATGAATCCTGCCCATCACTGAGACAGCCAGGCATGGGTTCATTAATTGGGGGCTTTGAGATGCTTCTGCGTTTCCCCTGACAAAGCCCTCCTTTGTGTTTCAAATAGGACAGCAAGTTTACTTTACTTGTGAACCTGCAGTGTTTTCCTGGGAACTTCACAGCCCATGTGCTGATTGTGTCGGTCACAGAGGAGATGAGATTGAAAAGTAGAATGGTTGTTAATTCTCAAAATTATTATTAGTATTATTATTCAATCAGCCATTTTAAGACAAATAGTTCCCGACTACCCTAATTTAAAACTTAAACTTCAGTCTAAAAGTCTAAACCTTTAATACTCTTTCATATCTAAACTACATGGACCAATGTCCACTGACTTCCAAGATGACACATATGACCAGCCCAAAAACAACACATGTTGCTGTCCTTATAGGCACAGTTTTAAACAAGTCCTTAAAGTCAAAAAACAGCAACTAACTTATGCGTAACCCATGTTTTTTGAAAGGATGCTATCACGGGTAAATGGGCTGACAGGAGTGACAATGGCATACTAACATACTAGGCTAATAATAATAACTTTATTTATATAGCACCTTCAAAAATACCGTTTACAAAGTGCTTAGACAAACAAAGAAAAGCTGAGGCAGTAAACCCCAGAGTTAAAAAAACAACTGAAGTTAGTCAATAATGCCAAACAAAGGCCAGACAAGTGTTAGGGCAGAATTAAACAGATTAGAGGCGGTAACACGTCTGAAAAATACAGTAACAAAATAAAGGTAGTAGACACTGAACATTAAGAATAATGATAATAATAAGCAGAATCAACACAGAATAAAGGATATGTTAAAAGATAAATTAGAGGAGAAAATTAAAGGACAGGATACGTTGTTATTCAAAGAAGTCAACCTTGACTTTCGGACACAAGCAGCGTTCTCTGCGTGAAAGTCCTGTGTTTGTTTGACTGATCCTCAATCTGTCTCGCCAACCCTAATCTTCAACTTTTTCTATATTCAAATAACATTACGCAGACTCGGTCACTTTTTATGCTATGTCTCATCACTTTCTCCTCTGCTCGTGTAATAATTACTAAGGCCACTAGACCACTTTGCTGTTGATGTGAGAATATTTGGTCGTCACAAAAACAAAAGCACAAGAAAACACACACAAACATGCACACACATTTATTACTTGAAGCAGAACTCGTTTGTGTGAGAGGGGAATGTGATGTGAACATGAACTTGCTTTGTGGGGTTAATTGCTGGTGAGTAAAAACACTGAGAGCACACACACACACACACACACACACACACACACACAGTCTCTGGGTTAATTGGTGCCTCGGTATGAAGGGGCTTAGAGCGGCACTGTAGATGCACAGTGGTTTCATTGTGTTTGGGACATCAACAACCTGCACTGATCCCTCTACTCGTACTGTACACAAAAGGTTTGTGAACCATTAGTGCTTGATAAGAGAATGCAGCTGATCTCTCGGTTGTGATGTGTGTGTGTGTGTGTGTGTGGGTGCGCGTGTGCTCGCATGTGTCTGTGTTTGTGTATGTGTTTTGGGGGTCCTCTAGGTTATGTGCGCTTCAGAAAGGAATATCCTGAGCTGTTTGAGAACCTGACCCCTGAAGCAGTCCGCAGCACCATTGAGGCGGGTTACCCCGTGGTTCTACCCAGCCGGGACAAGTACGGCCGCGTGGTACTGCTCTTCAACATCGAGAATTGGGATCTGGAGGAGATCACATTCGATGAGGTAGCTGTAGAGCAACTTGTTAGAGCACAGCTGCAAGAGCAAATGATTCAAAAGTTTTGTTACAAATGTGTGTGTGTGTGTGTGTGTGTGTGTGTGTGTGTGTGTTTGTGTGTTACAGATCTTAAGAGCATACTGTGTGATTCTGGAGAAGCTGCTGGAGAATGAAGAAACTCAGATCAATGGTTTTGTCCTGATTGAGAATTTCAAAGGCTTCACCATGCAGCATGCCTCAGGAATAAAGCCGGCCGAGCTCAAGAAGATGGTGGACATGCTGCAGGTCAGAACTGAGGAGAAGTATTTGGGCCAGGGATAAAGCAGGACACAATATGAGGAGGAAGATTTTATATATTTTGCATTACAAGAAAAAAAAATTGAAATGTCCAGAATAAGGTCAAAATGTCAAGAATAAGGTTGAAATGTCAAGAATTAAGTTGAAATGTTGAGAAAAGAAAAGTCAAAATGTCAAGAATAGTCATTATGTCCAGAATAAAGTTGAAATGAAGAATGAGGTTAAAATGCCGAGACTAAGGGCATAATGTCAAGAGCAAAGTCAAAATTGAGAGAAACTGTTGAGAAAAGAGTTGAAATACCGAGAATAAAGTCAGAATGTCGAGAATAATGTTAAAATGTTGAGAATAAAGAAATAATGTCGAGAATAAAATTGAAATATCGAGAAAAAAAGTTGAAATGCCAAAAATTAAGTCGAAATGTTAACAATAAAGTTGAAATGTCAAAAAAAGTTGAAATGCCAATGATAAAGTTGAAATGTCAAGACTAAAGTTGGAATGCTGAAAACAAAATCAAAATATCGCGAATAAACTCAAAATGTCGAGAATAAAGTCAAAATGTCAAAAATAACGTAAAAATGTCGAGAATAGAGTTGAATTGTCAAAAATAACGTAAAAATGTCGAGAATAGAGTTGACTTGTTGAGAATAAAGTTAAAATGTTTAAATAAAGCAGGAATAACTAGAGTGAGTCGAAATGCCAACAATAAAAAATCAATAAGCAATCAAAATATCAAGGATAAAGCTAAACTTTTAAAATAGGGGTCAGGCATAAGAAAAAATAAATCAGAGGAGGAAACTTTTAATTTTTTTTTTTTTTTGCACTACAAGAATAGAGTTAAAATGTCAAGAATAATGTCAGTTCCTCTGGTCTATCAAATTGTGTCTTGTGATAAAACATATCTTCTCTTTATTGCACACGGTGTAACCATCGATACTCTTGCATCTGTCCAGCACCAGCTGTTTCAGTTTTCATGAATGAAAGTGTATGTGGGCGAATTAATCTTCCATGCAGAGCAGATGCAATGAGAAAAGCTGAGAATGTTTTGATGGGCGACTTTAAAACTATTTTTTTTCTGAATATTTTGTGTGTTTTTATGCAGGACTCTTTCCCGGCGCGGTTTAAGGCGGTCCACGTTACCCATCAGCCCTGGTACTTCACCACTACATACAACGTGGTCAAACCCTTTATGAAAAGCAAGCTGCTGGAGAGGGTACGAATGAAGAACTGACCCTTTTATCTAAAACCAACATTCAGTTTCATCATTTCCTCTGAATACTGTTCATAACTTCCCTCAGGTCTTTGTTCACGGCGACGAGCTCGACAACTACTTCAAAGATTTCGACGCAGACATCCTGCCAGCAGACTTTGATGGGAAAGCCTCTGTCGCAGACTGCCAGGCCATCGCCAACAAGCTTTTTGGCTCTGAAGACACTGCTCTCTGAAAGAACAGTCCTCCCATTTCAAACAAGAGAGTTATAGAGTCCTTCGTCCTAGGTGCTTCTTTTGTGATCAGATCAGGTCTATTTTGAAGCTAGGTTTCTTTTATTATTAAGAGCAAAAAGAAGTGTCTAGAGTTAGGAGCAGGGGGTGGTTTGCAAACAAGTAAAAAAAATGTTGATATAAATGGGAAAGAAACAGGATGTTTAGTTACTACAGAGAGAATAACTGATGGTTAATGTGCACCGACGTTCGCCGTTGCTTAACGAGCCGAGGGAAAACAAGAGAGCTGATTATGTGATGATGTAGCTCACATCCAGAGTGAGTCAGTTTGATTTGTTCTTCGCCTTAAAAATGAATTTCACAGCATACAGAACAGCTTTGTGCCTACGATCCTGTCAGTTGAGTGAGAACAGAAGTGCATCACAGTCTCAGGGGTTCAGAAAGATATGAAGAGGGAAACTGATGACAGATACGCCTGCATTTGATTATTGTTTTAGGGGAAGGAGCCTCCTGATGCAGTGCCATGGAAACAGTCTCAACAGCCTTGTTTGAGTTGAGACTCTCAGATGCCTCATGAACCACAAAGATCCATTCTGCAGTTTGCATTGGATTGGGAAATCTTCAAATAAATAGTTTTTTCTTGTGTGTGTCTGTTGTTTAATATGAACTATCTTTTTTTATCATTTGTTTTCCTGTTATTTCATCTAACCTGATGCAGTTTCAGAACATGAGATTTACCAGCTGAACCCACAGACTGCACACTGATTAGCCATAACATTACCAGTAACAGGTGAAGTAAATAGTTACAATTAGTTACAACATTCTGCTGGGAAATTTTGGGTCCTGGCATTCATGTAGATACCCCTTCATGGCAACAGCACTCCCTGATGGCAGTAGCCCCCAACCTACATGCTGCAAAAATTGCTCAGGAATGTTCTGGGGAATGTGACAAAGGGCTCAAATACAAATACATACTAAAAAAAAAAAACAGTTTGCACTGATTTTTACTGATTTAAATCAACATGTTTTTATTATAATCAAAATTAACAAAAATGTATATATTTAGATGTATTTACTAAATGTAAGCACCAGTTAATTAAATTGTCTTAATTATGAGTCTCATTTTTATGAGAGAATATTGACAAGGATTTCTTGTAAGTCTTTTTGATTATTGGGAAAGGAAAAGCAATGTAAATAAATGGTTATTCATATATTAAACATTTTTACTCGATCATTTTGTCTCTAAACTAAGAGACCATAGCATAGGTCTTTATGGTGTGGCCTCCAAATTTCCCAGAAGGTGAGGCCTTATGGGGTAAATCAAGTCCAAAAGTTTCAATAATTAAAAAACTAAATTTTACTCTTTTGTAACCATTAACTTTCAGTTTCCAATTTTTGTTTTTTCAATTATTGTATTTAAATAATAAAAACTTTTGGCGCTCATTTAGTTCCACAGTGCCTCTGACCTCTGGGATCAATGTGGGTTCCCACAAATGTTTAGTCGGATTGGGATGTGGGGAATCTTTATCAAGTTCCTTTAGTCCCATAGCCAAATTCTCACCATGAAAGCTGTAAACTGTAAAATTAACCAGAAAACAAATTCTTCTACAACATTTGGGCTCAAGAGGTTTTATAAGAAAAACAAAACTGTCAAGAAAAATAAAAAAGAAACTTTTTTCTTTTGAGAAAATAATTTATTTTGGAACACAATAACCATATTTCCTCACATAATTCGATCACACACACCACTGGTTTTCTTCAACAAAAACACCCAGTGTTCAATGTCCAAGTACATCATGTTGTGTGACTCTGTGTGCCCCTTCTTGTGTCTCCCTTAACCGTCATAAAGGATCAAAATGTCTGTAAACATTAAATTAAAGCTGTATAATGTAGATTAACTCACTGTGGGCTCTCATCCACTTGCTTGTGCTGATAAGAACAAAACATTTAAAAAAAAAAAACTACACTGATGTTAGTCTGGATCCATTGTGATTTTTTATCACTGACATATAAAGTCAATTGAAATTTTGAAAGTTTCCAATTAAAAATGAGCTCACAATCTTGAAAGAAACACTTGAATTACTGGGGTGGGTTAAATACACAGTAGCACATTCTCATATCAACACAGTAAAATAACATTTCAGATCCCACACTCCATGAAGAAAATTATCTTAATGTATGACATATTTTCCCGTCACATTAAAATGATAAAAGAATCCCTCCTGGTTGGTTATTGCCTTTATTCCTTTATATATCTTTATTCCTTTATATATCTCTTTAGCTTTTTTTCAATATTAAAGTGAAGAAGTTTTGGTTTTTGTCAATCAGAGGTGGTGATATGACACAGTATGTGTACTCATCAACACTCACGCTCTGATACATTTGCACAAGCAAATAACACAAGAAATAAAAATACAAAATACAAAAAATCCCCCCGGAAAAATCGACTAGAAAAAAATATATCCAAATAATACATCCAAACCTGCATTTTTGTGCAAAGTTGGGGTAGAGGCAAGAATCTCAAAAGAACACAAACGACTCTTACTGCAGAAACTGGGTTTGTGCTGGTGTCATCAATATTCATCTTTTTTTTTTTTCTTTGCGAGCCAGAGTAAATCCAATCCACAGCTGATTTTGTTAAAATGAGAGCTGTGGACAGAGTGAACCATGAACCACGATGAATATAATCTCACTGCAGGTGAATTAAATGAGAGGAAGTCTGCAGTTGTAGTTTGTTCTCTCTGACAGCAGATGGCAACAGTGATTTGTGGTTTGAATGATTCAGGGCAGCTGCAGAGCGAGAAGGTGGTGGCTCAGACAGACATTATCTACACATCTCAGTTAGGGAGGCACCAAACCAAACGCCAAACGCTTTAATGTGTCGGTCTGCAATCAGCCTTGATGTAACTGACCCACATTAAATACATTTTCACTGTCAATGTCGTTATAAAATTCAGGGTCATGAATAGCGGGCTGTCGACCTACTGCCACAACCATCTCTGCTCTTTTTTTATCTAACAGTACATAAAAATGATTGAGTCCCACACAGATACAGATTTTAAAAGAGGGCACTGGTATCGGAGCCGTGCTTGGTATTGGCACATACCCTGAGTTGAGAGGGATAAAGTTGGATCCCTGTTTTCAATCTTAGCTAAGCCAGCATCAGTGAGATTAATACCTGGATTTCATAGTATTTGCACAGAATAATCTCCACAAAAGGAGGTTAAATTTAAGCCAATTACATCTCAAAAACCAACAGATCTCTATAAACTGTGAAATTATTCTTGAGCCAAAGCACAAGCGATTTAATTTGAGTGGTGATCAGAATCACCGTTGCAGTGCTATATGACCCAAACTACTGTTTCCGAGGTCCAAAATGAACTATCATGGTCAAGATAATTATTTTTTAGTTGTAATGTTGCAACCGATGGACACAAAAATTAAAGCTCTTTCCTAAGTCCTGCCCCGGTAGTTACTGGTGCTGGGCTGGACAAAAAAGACGAAAGAGATATGAGGGCAACGTTTCCAATTATCCGGCGATGTAGCTTTAAAAGGCAGACAGCAAAGACTACAGTATGTGATGTAGAAATATTTTCATGTTTACTTTCATGAACAAGGCAAAATTACACAAACTGAGGCTTTCTGTCTCAACAAAGAAGGCAGAAGTGGAGACCGAGGATGACAAGATTATCAGTCAAAATTGCTCCTGCACTGCCAGATATCTGTGGATCTGTATTTGTTATCTATGTATTCATTACTGACTACAGACTTTGGTGCTGACCTTACCAAGCTGGCACCAGACGTCAATTTGACGTCGGGAAGTCGCTGGACTGTTGCATTTGACAGATATTTTTTTTGTTGAAATGAAAATCGGGTTGACGATATTTTAAATGTCTAGCCATGTTATAATTTCATGCTGTATGGACGTTAACATAATGACATTTTGTAGACTTTGGATTTTGTTCTTCACACTTTATGATTAAAACGTTGAATTTTGGTTACTTGACGACACAACTTAAAACCAGCAAAATACTAAAGTCATCAGTCGTTAGTATGCTGTGCTGGCATTTGATGTTATCTTGACGTATAATTTTTATCACCTAACGTCACAACCTAGATTAAACCAAATATCAACGTCAATTGATGTTGGTGGACAGTTTACCTAAAATTACTTTGGGGCGGCACGTAGCCTCAAAGACATAATATTAACTAAGGGATCTTTTCTGGCTGACAAATATTAATGTCATGGTCAAAATTTTTCAGCATCCAACCAACAGTATCAAAAAAATGTTAACATTACTACAGATGTAGCTATAGGTTAGCCAGCGTTTTACTAACATATGCTAACTTAAGATGTGACCAAACACAACGAAACGTTCCTGAAGTTTGTGACAGTCCTCCAGCCACACCTTTAAACCATCAACATTTTTAACTAGCACATAGCATATCAAAGTATAATAGAAAAGAGGAAAGGTGGCTGAAGTTTTGCTGGGTTTCAGGCTTGCTCAGCTGTTTTTGGAGCATGGAGCGAAAAGGGGCTTGACTCAGGAATGGTCAATTGTCATGCAATCCCAAACTTCCTGTGATTCAAATTTTTAAAAAAAAAACAGTTACAGTTACAAATACTATTAAACCCAGATCTCATAACAAACTAATCTTTGGCCTAAACAGCTTTACAAGATGCTCTGCTGTCAATCACTGCGTGTCCCTTCATCATTTCAAACCATCCATCTGTCTTATCACAGTGTTCAGATTACTTGGCTGAGAAAATGCCTTGGAGGAAGCTTCCTAAGCCCTTACAACAAGGTTTACAACATGTCCTCATTTAGATTCAGGTTTTAGAAAGTCCACAGGTCCCATTATTGCAGTATGATTTCATCCAGACACGTTTCAACAGCTAACGCTCAGCCCAGTCAAAAAAACAAGAAAAGCCTTTCAATGCTGTCTTTGCAACAAAAATATTCCCTTGCATTAAAATCTGTCTCATCTTTCTTGCATGCAGTCTTCTCCATCTAATTACACAATATAACAATCACCACCATGATGACCAGTAGTACAAACAACCCACTAAAGAAATAAACATTTGGTTTAGTGTTGGTATCCTTAGCCCTCCTACTCATCACACCTCACAGCTCAGATTATAAAGAGAAATCTGCAGCGCACTGGTGAACTTTAGGAGGACCACATCGGCCAATCAGTCGGCTGCATCTTCAAAATCAGACCCCACAGAATATTCAAAATCATATTGAGATGTTTGCACCAAATGAGGTGTTTAGAGGGTGGATTGCTAATGTCTGTGCAGTGAAAGAAGGATATCAAAGTCTTGGCTGGACCTGCAGCTGATCAAAGGCAGATGAAAGAGTAAGAGGGCTCAAAGACAACAGACAACACAGGGAACATTTGAGTCATCTAACTTTTGGTTATCATCCTCGCTCCCTCCGGTTCTTGCTCTCGGTCACATGAGAGCTAAACCGTCAATAATCTCCATACACCTGCGCTTTGACGAATGAGGAGGGGAAAAAAAAGATTGTGCCATACAGGGTGTAAAGTGCATTGAATCAAAGTGATAAAATGCGACGGTGGGAATGTGCACGGATCCCCTCTGGGGTTTATCCCTGGTCATGAAGTGCCCAGGGGATGTTGGAAATAATGCGTAAAATCCCACCATAATACTTTTCTACTGTACATTTTCTACAAACAACAAAGCAACAGGTCACCCAAAAAAACAGACGTTATAAGGGCCGACAGACCATGAACAGAGAATCTGGATCACACCTACCGAACACAAAGATCACATGCTCCGTCACGGGTCTCTAACTCTCGCTCTGCACAGGCGAACACACACATACACACTACATTTGTGAGTTACATACACACTACAAAGACGCTGCGTTGGTTAAGACAGCAGACTAGGCTATATGGCCTTGGCGGTGATAAGCAGTGAGCTTCTTACAGGTGCAGTAAATCAGCACCGACTGCAGCACAGTCCTTGATTACTGTAATAGGAGGCTTCTTGTGTGCTTGGACTACTCTAAAGTGGTGCTCTCACTTTCCTTTAAACGCCAGCTTGACTTCGTCTCTCCTCATATTTGGTCGACACCTCCATGAGCCAAGGATCATTGTTGTGAAGAGAAACAAAATGTTCCTGCTCTGATTTCAAAGTCTTTGCAACGGAAAAAAGAGCACAAAGGCAGTTAGTTGTTTTTGTTCCTTCACATACTGTAAGGTGATTGTGATTACGAAGGGGAACTGTGGTGAAGGCGAGACGTGTTCGATCGGGATGTGTGGGTCGGGAGCGGTGAGTAGCACCAGAGGAGAAGGCAGAGAAGAGAGAGCAGTTTAAAGTTTAATTCAGGTGTCTCCTCAGTGCTGGGGCAGTGGTGTTGGAGAGGGGGAGAGGGGAGGAGAGAGAGAGTGAGAGAGATACAGAAGTCAGAGGTTTACGCTTTTTTCTCAGCGCAGGAGCTCTCACTCAGGTGGCCACTTTGGCACGGCGGTTTCTGTTTCTCCCACTGGCACATGGCGTTGGCGTAGCCCACAATCACTTTGTCCATCCAGGTGAGCGGCTGGGGGAAGAGCACCGCGCCCTCGAAGAAGCCTAGGTGGCCTCCGTGTAGCGTCAAGGAAAAGATCACATTCGGCTTCTTTGCTGAAGGATGACACAGCGACACAGTAATTAGGCTGCTGTAGTCTGCACGGAGTGACATCATCAGTATCTGAAAACCAACACTGCAAACGTCCAAGTATGGGCTTGCCAGGGGTTATTTCATGCCAGTTACAGATAACGAAGGTGTGTTTGCATGGTTGAACAGATAAGAGCATGACTCAACTTCTGGCAGGTATGTTTCACAGCTGAGAGTTTGAGCTAATCAATAAATGGCCACTAGAAAAAAATTGGAGCAGGGTGCATCGACTGGTCTTTACTAAGCCTGGTCCTAACCGCAAAGTCAGTCTTTAAAACGGATTTTACATCGGTTGCACCAACCAAACTTTACATCTTAGTGATGACGCCATTATCTAAAAGATGCCCATGCGACTGTAGTATGGCAGCATATGCAATTCTCAGAGACATTTTTAACATTTCAGGCTGTTGTGCTAATGTCAGAGACCACTGATAATCTGTGCAACTCATTTCATAGTAATTTCCTCTATCCATGTCACATCAGTTTTGCACTGCCCCACCCCTTCAGCAGACCAGCGGCCATTCTTCATCTTTTCATTCCAGTGAAGAAGTAAAGCAGAGTATGAGCAATTCTTTCTCTCCAATATACTGAGATGAATACTGAACCCAGAGGCCACATATCTCCCAAACATTCTGACAATAAAGTGGAATTTTTCAGACTGACAAATCACGAGGAAATGTCTCCGTCTCAGCAACACACTCTTTCAAGATCTCCCAACAACTGCAATGATCTTGCAATTGGTTGATTTCAAGTATTAAGCCAGCATTTAAAAACAGGTGGCGAAATCAGGAACAGCCATTAAATCTGTACTGTATATAGTGATGCATTGTTCTGATTCTGCTTTCATCCATCCACACGTCGTCCACAACACTTCATAACCAAGTGGGGGGATGCAGGCTAGCGACAACTGCAACTACTTAGGAGACCAAAAGTGTATTTCATACCATTGGTGCAGTTTTTCATGCGTTATCTTTTCTTATTGAGCATCTTGGTAGTGTGTAACTAGTTATTTATAGATGGCAGCACCTTAATGGAGCATCAAAGAGCAAGAAAAGGAAATTTTATGGACACTGACACAGCTGTAACATACATGCATGTCTGAGTTTGACTGACAGCAAACATGTTGGCCTTTTTAATGATTTAGCCACTATAATAAAGGCTTTTTAACGTAATTCCTCCTAGTTTTTCACATTTTTGCAGTGCCTGGATTTCCTTCCTGTGTATGTATGGGTGTAATGTTCAGGTGTCCACATACTTTTGGACATGTTATCCATAACTGACAAAACAGGATTGAGGGCTACACCTGCACACCAATTTATATAACTCTCCATTAGACACAAATGGGTGTTGACTGACTGAACTTGTGTTTTTCCACAGTCTATTAGCACGGTAAAAGGTAGCAAATTTTTGTTATTTCATTAACAATAAATAAACCCTGAGCTTAAAGTAGGTCACCTCCAACAAACTGCAGATGTAACATTAATCTCTTTCTGATCGCTGTATGAACCTATGCAGAGCACTGCAGCTCTGGACAACCAGGCAGCATGGTCTCTTGAAAAGGATTGGCCTGGATCTCTTTATTCTCCTGCTCTAATCTGGGTTAGTGGGCTAGTCTGATGCGGTTGACTTGTGATTAAGATCCCGCAGGGCTTTCACCACTGTGCACTATTCATGACAGCTGCTGGGTGTGCTCGTCCAGACCAGGAACCACCACCCAAACGGGAACTGTGTGACAGGTGTGAACAGAACGGGCTAGAGAACGGCTCGTACTAAAAAAAAAAAAAATCAAGCTTTGAGGACAAACACATAGGCATGTCAGGATGCAAAATTATTGTTTGTAGTTTAAAACCTGTTTCCTGTGCAGCAGTCATCCTTGTTAAATGTTATCTAACATTGTACTTCAGCCATGTTTGGTATAATGCAATAAAGAAACACTAACCTATGAACTGACCAAATGTAACGCTTTTACTTTGACATAACCACCTATACAGGAAGCTGAAATTTTTATCATCAAACATATATAATCCAAGCTAATTACAGCTCCAACACAGCAAGAGTATTTCTGTTGAGTCCCTTGTGTCTGAGTCACTGTAGCAAATTTTAGGTCGAAGGGCAGCTGATCCTCATTTCAGTAAGAGTCACTCTCTCGAGACACATGTAGGACAGAGTCACAAGTACTTCCAGTCAGGACTCATCCACCCACCCCCACACACAATTACATGAGGGGCTGTCTTTTTCCAAAATAGTTTAAGTGGTCAGTAAGTTTAAATATAGCACAAGCTGATGAGTAGCAAAGTGTAGGCTCCCTCTTCTTGTTTGTAAAATGAGGCTCAACACTGTGCACAGTCCCTTTAAGGTTAACCCTTTGAAACTGGGAGTCAAATCATTTTTCTTGTGTGTTTGCAAGTATTTTAACCTTGAACCCTGTACAAAGTGGTTCTATTTCTTTCATAAATGTGGGGAAAAGGCAATTATCAACTTGAGAAGAAATGTTCCACAATTTGCAAGATATTAGTGGATTTTGAAAGAAAAAACAAAAGAAGGAATAAATACATTTTTAAAAAATGTAATTAGCAGTAACATATTTTAAATAATTTTACAGAAGATAATTATATTTTTAAGCACTTTTTTTCGAGGGCATTTCGTTGTTTGTTTTACATCCTTTCTCTTTTCTTTACTAATTTTCAAGTGATTTTATTGTGCATTTTCTTTTTTTTCACTTATTTCTTGCAAATTCTGAGGTCATTTCTTCTTAAGTTTGTTTTATGCCGTCTTACCATGTTAGTGAAAGAAATTCTGACAATTTGCTCAGGTTTCAAAGGGTTAAAGAGACTGAAGGAGGGACACTCAGCTAACGTGTCACTTAGTGTTGCAGCTGCTGTAACACACCTAAAGACTTTACTTATAGAGTTGACTTTGGTGCCGCACCCTGTCCTGTTCGAGGTACAGAGCCAACTCATCAGAGGTTCTTTTGAGATTGCAGACATGTTTTCTGAAAACCAAATCTGGGGTGTTAACTGCAGTCATAACTCAAACAGGACCAGCCTGTATTTAAAAACCCTGTGAGTCAATACAGGACCAACTGCAAATAAGTGCAACGATCTTCCTGCAGGTACTCAAAAAACTTAAGTACAGAGTTACAATGTATGGAGACAACTATTGACATTACATTACTTTATCAGTCCGTTATTTCTGCTTTTTTTGAATCTGGGAATTGTCAGCAGTATTACATATTCAGTATGACTGAGTGTTATTCTTTTTTTCAGATTGTCAGTATTATTCAAAATCCTAAAAATAAGAATCCTGTTTATTGTCAAGTAGGTTTTCATGTACAAGAATAGTAATGGAGTATTGGTGCAAAACTACTAACAGTAAGAAAAAAGTCAAGAAAAATAAATATAGAATGGAAAAATTACAGTTAAAATATGAGAAACACACACACAGACAGACAGACAGACACACACACACACACACACACACACACACACACACACACACACACACACACACACACACACACACACACACACACACACACACACACACACACACACACACACACACACACAACTCACTAGTCCAATGATGCCTCTCCCCAACAACCAGTTCACAAGTTACGCAAAGGGACGCAGCAAAAGTGTATGTCCATGTTTGTCTATCTGTGTGTGTGTCTGTCGATAAAGTTTGGCTATGTTATGAGAATCTGTTTTAAAGTTATGCACCTTTTTATGAAAAGCCACTCTCACTGCCCATAATTTTCCAGTTGACCAGCACATATATTTACTCACACACGCACACACACACTTGACCTCCATTCCAAATTCAATCCTCATAGGGCAGAAACTATGGGCACTAAAGGGTGAGGGACGTATTTTTGGACTGCCTGACAGATAAAGCAACCTACAAAGCTGTTGGTCACATCTAAAAATATGCCCAATATAACTGTTTTCAAATGAAAGAGCTGAAAAATTTCACCACAGGTGTGGATTTTTTTTGACAAATATGCAAAATATTGTCTAGAGGATGTGCAAAGGTTCACAGTATGAAGAATAAATATAATATGTGCAAATTAATGCACAGAGATAATAGCCCAAAAGATGTGCGTCACTGTAAGGCATATATACAGATGTGAAGACGTTTATTATGTAGTGACTATGGGGGGGATAAGCGTCAGTGTCAGCGGGGGTCCATACGTAGTGTAAAATCTGTGGGGGTTTTTTGGTTTAGAATATTTTTAGTAATTCTGATCTGCAGCATTTGAGCCTTTTCACCCCTTTTTTCTTCCCATTTTTAATGAAAGAACATCGAGAGCTTTTCTACACCAAAAAGAGGACAGAGTTTACTCTTAAATGCACTGAAGAGCATTTTCTTGTCAAAGAAAAAAAGGGAATTTTACTTGGTTCTAACTAAGATGCATATTTAGCTGCATCTTTTGAGGTCATGAGTTTGACTATGAGATTTGTTTTTCCACCTGTTGCAGCCAAAGCACAGTTACAACAAGCCTAATACTGTTTGTTCCAATCATTTAAATGTGAGCTGAATCAAATGAAATACATAAATTCAGTGTTACCAAGTAAATATACAGTTAAATTCTAGTTTCTGGTTGCCGCGGCGAGCGTAGATAAAATAGCCGTTTTTTAACACTGAGGTTTAGTACTGCTGCTGTTGCTATGACAGATGCTGTTAGTTACCTGCTAGTGTGCGAGGGATGGTGAGCAGTGAGTCATGAACCAGAGGATCGTCTGCAGAGTTCACTAGCAGCAGTGGCACATTTACCTGGAACATAAACAGCACAAATCCATGCATCAAATGAGAAAACATTTAAAAAGAGAAAGATAAGATGAGCTGATGTGTGGTGTATGCAAAGGCAGTTCTTACATTGTGAATATAATGAACGCAACTCTCCTTCTCATAGTACTCTTTGAGAGAGCTGTGACCGTGGAATTTTCTGTTGAAACCCAATAAACAGGAAGTGTTATTAAATGCTAAACAATAAAAAGAAGTCACAAATACATATTCTAATTCTAACCACTGACAAATAAATGAATATTATCATAAAAAAAAACACAGATCTGCACTGGGAGCTGTGACTTTCACTGGAAGGAATCTCAAACTATGTTTCACTACATACCTCATGATGTTGTCGTCGATCTGCATGAGGGACGTCGCTGTGTACAGGCGACCAAGATCTAGATCTATCATTTTAACCGGGCTTCCTCCAAACAGACTGTGCCTGTAACATGCAAAAACAACACAAAGTGTATACACACACACACAAACATTATTCATATAAAACATGTTGAAATCAGTGACTGCTCAGCTTGCGCTAAAACTCAAACAGGGGTGGAGTGCAGTACGGGACTGTATGGACATTTCTGGGGTATGTAGGGTGGGGTGAACCTTGTGTTTAACTTGTTTTAAAAAGCAAGACTACAGAAAGTTCTAACTTTTTTATTTTGACCTTTCTCTTGACTTTTAAAAAAACTGTAAAAGCCTTTGACTAATATCTCCTGTTAAAAATAAAAAAGTTGGCACAACTCAACTCTAACAAAAAGTGAAAAGTAAAAAGAATTTAAAGGAGCTGAATGCAACATTCAGAACATTAATTACAGCATGATGTAAATGCATGGTCGAGTAATGACTCCCTGAGCACACAATGACATCCTGCACCCTGTCTGTGTGTGTCGCAATCCCAGCTTATCTTCTCTTTGTTGTGGTAGACAGTGCTGCTGCATGTGCATGTTAGAGGACGTGACACAAAGGTAGCAATGACGTCATTCTGTGCTCAGGGCGCCAATACTCTAACTCAATACGCTATACTTTTACAAAATGCTGTACTTTATATTTCTAAGAGCAAACTCAGACCTATTTATTTAGTATGGATTTAAATAGTACATTACCTATTTATTAATTTATTGACTATTTATTTATACATTTTACATGCATATCATTTTACTATTATTATCATTATTGATTATTATTTCCATTTTACTTTTTTTAATTAAAAAGTCATTGCTTTGGATCTCTGTGTGTGTATGTATGTGTGTGTGTGTCTGTCTGAAAAGTGCAATACATCTAAAATCTGATCGTTTGATTGATTGATTGACTGAGTGTGTGTGTGTGCGTGTGTGTGTGTGTGTGTGTGTGTGTGTGTGTGTGAGAGAGAGAGTGTGAGAGTAAAAAGTGCAATACATATAAAATCCGTTTGATTGGTTGATTGAGTGTGTGTGTGTGTGTGTGTGTGTCTGTATCCCATTGGCTATCTAATAACTCATGCAGTAATTACTGCTGATATCAGGAAGGCGTCACAGAAGTCAAGACACCCACCCTCTGGTGAATTTAGAGCACTGTTTTTTTTGGCAAACACCGACAAACATCATGTGGACAGAAGTTTACAAAAATGAACAATCGGTAGGGGAAACTAAAATTAGTACTGCATGGATCAACAGTCATACCTGTGTGACAGGATGATTTTCTTCATGTTGTCAGCCATGAGAAAGTTATAGAAGCGTCTGAACTGGTCCCACTGTAGGAATGTTTCCTGTGCTCTGAGAGAAAAAGACAAACACACAGGAAGTTAGCTTTGTGCAGCCTGTCTGCATTCCAACAACACACTAGATGTCCTGTGTAATCCACTGGACAAAGAATCACGCTGGTGGAGAGCAGCAATGGTGTCGGGCATTAACATGCAGCTCACTGACAGAGAGCCAGCTAAGCCAACACAACTGCTATAGATATTTAACAATTAACTAATCATAAGAAGGGATGTTTTTCTTATTCTTTCTGGCACTGCAATGCCAATCACGTTTGATTACATTGATAAAGATAATCAAAAGCATGATTTTATACTTGGAAAAGAGGGAGAGCCACAGCTCTGAAGGCATGTATTCGAGAGGAGAATTCATTAAAGTGGAAAAACTGCATCCAATTTCACAAAAGGCCAGTCTCTACAACACACACCCTTCTCCACTGCCTTCATCCAAACTTTAACAGACCCAGCCTGTCATCTCTGCCAACAGACGCTGGCTGCATCTAAAACACAGAAGGCGTGGCTCGGTCCAACATGAGCACAGGATACAGACTCTGCTCTAACACCCACATCCACTGCTGGTTCAAAAACAACGCTGCAGTACATTTGTTTGTCCCGCATGATTCACAAATGTCACACTATGCACACAAAATGTTTACTCTTAACATGCTGTCAGACAGCTGGTTCAGTTTACTGCACTGCAACGACATACTCTTCTGGTCTTTATGCCCCTCTGATTAATTAAAGGGATTTAAGCAAGGATGCATAATATAGAATCCACAGTCTGAACACTCAAACCAGCCACACAACAAATCGTCTGATGGCCCTTCAGGACAAATTTCTAAAACATATCGGTCTTGTGTTGTGCTTCTGTGAACAGGGGCTGCATTTTAGTCACTTGAAATGACACGCAGACAAACTGCACACTATCTAACTTACAAAGAAATCAATTACAAAAATTTATTGAGATGTTTCAGTAACTATAACTTCATCAGGCAAAACGTTTTGTGATATAGAGAAGACATCTTAAGTAGGGAGTAGCTGTGAGTTTGCAGTCAACCGCATTCCCAACATGCAGTGAGGAGGCATACAAACCAGATATCAATTCACTGTGACAATCTACAATATCATACATAGAGATACAGAGTAAAAAAGTAAAATACACTGTATAGTGACAATCATAAACATACCACAGGCTGTTTACATTAAATAGGGAGGTTTTTCTCAATAAATGCCTGAGGGTGAAACTGCATTCTCAAAAATACATTTCCAAATCTTGCAGGCTGATTTAGAAGATGAACCTGCAGGGATATGTTTATTTAAACTGACCTATCTAATTTATCTATCTGTTTTTGGCAACGGTGGCTTTGAGATGACAGCCTCAGTTCCTCACCAGAAAGGGCTGTCTGAGCGTGAGGTAAAGTGATAAAAAATATTCTGAATATAATGTACACTTAAGCTGATATTGGTTCTTTTAGGTGTTTTTTTAGGTGGCTAAAAACTGACAAATTGGGGTAGAATTTGTGCAGCATCTGACTCGGTACAGTTTTTGTAAACAAAGACTGTGATTCAGTCCATAACAAACAGAGTAGCTGAATGATTTCAATAGCTGAAAAGAGTTTCTTGGTAGACTAAACATGTGATTATATAATGCAAGCACTAATCATTTTGTGGCATTATGCTGAGCTTCATTTATATTTAGAAATGTGTGCACATCAAGTGCTAGTGGTATAAAGGGGCTTTGATGATACAATGCATTTTAATTAAGAGATGAGAGGAACACAACCCACCTGAGAGCGCTGTACCCCTGACAGACGCTGACACAACACAGCACTCGCTCCTGGTTCGTCCTGTTCTCGCCCAGGAACTTACAAACGATGTTTCCACCCAGACTGAAGCCCACCACGATCAGCTGGGTCTGAGGATACTGCCGCTTGATGTAGCCGACCATGGCTGCAAACTCCCATGTGCACCCTATGAGGGCAAACAGTGCTTGAGTTACAAATCAATACATAACACCTCTGTAGCACGGGATGTTTTTTCTCTGCTCAGCAGTGACAGCTGAAGGTGCCTTTGGCTTAAAGCAATTAATTCATGTCTCTTCCAGTTTTTTGGTTTTGTTTTGTTTTTCAAATAAACTTAGGTATTAAATATCGTTTCATTTGCAATCCTAGAAGCATTGGAGATTTTCTTACATTAAATACCTTTAACTAAACCAGGTTACATCCAAATAAATTTAAATTGCAATAAGGGGTAAACAGCTTATCAGCCTTGCCAATTAACGGGGCGATATTTGGCATTGTGCAGATTATCTATATTGGCGTTTTATTTCAATGATCGACGATAAAATTAATCAATTAAAAAGTGCAAAGAATGTGTCAGCATGGGAGGAACTTCTACTTTAAAAAACCTCAAGAAGTTATTTTTATCTTTTCATCTTTTATATACATTTTCACTTGGCTTTATTTAAAAAACATTTCTGGGAACTTGCTGTATATGACATTGAACATTTCAGTTTTGATTTAAACATAAAGGCATTTAAACAAAGTTTTTTGTGGAGTTTGTTATATTCCTAATTCTAAATATTGACAGAAAAATGTTCAGTGTTATTGTAAAAGCATATCTGTTCCAAATATCTGACATTAGTCTCATTAACTACCAATAATCAGTATCTGTATCAGCCATGAAAAATCAATATCGGTCAACCCCTAGTTGACCGATATTGACATTTCAATTATATTTAATGCTATGAGAAGGGCTTCTGGTTAAAAAAAAATGATGATGCAGTATTACTGATCATCACACCAAATAAAATCCTTTTTCTGCTTTAAAAACTGAGTCATCATTCCAAGATAAAAAGGTAAAAAGGAAAAAGGAGACTCTGGGATGACAAGAGAGTGAAAGTGAAAGCCTCACCATAGGTAAACATGCGTGGAGAGGTGAGCTCGATGTTGGGAAGAGCTCCCAGGTGGTTCAGCACAGCACAGCGGTAACCTTCCCTCTGGGAGTGATCCACAAATGTTCGGATGTAATGCTTCTCGCTGTGGTTACCAATACCAGGGCATATCACCATGGTGATGTCATCTGGTGAAACAGGCAGATGGATTGGAGAGATATTAGCCAGAGAGAGATATGTGAGCACAGAGACTGTCACTCTCCTGAACAGCACATCACTGGGAGCAAATAAGGACAGGGCTTTTTTAGTCTGTCATATGTAGCTTTAGCAGAACAATCTGGAAAACGTAACGCTACTTTTTTTTAGGAATTAAATGTCATGTGAGTCTTAAGCTTTCTGAGAGGATCAGGAGATCAAAGTTGAGGTGGTGGGATCAGGGTTCAGCTGAGGGATTCAGAGAAAGGAATCCATGGGTTCAAAACATGCCTCATTTAAAAATCAATCACTTAAGACTGAGTCATTGTATTTATCTGAAGCTGAGCTGGAAAACTTTAACAGTCAAAGATGGACATAATGCCAGTGGTGAATTTATGTTTTCCATATATCTTCAGTAAAGTCAGGTAAAGTCAGTAAAGTAAAGAGCCCTAGTCCCATGACTCCTTCAATCACGGACCCTCCAATTGCATAAGTATAAACTCTATTAGGAACAACACAATGGGAGAACCCTCAAGACGATCAGTTGAGGCAGAGACAGACACTGAACAGGCATTACAGGAACACACTTGACAAATAAAAGCCTCAGTATAACTACAATATAAAGAAAAATAATTACAAAATAGAACTAAGAACTACAAATTACATGAATCTTTATGTTTGGGATGGCATTAAAGAACACAAAATTCCAGTGGAGGGCAGAAAGTGATGAATCCATAAATAGTGCGAACTAGAAAAACACAATTGACTACATAAAAGGCTTGGATGTCACAAAATGAGTTGGAATCAATCCATTAAAAAAATGGGGGGAAAAGTGATTTTCTCAAATTGACCAATTTGCCCGGTGTATACAGGATCGTTGTTACAATTTACGTTGTCCTCCAGACCTCCTAATGTTGCTAAGATTACACAGCAAACTGATGAAAGTGTAAAAGAATCTAGTGGACTATAACTATTTTGAGTGCAATTTGGGTCCATGAGTAAAACGACTGCTGTCTTGTTTTTGGCCAGGTGAGTAAATGTGTTTATGCAGGCTATAACTTGCTTATTTTTCAGCTCTGTATGTGGATGCACTGGCTCGAGTTAACTAACTTTAGATACTATTTTCTACCTACCGAAGCTATGTTAAGTCAACAATTCCCAGAGATCTGGTGAAACACTGTTATAAATCCAGGTTGTAGTTAAAAACAGAGAAATTGTTACAGCACATTTTATTTGCATCCAACTCAAGGCATGTTTAAAGAAAACCCTTTAACATTAATGTTTGATACTAGTTTTGATCCATATCTGCCACTATTTCTCAGAGAGCTGTTTTTTGTTTTATGTCATCTTTCCTTTTCGTTCTACTTAAAGTGGCCCGTTTGCTCCAAATATAATCAATTGCCATAGTCGCTGCCTCCAGTTGCCTGCCCTCCATCTGGAAAGCGCACTGATGTATGACGTCATATGCAAGGAAGCTATTGGCATCATCTACTAAGTATTATTGAACTAACAGCAACCGACAAAGACAAAAATGTTTGTAAAGATTTTGATAATCACCTCCTGTTCGATGGTCCCCCACTGGCTCAAAGAGGTCAAAGGTTGCAGTGGCCCCGTCCTGCATAGGTAAGTACTTCCTGACTCCACTGGGGTGAGGCGAGCTCACTCGGCCAAGTTTACCATACAGTGCCGTCTGGAGGTGACCGCTCTTACCCCACAGTAAGGGAGGAATGTACCTGGAAAACACAATATTGAACTCTGCTATTAAATTTGATCCAGAAACATGATCTTATTCCACTAATGCACTCAATAACAGCACAAGGTTAATGTCCTGAAATAACATTAACACAAAGCTGCTCTCAGAGCATGCATTTGCATTTGGTGGTTTATGGCACAGACGTGAACATTTGGACACATAGTTTGCATACAAAGTCACATTTCTGTTGCAGCTTTTTGCCTCCGACAGACATTGTCAGTTTGTTGTTTTGGGAAGTTATGCTGAGCATGTACTTGAATTCCTGTTACACCTCTGTAGGAGTTAGCTGTAGGAGTCAAGTCTTTCGATTATGTAATATTTTTTTTAAAGATTGTGCCCTATGTTGTGCATTATTATGAATCACCATCTTATTTCCACACTGAGACAAAAAGCATGTGAACAACTTGACAGGAAAACCCCTTTAAGGTGTGTTTTTTTAAAACTGCATGTCCTAACATGTAAAGGGAAGCCACGCCAATGTGGTGTAATAAGCCATAAAAAAGGTGATAAATTACTGCTAAGTTCATGTGACACCGTCATCCAGTACACAAAGGAAACTATTCAAGGCGTGACTCGGGAAAACTGTAGTTCATAGGTTCAGGAAAAGACAAACCAGACTCTATCTGCAAACACTAGCTTTCAACAGAATAAATCGATCTTATTCAGTGTTTGGAATAAATGACACGTTAGCAAATATTACAGCGCCTCTTTCTCACTTTCCCTCAATTATATAACATCCTATCTTGTTAGACTTGCTGACAAAGAGGTGAGGAGTGGGCCCTCTCAGAGGCGAAGAGATGAGATAAACAATATCAACATGACTGTCAACTAAAGCATGGATGCAACGTGGACACTCGTGTTGTACATACTTTACATAGACCAAAACAGAGACAGTAAGTAGCAGCAAAGAGCAGAAAGGCTCAGTGACATCAGCTGTTACACAAGCTTCACCTTTGCTAATGTGCCTCCCAGTAAATACTGCACCTACAAAATACACTCTTACATAAGACAGCTGTCAATCAAAACAAAGTACCCCTTCCATTCGGTGATAATGTAATTACTTCCAGCATATGCTGTAAGTTGAAGCTTAACCGTGGTTTTCTAGAAGGTACTCTACAGGCTTAATCAATGACTGAGGGAAGAGGATAACCTCGTTGCTGTAATGTGGATAGGAGGATAAGCACACTGCCAAGTTAGTTCATCGACAAGAGGCCACAGACAACTTAAATAGGGGTTGACCGATTTTAGTTTTTCAGGGCCAATGCCAATGCAAGGCCGATTATTAGTAGTTAATCAGACCCATAACTGATATTTGGAACCAAGATGTATGTACAATAAAAATGAAAATATTTGTCAATATTTAGAATTTGGAATATTACAAACTCCAACACACAACTTTGTTTAAATGACTTTAGTAAATGTTTAATCAAAACCGTGACTTTAAACATCATATACAGCAACTTTCTTTGAATAAAGTGAAAATTTAAATAAAAAATAATAAACAAAAATAGCTCCCTGGGGTTTTACAAAGTAAAATTCCTTCCATGCTGACACTTTCTTTGCACTTTTTAATCAACTAATCGTATCAGTGATTATTAAATCAAATGCAGATACAGATAATAGGCAAATTGCCGAATACTGGCCCCAATAATCTGTTGACCTCTAAACTTAATTGTCTATTTGCTCTGGTGGTATTGTTTGTCTTCTATTCAATACAGCTGAAAAGTCCCTATTCACATGCCAAATTAATACATTTTTGACAATGAAAATTACAGGAATGTGTTTTCAAGGGTGTAGGTTTTGTTTCAATATTGAGTGAGGACATATGAAACGGGGTGTTTGGGGATCCTCTCCTGGGAAATTCTGAGTGAAAAAACATTTTTTTGTACTAATATGCACTAATATGTGTATTTTCTGCATCAATTTATGGCAAAAATGTCTTTAATTACAACAAAGTAAAAAAAAAAGTCCTCTGCTGCTTTTATGTTTTTACTGAAGTGGTCAAAAGCACATGTGCTAAATACAGAGGGTGAATGGTCCCCTGCACCCCTCCGAAATCTATGTGTATTCATACAATTGAGGAGTTTGACTTCCTCTTGGAGGACAATAAGCATTTTGTGTTTCTTAACTGATTATTTGTAATTTACAAATATTACTGATGTAAACAAACACTGATCAAAACTTGAAAACAATGATCTTGAAGTTGAATCTTTTAATCTTGGGACTGATAGCAGGGAAGACTTTTGTTTGAATTTGACTGTTTTTATAAACTGGTAAACACGGTGATGTGAGCTGTTGTTCCTCAACGCGATTAGGCAACGGAAAAAGGAAACAGATGTGACAGTGTGGTTTGATGAAGCAAAGATCTGAAGTCCAGATCAAAGTCCAGAAGTAAAGTCACAGGGGACCTTTATTGCTCTTATCTTTTGATTTTGACACTTGTTTTTGTTGGACTCTATTTAACTATAGTTCTGCCTATGTTTAGTCTGGTATTAGTCTTTTAACAAAATTGATAAGCACTCATAACATCACTGCTTCTTTAACATTTAAAAAACTTGAAGTGATGAAACCAAAATAAGTTCCTTGATAAAAAAAGACCTAACACCAATATGAACTTCAAGAAAAGGTTACTTGTTCTGTACTGTCCTCTCTGTAAGCCAATAGCCCTGCGTGCATGTCTGCATGCACAGTTAAACAAAATTGCTGTTGACACTGTTAACCTCAGAGCACCCCTCCTATGATCTCTGCTATGTAATTGATCTCTGTTATACAACACCGCAGGGTCACAAACGTGACTTCTCAACAACACAAATGGCGCAGATGCCAACATCAACAGCGCTGACAGCTTCCAGGTCCCTGTTCCTCAAATGCTGCTTAATTAATCCCGTTTATTCGCATCCATCTAATTTGGTTCCTTGAAAGCACTTTGAGGATTCACTTGTTATTCATGGATGAAGTCATCTTGGGTGACAGCATGCTCTTATTTTGAAATAAAGGAACAATTACAGAAAAGTATAAACCAAGAGCAGTACAGCTATGATTGAGTGCTGATCATGTGTTTGCAGTTACACACGGTCACTGTGTTGAGAACCGTCCCAGCATGCACCGGAGCAACAGATTCGTTCATGATCTCATTTCATGTGTGTTCATGCATTGTTACCGCCGTCATTTTGTTTCACATTATCCTTCAAAACGCTTCCACGCTTTCATTACTGTTCAACAGTCGCCAACAGTCACAGATGGACTAGAAAGACACTTGATAATCATAAGCCTGTACGAAAATGATACGTTACTAATATTCATTTTTTTAAAGCTTTAAAAGGAACATTTCACCACTTTCCGCCACGTTACCTTTAATTTGTGAAGAAAACGTTTTTTTCACACATGCATCCACAGTGAACAAAAAATCCAAAAGTACATTCTTTATGAATTAAAGTAAACGTGCCTGAGCACAAGTGTCTGATGAGCTCTGCAAGCACAGGCCCAGACACGCTTAGGGCTTTTTGTTCTTAGTGGGAGTGTTTTAAGTCATAATGTTTTCGCAAAAATGCATGTGTGGGAAGTACAGAGCATACATCTTGATAAATGAGACTTGGATTATACTTTACGAGTTGTGTTAAGAGTTTGTGAACAGATGTTTTCTTATAGTTTTGCATTTTTTTCTTTATTGTTTATGACTTCAGTTCACAAAGAATGTTTGCCTTGTTTGGATTCTTAGTTCACCGTTGAGGCATGTACGAAAAACGTTTTCGTTATTAATCCTACGCAAAATGTAACAAGTAATTGTTATACAAAAATAGTCATTTTGTGGGATAAGTATTCTTTTTTTATGCATAAATAATTTTCAGTTTAATACATTAAAGTGTTCACATCCCTATTTTAAGACCAAATTAAATGCCATGTTTTCTGGCTCCATTAGTCTGTTTAGGTTAGGTAATCTTTTAATTAAATTTAAACTTATTTGCTCAAAGTTTCAGTTAAATTTGCTTTGGTTCTTTTTCAGCTTCATTTTTTTTATTTTACTATGTTATGGTTGTCAGGTGACTGTGCTTTCTACCGTGATGTTTTGGGATCTTTGCAATACGCTTAGTATGCTTGTTTTTGCTTTCTTATACAAAGCTGCACCACGGATGGGTATTTGTTTGAACACTAGGGTTTCTGGGTGGCTGCTAGTGTGTATTTTGGTTTGAAAGGTTAGATTAGTGTATCCAGGTAGATTTTGTTTACCTCTTTTTCCCTGCTGGTCAGCTGTAGGAGTCAGTGGGGATGTTTTTTAGAGACACAGGAAGTGTGTCCTGTTTTCTTTGTTCTCTGATTTTGCGCCACACACCACTCTTCCCTTTTTCTCACCTCACTGACTCCTCCTCTGCTGAGCAGTTTTGTGTGTATTTTGGTTATTTTGCTTTTGTCAGAAAGCTAAACAATAAATGGTAGCGTTTGTGTTACTACATCAGCTTCATGTTGCATCCCTTACCTGTGAAATCTAATAGGTTTGTAACATATTATGAATCTAGGAGAGCGAGTCAATGTTATCTGCCAGTGACTTCATTTAGTGGATCACAGTGACCTGTCTGGGTCATAATGACCCAGCCAAGTGCTAATAAACCTGCCCATTTGAAGGTTTGGGTTCAAGGACTTGTTGCAGTGACCACAATTCCTGAAAAAAATAAGCCAGCTTTGATAAAAAAATGAAAACCCAGACTTTTGTCAAATTGTATAAAATAGACACTGTACATTAATCTGCTTTTACCAGTTGCTGTTTTACCAGTTCCCTTTAATGTGCCTTTACCATGTTTTAAATGTGAAATGTTAAGCCTTTTCAAAGGAGAATTTCCGCCTCTTTCTAAATATCTATCTATCTATCTATCTATCTATCTATCTATCTATCTATCTATCTATCTATCTATCTATCTATCTATCTATCGTTGAATATGGATAATCTAGTTATCCACGCACAAAGAATGGGGCCCAGGACTTAAATTATCTCAGTTCAAGTACACATTGGGACAAGAGGGAATGATAACAAGCCTGACACAAATGTAAACACCGGTGTGGCCTCATGATTCACTGACACTGCAGCTGAAAGGCAAAGGGCTCAGTAACAATCGGTTATATAAGCAGACACTCGTGATGAGGGCTTCAAGAAAAACACCCTACAGAGCTGAAAGCATTGCAACACCAGCAGACCAAAGGACATGGACACAGATACCCATTCAGGAAAAACAATCAAGTTTATACTTTGTTTGAAGGCAGGTAGAGGACATTAGCACCTAACCTGGTTTGGCCTCCATGGGGAAGACCTGCCTCTCAATACCCTGCACCAACAACCACTGCTTTGCATCAGGCATCATAAACCCAGATGGAAGATTCAAATCATAGTCAACATCAGAGTTGCCCAGAGGGGGAGACTTGCATCGCCATATATGCAAATGTTGTTGCCCTGCGGTGAACGAGTCTATATTTGTGATGCAAGTGTGACAAACCGAGTCTACCTTTGGGATAATCCCCAAAACACACGCCTGGTGTTTAATTCATGCTAGATCTGCCGGCGAAGCCAGACATCTCTGGTACAGACACACTCAGGAGCACTGATGGCAGATGGGACCCCCGCCAGACAAACTGCTACCTCACAGCCCCAGATGGCCGACGAGCAGCGACATCTCCATGGTAACGTTATGAGTGACAGACACAGAGCTGAGAACTCACTCTTTGGTCAGCTGAGGACAGGACTTGAGCAGGAAGCGGTTGAGGGGCGTGTCCTGGTAGGTGAGGTCCGGGGGCGCGGTTGGGCTCTTCAGGTTCAAGCAGCGGACGATGATGTAGAGCACGGTGGCCACCGCCGCCAGCTTCATGCCGTCGAACATTGCCGGCAGCTCTGGTGAGATGGTGTTCACGTCTGACTCGTGGTTGTTCATGATTATTCTGAAAAACAAAAAAAACGGCCCACATTTGTTTAATTGTCTGGTTGGTGAAACACAAATGAACCTAAATTTCAAATTTCAGTAATAATTATACTTGAAGAACTGCATTTTTAAAACAAACTTATACTCCTACTTATTTTTTATATATTAATTCATAAAAAGCACCCCTGTACAAAATAAGAGCATTCTCTTGAGTTTGTGGTAACTGTGATTAAGTTAGAGATGGAATAAAGCACAGATACGGAAAGGGGACATATCTGACGATGTCTGACTGACCTAAATATTCCTCCTGGTGCCAAAGGCGCTGCAGCGACAGATCTGTGGGAATACAGAGTGAGAGCACGTCAGTCAGATAAAGCAGTCAAATTATTTAATACACTCACCTTAATTACATTATAGCTTATTCTCACTACGCAGAATACAGAGGTGCTGACACTACTTAAAATAAATCATTTCATTTAGCAGACAGACTGCACACATTGCTTCTAATGTAATGCACCAATATATTTATACCTTCACACAGATGTTCAAAGCATGAAACAAAGTCATCTGAGCCGTGAAATTACAGAAAAACAGGAACTATAGAGAGTCCAGAATGGCCAAAGTGCCCACCTGTCGCCACAAAAAAAGAGAAGTTGTGGTACAGGATTTCACAAAAATAGTTGACGGTGTTGCCTTTGTGATGTTCAAGAAGTCACATAAACCTGCTGTTAAAGAAAACATGCTGTGACTGCATGTTGCTACTATTGGCTCAGATACATTGCGTAAAATCAAAATGCAATGTTGAAAATGTGTCTTTCACTTACGTTTTATGTTAGTTAGCCTCCTTGTTCCAAACGTCTGAAAAGGTGAAGAGGTGAAGTCACAGTGAAGTGGTCAAACCTGAAGACAAATACAGAAAATACATTTAGCTCTTGATTATATTGCTACATGCTATATGGTAAACAACTGGACTTGCTTGAGTTTCTTGAAGACATTTCACCTCTCATCCAAGTGGCTTCAAGAGTTCAATCAAGAGTTCATCAAGATAATGGTAACCGACGAGTATTATTTTCCACAAAAAGCACCTTTTTAGAGTTTTGTCACAAACTCTCTCTGGATTAAATGCACCATGAAGCATGTGAAGAAGACAATGTATTACCTAATAGCTGTAGTTTTATCGTCCATTATTGTCGGTCCTGTTCACTATTAAGTTTGTGCAGGTCTGAATGTCATTTGCTCCGCATTGACACAAACTATTTTAACTCTGATTAACAGATCCCTGTGTGTAGTTTTTGAACTTCTTATCCTGGAAGACAGTCGATGAGGTGTTGCAAGGATTAGGGTAGACTGAATCACAGTATTGTTGATAAGCTTGTCCAGGATTTCCTGAGTTCTGTTCACCTTTGTTGTCACTCAGATCTCTTGATTAATCCAGCACACAACCCAGTGTTTACGGCTAGCCCTGATGTAATATCATAAAACCCTTTTCTGAATATTGATCTTGAGAGGGAATTCTATAGCTTTGTTGTGAGCGTCTGCTCCACTGCACAGTGCATAAAAACTCAGCTGAACCTGCAGAATTGGACCTGAAAGAAGCTTTTCTCTCATAGATCTCCGCAATTTACTTTGGTGCTGGAATGACTGTGGATTTTGATATTGGATTAATTTTTAGACATATATAAGGTTAAAATGCTGTGAGACTTTCAGGATATAACCATCTCAGACAATATTACAGTTTCAAGGTATATGATATTACATAATTTTCAGTTAAAAACATATGAAAACATTTTAAAAAGAAAGTATGTGCAAAGAGTCACACAGGCGGTAGTGGAGAAGAGTGCCTGCACATGTGATATTCTATGTCCGGATACATTTTTCTTCAGTACCATAGATAAGCAAATCTTCACAGTATGATAACCGTGAATTTTCATATCACTGTATAAAGTTTCACAATATATTGCTGCAACCCTAATCATATATCAAGTAAAAACACTCTTTAAATGTCTCATATCGTGAAAAGTCAGATTTACATGTCTTATCAAATATAACCTGCTTAACTTAAATAAACCTGAAGTTGCAGTTTTGACAGTCCCTTTTTATGTGCCTATAACACATGTTTTAAATGTGTGAATCATGTGTATTGTTGAGGCTTGTCAATAGAGTATTTCATAAAGAGGGCGAATAAAAGTATATACAGGCAGAAAATATGAGAAAATGTGTTTTTTAACATAACAGCATGTAAACATGTTCTAGCAGAAACTCAAAACACAAGTATGAACCTGAAAAATTAGCATAATATGGGACTACGGTTGCAGCGGTATACCGATTTCAAGGTATAACTTGGTATGAAAATTGACAGTCATCATACCATGTACATTTACTTATCTACAGTATTGAAGAAAATGCTACTGTACAGAGAATATCACGTTTCTTGTATCTATTTTTAAATAGAGACTTTTTAGACATAGTTCATTTTAAAAATCAAGTTTCAATTATAATCAAAAATGTTTATTCAATGCAAAAGACTCCCGTTTTCATTCATTTAAGAGTCACTGAAAGCAATAATAATATTTCTATAATGCCATGACTGCAATATTTTGTGAGACTGTGAGATTGTTGCCCTGTAAAACTCTGACCATTACAACCCTAAATGGGAGTTTCAAATGTATAAAGAGTTAATTGCTTTTCTACATTAAAATCATTCTAATTCTAATAATTTGGTGTGTTTTCAGCTTAATCCTAAAACACAAACACATTCAGTCCACCTCAATTTATCACTGCTTATCTCGAAGTGTCTTTGATCTCAAAGCACCTCTTGAGGTATCTGGGGCAGGTATATATTTGCCCACATATTTCTGTTTACCATAAAGCCATAAAGTGTTTGTGTGACTCTGCCAGTCCTGTATCAATATGCATCCTGTTAATAATAACAACACATCTCATAATCACTTAAATATCATATCAGAATATGAGATAATATCTGCTCTAGCCAATATATTTATTCAACACAGTGGTGTGGTACAACTCATATACTAACTTAAACATTTTTCTTTTAGAAGTAATAGATCTTTACAAATACCACCTGTAAACACAACGCAAACAAACATGGTGCCAAAATTACCCCCAGCTCCACAAAACGAGGTTAATTAAATAACCATCCACACAGTTATTGACTGTAAACAAACCCAGAGAGTAAGTCAAGTATATCTGGCAGTTGTGTTAACTAATGCCAAGAGAAAGCGTGTTTATTATAAGCAACGTTGTCACTTAATAAAAGATCCTCTTTGGCATCACAGCAGCTGCTAACATTAGCTCTTCCTTCTTTGTCACGACTCACAACAAGCCAGAGAGGAGTTTAAATACACAAGGGCGCACACTTCCTGTTGGCTAGCTCACAGAGCGAAGAAATGGTTATAAATAAGCACATTTCTGAACGCCAAAAAATAACAAGTTAACCTGTACATCTGTACGTTTGTCCCGAAAGCAGGGCCAACAGTCCCCGCCGCATCTCCGTCAGCCCTCCTGGTCCAGAAAATGAAATCGCCTCTTTGACGAGTTTGCTGACCACCCGTAATATTTTGCGCAGTAACTTCAAATTAAGGCATTAACAAGACAAAAAGCAGCACAGTTATGGCTAGATTTCTTTCTTAATTTTAGCGTTATGTTGCCTAGTTTAAGGATCACAGCATCAGAGTCTCCAACGGTGCATTTTCAGCCGTTAATAACCGATGTAACGAGGTAGCATCATCTGAGCAGCGTTACCAATCCACGCACAACACCAGCAGCATCTTTAGCTCACTTACCTCGGCTAAAGAAGAAATGAATCAGCTCCTTGCTGCTCAGAAGCGACGGGCCTCGTTTTATATTCGTAGCATATCGTTTGCCTGTTTGTTTGTGTAGCTTTGTGCGCCTTTAAATCATAGCTGCAAGGTGTGTAATACGCCCTCTGATTCACAGAGCCGCAGCTAGCCTCACTAGCCGGAGCAGCAGCAGCAGCGGCGCTGACATATCCTGGAAGAGTCTGGAATTTGCACACAGGCGCTTTCATTGGTTAACATGATGATGACGTAACACCCAGACCGCATTTCCACGCCCCCCTTTATGTAAAATATTTACATTTTTCACACATTTCTATGATCAAACGGTGTCTTTTTTTGTAATATATGTTTCACATTATCATGGAGGTGTTCTAGAGATAAATGTTGCATTGCATTACTTTTTTTTTTTTTTTTTTTACAAAATTAATTTCTTGAACCTGGCTAACTACGGACAGGAGTTAGAAACTAGAAATCGATATAATCTCTATATGTGAAGCTTCAATTATTTATTTATATTATTACAATTATTATGTGTTTTTGATACTTTCACATTTCCCCGTGGGGCAAAATAGGTTTCATACATTCAGTCATTCAAAGAGAATAGCTTACACATAGGCCTACAATAAGATGCGCAGAAGCTAGTTAAACTGTATGCAAAGTATACTCCTATTTACTTAGATATTTTATTAATCACAGCTTTGGAGGAATAATTCTTGAATTGACACTGTGCAGCAAAGTCCTTCTTGGACAGCTCGAGGACATGCAGCCCCTGTTGCGGTAGCAGTGGCCTATAATATCCACCTGATGGCGACAGAGTTTCAGTTTCTGTAATGAGGCTCACAATCCCTGTGATGCACATTTTCTACACCAATACGCAATTAATTATCTGGAAACTGCCAAAGCAAAGAAAATATGCACATTCGTCAGGTTCCCAAGCTCGATTAAGTAAAGGAAAATGTAATACTGCACTTTTGCTGCGAAAACATAATAAAAATGCAATTTATACAGTAAAGGATTCCATTAATTGTTTCATTTAGAGAGCATTCAGGCTGACCATATAGGCCTTAGGTAGGCTATATGACATTAATATGTGTATTTATTGACTTCAGCAACCCTTCTGCCAATAACAAAATGCAAGAGTAAAATTCCTCTAACTGGAAACAAGACGAACCATGCCTCTGTGGCTTCATTATAATATAATCAGTGATATAACAGTGATGGAATTGCAAATTAACCTCTAGTTTTTGCCAAAGTATCCAAAGTTAATAGTAGTCTAATGTGTGGTACTAATGTGTAACCAAAGGCATTAGTGGGCTCAGAGCTGGTGTTGGTTGGACACTGTCCCTGCTGTGTTCCCAAATAGCTGGCGAGGTTGAAATGAAGAGTTTTCCCACGAGGATTAACTCAAAGTACCAAAGTGTTAAATCCCTCCGAATTTCACACCTCTCTTCCAGACTGGATGCTGGGAGTGGGTGGAAACTCACCGATGAAGACTGGAATGATTCGTTAAAAACAAGAGCATGATCGTTATTTAATGAACTTGTGTTTACGTGTCAGCTGCAGATATTTTTATTCGAGTGGGTGCGCAAATAGCCCGTCTATAATCCGTGGGGCTAATCTAAAACCCCCCGTGGTGCCTTCAAGTGTCCATCATAAAACAGGTTATTTAAGACCACAAGTTTTTATCGTGCCATTGAGATTCTGAATGACAGCTAGCCTAATAAGATTGTGTGATGGAGTACAATGACTTTCATTTGTGATTAGCAGGTGTCAGAGTTTATTAAAGATAATGAATCAAGTGTATAATGCCTGTACGCAGTGTTTCATTCGCCTAAGTAAGGGACTGTTCTTTATTTATGAGAGGGGAGGGGGTGGTGCAAAATAGAGGAAGGCATGTCAAATATTTTTTAAGCTACAAGGGATGGACTTATGGTTTTTACTTTGGGTCAGGGGAGAGATTAGAAATTAGTAAGAAGTTAAAATAAAAAAAACACCATATGCGAAAATAACCTCAAGGAAGTGCTTTAAAAATTAAAAATCATTTAAATTTTTCTGTAACAAAATTTTAAATATATAATTAAAATTTATTAATATGTAATGGTTGATAATATATAATAATTTTCTGATCATTTTCCCTCGATTTTTAAAAATAATATTTAATAATAGTCACCTTTGACTTTCTTGGGTTTCATAAATAGATAATAAATTAATAATAATACAAGGCATCTGAATGCAGCAAAACAAATCTGATGACGATCTAAGTTTTAAAGAGTTAAAAAGATAAATAAATAAATAAAGACTTGCACAAACAGACAATACCACGAATTAAAATGCCGGGAAACGTCTCACTGTCAGTGTCAGACACGGCTCTTAGCTCTCCGCCCCTGTAACGTCACGTCTTTAACTCGGGTATTATCGAAAAATCCCTCACTCCCTCACTCCACACTCCGGTCAGGATTGCGATATTTCCGACGGCACTTTAAGGCAGCATTAGTTGCAAGTTTAGCGGCAACGCGTCGCTCCGAACAAACAAACAAACAAAAGAGAGTAAACAAAAATGAAACGTCCCGGAAATGTAATAACAGCGACTATAATAACATGTGGTCTTCTACTTTGTTTGTGTTCAGTCAGAGGTAAGTCATTCTTTTAAACCATCGACATAATTCTGATTAATCGCATGCATACAGAACTCCTGTTGTCTGTTTATGTTGTTGACTTGTTTATAGACTACTTCTAGTCTTTGGTCTTTTTTTCTATATAATTTAAGCTACAAGAAGACAAAAATATGCCACCTAGTCTTATTTTCCAGGGCATTTTTTCCCATTACGGTGTTAGTTCAGCCTTCCGCTCAAAGGTCTATTACATTTTCTGACTCACTCAGCTCCAGTTTTGTTTTTCCTACTTTGTGTTAAGGTCTCTAGGTGATGGGAAAAGAGTGGGTTTTAATGAATGGCAAAAGGGGAGATGTGCAACAGGTTGGTCTGGAGCTGCTGTAATGCCTATGGTCTGTAATTTACTGCAGTTTTAACATAATAATAACAATATTCTCTCTCATATTTATCATTTCCAATCACCAAATTAACTAATAACTTCAGAATTCAGTCATTAAATGTTTTTTTTTCCTTGCAAAGCAGTCAATATGTAATTTGTAAATCCTTCATCCCAACATGGCATCATTATTGTCATGGTAGAACGGGTGATTAAATGTGAGCTCACTTTGTTATAACATGTGAGACTCTGTTATTACTTATTTACACAATGATTATATTGTAAGAGGCAGATTTGTCAAAGAATTATTAGTTGCAGTGGTGAAATGTAATGATTTGCATCTCAAAGTGGGATTTTCTGTAAGAAATTTTTGTTTGTGCTTGCTTTTTAATGTATTTTTGTCTCTCTGCGGTCACACAAAGAGCAAGTGCAGATGGAGAGGAAAATAACACCATATGTGCTCTTGTCTGGAGTCAACATGAAGCAGCTGTCCATTCATCTGACTTTAGATCCACCTTGAAATATACCTCCTATCAGGAGCACTTCTCTGAGTCAAATGTGTGTTTCGAGTGTGTGTGACTGCCTTTTAGTGTTTGTTGGATTTGAAGACGTTAGGGGGGGCTTAACCCAGACCTCAGGGGATCCTTCCCTGGGTAAATATATATAGACATATATCTATATACAGATATATATGAACAAGCTCTATTTTGATGCTTTTTTATGTGCTCTGGCACCGTATTTGCCCTTAAAACCACTTTTAAGAAAAATATTAGTATTGAGTACAGAATATTTTAAATATGATATAATTAAAAATATATTGATTTGAGATGGAGAAATAGTTAAATGTATGTGGTGGAACATAACTAAGAATATTTAATCATGTACAAATATGAACGGAATAGCAGATTATTAGATCTGAGGCTTTTTAATTATTTGGCCTATTGCTATTTATATATATATATATATATAATATATATATATATATACACAGCGAGAGAGAGAGAGAGTATATATATATATATATATATATATATATATATATATATATATATAGTTAGATCCAGAGCTACCTATAACATTCGCAGCTGAAGCTGTAGACGCCCAGGCTTAATGACACCGCTGCCATGATGTTTGTGTACATTCAGGGTCTATTTTGCTTTGCTCATTGCCACCTGTGTGTCAGGTGTGCTGCGTGTCCTGAGTCTCTCATGAGCTGCTGCACTGTCATGTTGTGTAACTGCTCATTCCTGAAAGAGCTGCATGCATCTGTGCAACCTGGCTAATCCTGCAAGCTCTTAATCCTGCACACAGACACGTTCTGCTGTCAGTGCTGGCTGCATAAAAGCAGATTTCCCATTACAATCAATGTCACAAAATATTATTTTCAGTATCTAAGCAATAGGAAATACTTGCTATTCTCACAGCTTGTTTTTATGCTTATGAAGACCTTAAATATAGAGCTTAAAAATACTTATAAATTCATTTCCAACATTTATTTATAGGGAACTTTTGTTTCCACATTGTAACCAGTCTTATTAAATCACATAAAACTTGATAAGTCACACCTTTGGCTCTATAAATTGTTCCTTGTGGTTAATTCAGTGTCTGTCAAAATGCTCAGATTTGTTTTCATGCTGAAACATGTCACTTCTGTGGCAAAGCCAGTCTGCCCAGTTCTTCAAGGTTTAACTGTCAGAAGAGAGTCCTAGTATCAAACAGTTTGAGTACACTGAAAAAATCATGTTCACCAACAACATACAGTATATTTGAGGAAGTCTGCAGTATTCACACAGGTTTTTACCTCAGTGGTTCCACCTGGCACTCCTCAGGGTTTCAATGTTGACTCTGACGTGGCATCCAGTGACTCAACTGGCTGGTTTAAAAAAAAAAAAAAAAAAAAGATTATTAGTTTAGGTTTTGTAGATTTGACAATTCCAGTGTGACTCATAAATGGGTGCCCTGCCGCTCCCACTGGAGGTTTGTACCATCATTTTCCTTATCCAGTCAGGATCTGTGACTCAGCACTTTGGGCCTCACAGCAGAAAGCTGCGGCACCACAGTTGTTACAGACGCTCGGGCCAGACACTCCAGCAACAAAGAGGAAACGCAGATCCATCTTTTTTCCCTTTCAGTAGAGATTCTGATTGAAACTCAATGAGAACTAAGAGATCAGCCAACATTTCCCAAACTCAGCACATTATTTTACCGCCATCGCTTTGATATTAAAGAGGCACTCAGGCAATTTTATGTTTTCATTCCTTTTTCTCATCGCAGAGAGCTCTGCTCAGCCTGTGAGAGGCCTGTCAATGTCATCAGGGTTATTTTGGCCTGGGCTAGGAGACTAGTTTTTTAGCAGAAAGCCTGCATTAAAAACTGGGGACGTGGAGTTTGACTATGGCTATGAGGTGAAATGACTCTTTTTATTCAGTCTTTCTCTTACAAGTGCCCCTACTTAATGCAAGTGCAATAAGAAATTGATGGAGGGAATCTTAGAGATTTTGTATACGTGTGCAGATAATCCTGGCTTAGATTCTGAATTATAGATATGCTCCGAATGTCTTATAAAGCTACTTAAAAAAATGCCAGGAATGATTTTGTGATGATTACTCTTCGTTTCTGCCTCAATCCACACTTTTTTCTATTAACTTAACAAACTGAATTCTTTAGAATGACTTGTGACAAACTCCAGAGTATGAGTTTGAGCTTTTTGAGTTCAGTTTCGGTTTGTGGATTCAGAGAGCAGAAGGACTAGCTTAACAAGATAGTTCACCCATTCAAGAAACAGCATTTGATTCAAAACATGTGTTGCAGCTGCACTGCTTAGTTTTATTGTGTAGTATATTGTAGCTACTCGCAGTGGAGGAATTTATGCCTGGTATCCATGGTAACAAGTTAAATTCACCATCAGTGTAAAACAAAAGGGTTTGACTGTGACCTGAACTGACAGCAGCTGTTATTTTCAGTGTTATGGGAGTTGATAATCATTGAAACGATTGTATAACATCCGCTTTCTGTTTTTCTCATTTCCTCAGGTGATTACTGTGAGGTGAACGTCTGTCTTAATGGAGGAACATGTGTGACGGGGATAGGAGAGGATCCGTTCATCTGCATCTGCGCAGATGGCTTTGGTGGAGACACCTGCAACCTGACAGAGATAGGTGCGGAAATTTGGAACATTTTGGAGCATATCATGGCTAATCATTCACTTTAAACCAATCTCTTTCCTTCCTGCTTTCAGGACCCTGCAGTCCCAACCCCTGCAAGAACGATGGGACATGTGAGATCATCGCTCCGACCAGACGAGGAGACGTTTTCAACGAGTACATCTGCAAGTGCCAGCCGGGCTTTGAGGGGGTGCACTGCCAGATCAGTAAGTTACTTCTGGGTTTGATTCATTAGCTGCTTCTCTTGCACTGTGCAGACCATAAATATATTCGAATTTTCCTCTCAGTTGAGTGCACATCTGTTTACCGTCTTGTCAGTTTCTCAGGAGATATCTTGCTTTTTATTTAGTGTTGACATGAAAGATTTATCATCAGGAATGTATGACCTAGATAAAAAAGCAGACTCACATGAAATCACACAACATAAAAACAGATTGATAAAAACATGACTATTTTGCTTTGTTTATAAAGTATATTGTGGTGGGACTAAAAAAGTTCTTGTAAGGCCAAAAGGAGAACTTGGAACTCTTCATTCCCACCGTAATATACTTTTTAACAAAGTAAAATAGTCACTACTTTTTTAACGTAGCTTTGCACACGTTTTTATTGATCTATGGAACTGCTGTATGATTTTATGTGAGTCTCACGAGTGTGAATGTTTTTTCTTTTTCTCATGTTGTTTTGAGCCCCTAACCAAAGGCAATTTTATGTTCCTATATGATAGACAATAAAGTATATTGAATCTTTGAACATCCAAACCAAAAAATAATAAAACTAATGGATTCTAGTCTGAGAAAAAAGCAAGCAAATGGGAGAACGTTAAGTCAAATTTTGTCCAACAAGCAGTGTTGGACAAAACTTGACAAATAGCAGCTCCACTTTCAGCAGATTTCTCTCTAAGTGTGAACACATGAGGTTTTTCCGTCCTGTCATGGCACCAGCAGAGAGAGAAAGAGATGTGTAGTCGGCTCAGCAGCTCCATGAAAGAGCCTCATTCAGCGGCTTCTGTGGTCATCCTGTTTGGCTAATTAGTGCAAGACCACTCCAAGTCTCTTAGCATGCAGACGCCCTGCACACAGATTCAACACTGCGTCTGTTTGTGCTTGAGCTCGAAGAATTTGATAATAGTGAATTCCATCATAGCAAAGACCCGAAAGACGGAGGATTATTTTCTTTCAGCGTGAATCTGATTATCATAAGCCTCTGAACTCTGACTGACACCCAGAATTTGGAACTGAAACAGCTGTAAGCTCTGTTTGTTTGGGCTCAGTACGTATATACTGTACACACAGGGATGAAACAGACAAACCCGCAGGACTTTAATTCATACTATTACCAAAGAGACATTTTTTTGTGAATCAATAGCTCTCCGTCTCACGGCCCACAGCCTGACCACCAATTGCAGTCTTCATGCTCTCTGGTCTTCTACACCCAAACATTTTCTTATTTTGATTCAGGCAGACGTCATCATAGGCCACACTGTTGTCGAGGTGTAGGAGTTACATTTAAGTACTGTACAAAAATAACCCAAAATACTTGTAATTTACTTGAGTATTTCCATTTATCAAGCTTTAAATGTCTACTCCACTCAGAGAGAAAAATTAAACCTTTTACTCAGACAGCTTTAGTTAACTTTCAGATTACAGTTTTTTATCCTCCTCCAGTCCAGTGAAAAACATGTATCTACAGATTTAGCTCATTTTGTTCCTTTTTGGGGTTTAGAAAATTCTCCTCCTTCTTAAGCTAAATAAACTAAACTAAGTAATTTAAAAACCTTTCCAGATCAGCTGGAAAACGCACAGTCAGAAAGCTGAAAACAGGGCTGTTTTCACATTTTAGAGACATTTTCTCACAGGATGGCCACACTACAAACATGATTATATAGAGAATACAAAATATAAATAACATTATACATTCCTGTTGATTATATGGATAGTTTATTTTTTTTAAAGTGTTAGTTAGTGTGTTACATGTAGCAAATGTTGGTCGGCGCACTCCCCCATTCGGAGAAGCAAGCTGGATTCCTGCACTGAAGCTAAGCGATGTACTGCTGTGGATGGGGGGCAACAAAATGTATTTTAGTCACCAAAAAAGTCCCACCTAAAAAAAATCAATATCAGTTTCAGTACATGCTATATTGAGAGTATTTTCAATGCTTTACTTTTCTGTCAGACAGCTTGTTCGGAAGAGGAAGCCAGATTGCTGAGCCTACATGTCAGACTCCAGCTTGCTTCTCCAAACTGGGTCATGTCAACTGGCATGTATGTAATACACTGTCTATGAATGAAGTACCCTATATAGACCCACTTCAAAAAACTGAACTATCCCTTTAAAACTACCCAACACAGTATAAAAGAGTTCAACAGTTAACATCTACTGCTTTAAAATGCAACATGCACATTATTGCAGCAGTAAAATGAATCCAAAAACATCATAAACACTGACAGAAAACATTTTCCTGCACAATGAGTATGTTAAGTTTTGATACTTGAAGTACACATACTTTTGCTTAAATAAAGTTTTGAATGCAGGAATTATACTTGCAGTGAAGTATTTTGTCAGTGTGGCATTAATGCTTTTGCATCAGTAAAGGATCGGAGTACGTCTTCCACTACTGTGTGCAGGAAATGCACACACTTAAATTCATAGTTAAAACTAATGCAATGATAGTGGTTCAATTGTATTTCAGAGGTTAATAAGGCAAAGTGATTTTGTAAGAAATTAGTCTAAGATCAAATCAGTGAGGATATTTTCACGGCCTGTCCCTCGGTAGGTTCACCTGTTTTTCAGTGTTATTAGCTGCGTCGTGCCACTGTTGATACAGCCATACAGCCATTTGTTTCTAAGTTGTGACCAATCCTCTTAGTGTTAACGGGAACAAGAATTAAACCGACCCATGAGGCATTACGTCTAACTGTCATCTGCTTTAGTGTCTGTACTTTAGTAGAGTTAGTATGACTGCTGACATAAAACAAAAAATTACATTTAATGTATCACAGTGTTAAACTTAATCAAAGTTTGGCTCATAATCATCAGATTCATACTTTGTATTCTGTATCAAAAGTTATTCAGGTGATTGTTGTCTGTACAATATGAAACCAGCAGGCCTTTAAATAATACAGAAGCACCAGAATGTAAAAGTCTATAGACTAAAAACACAGAAGTGAAGGTTTATGATAAATACGCAGATATTCATTAGAGGATAAATTCAGTGTATTTGTGACATTCAGTGCAGGATAAAGCTGACTGATGTTTTACAGGCGGTATTTTACCTTATGATCATATAAAAACAGGGTACTGCCTGATGTGATGACAGGTAGGAGCTGAAGTCAGATCTTTGTCAACAGCTTTCTCATTTTTTAAATTACAGACTAAATGTATTTTAATCTGGACCTCCTCTCATTTAAAAATAATTATGCAGTTGGTCCCTCAGGGCTTTTTTTCAAGGCAGCTAAACTTGAGATATAATAGATCTCCTGTTTATTATAGAAAACAATTTAATGCAAGAAAATGAAGCACATTGGATCATCTTTCTGTATCAGACAACTACAGATATTTTTGTGACAGACAGACACAGAGAGTAGCTTTACATACACACACACAAAACACACACACACACACAAACATGGATAAATTCAGACAGACAGATAGACATACATTAATCCACCCAGTTCACTGTGATTCACTGTGATTTCACTGTTTTTTTAAGCTTTGAGTTCAAGTGTATCCACTTGGACCAAACAGCAGAAAGTGGAGCTGCTCTCAGTCCTGATCGTGCTGCAGTGCATTTGTTCGGTGTAGGGAAAAATCGTACCCATACATTACAGTCAAAACCAAAAAGTTTTCTGAGAAAACTACTGTTTTTGACCAGACCATAATGTATATATGGATCACTAATACAGGCCGCTCCAGTCACTCAGCAGTGCTGGTTTTTCTCTCTTACCAGTTACCTGCAGTCACCCGTGTCCTCAAAAAACCCCAGCGAGGCTATTTTTAGAAAACGGTGATGTCAGTGAGGTCTGTTGTGTTTTTTGGCCTAATATCTGAATAGTGTTGGAATTTGGAAAGGAAGAGTGCAATAAGGCTTCAGCTCACACCTTTTTTGGCCAGCATGACCCTGTTTTGTTGTGTTACTGCTCAAAAAATAAAGACTTGTTATTGTCTATTATCATATTTTTTGTGTGTATTTTGAGTTGTCTGAGTTGACCAAACTAAATTAAATTATGCTTATTATCATTTCTCTACCCATTTAATTTAGCATCCACCTGTGAAAATATTTAAGCCTTTATCAGGTGGATTAATGATATCATCATGCACATTTAACACTGAGCAAAACATGCTGTACAAGTGTGCCATCTAGTGGAGAAGGGTGAGCATTTTGTGTGTTGTGTTGAGAGACCACAGATTTGCTCTGTTACCATGGCTACTGTGGAGAAAGGGAATTGCAGGATTTTACGCAGGAAGAGAAAAAGCTGGGAAACCTCACATATTGTCTAATTTCAATCACTGACTGGAATACAAAATGTATTTTAAGGAGCCCAGTTTGTACATTTGTCCTTTGTGGATATCAGAGCTCTTATTGCTCATAGCCACAATGCAGACAGTTAGTTTTTGGACAAACTGTTATGTTTTTTTAATTCTAATCTTCATTTAACAGATTGGTCCCATTGAGACTGAGAATCTCTTTCTCAAGGGAGATCTGACCAAGACAGTCAGCAGTGAAAACACAAAGTTGCAGACAGAGACACAAAGGGAGACAAAATACAATCCACAAGCACTAAAATTTGCATTGAAAAACATTGCATTAAAACTATCTATGAGTCAAAAGAGAACTTTCCGGGAGTCAGTTGTACAACCAGGCAGGCTAAAAATGTTGACATCCTATAGAATCTGTTTTGAAGTCTTTCAATTTTAGATTTAAAAACTTTTAAGGACACCAGCTCCTTGAGTTTCAAATCATTTTGCAGCAGTTCCAGACTGAGGGTGCAGAATACCCAAAAGCCCTTTTCCCGGTTTCTGTCCAAACGTTTGGGACAGAGAGCATAAAGAGGTCCTGAGAATGCAATAATTACTGTCTGGTACTTTTCTGCATGATAAAACACATAGGTAGTGTGGGGGCAGACTGAGAATTGCCTCATGTATAAAGGTGTACCAATGTGAGAGCCTCTCCGCATGTACAACTCACAATGGTGAGTCTGATAGTGGCACAACATGGGCATAACCTCCTAAAATCTCCTGTGTCTGTTCCCATTCATCAAGTCATGGCCGCCATGACTTTTCACCTCTAACCTGCTGTGACCTTTAAACTGGCTGCCAAGAGTGCCTCGTCTCCTTGGTGTCGCTCTCAGGGGCGTTTCTGTCATCATGTTCAATTTAAGTGAAACTACTTGTCAAAAACTGTGTGTTGGAGACACAGTGAGGCTTTTGTGGTCCTCCACCTGCCTTCGCCTCCCTGTGGGCAGGTGTGCACCACATCTCTAACAATCAGCTTTTTTGTGATTCCTAATAAAGTTGGTTTGAGGAGTTTAAAGTAATACTTTATTTGTCTTTTTCAGATGTGAATGACTGTGCCAACCAGCCCTGTAAGAATGGAGGGATGTGCCGAGATCTGGATGGAGACTACACCTGCCAGTGCCCCTCACCGTATGTTGGAAAGCAGTGCCAGCTACGTACGTTTACCAATTATCATGTCATTTCATGTCACACACTTGTCTCAGAAACAGAACCAAAACAAGGAACTGACCTGATAATAAAATAATTTTAAATATGTCATTCTGTTAATTAAAAACATAATTCTCTGGACATTTTTTCCTGGCATTTTTAAAAATAGTTGTCTTAATCTACTTATTTCTTGCAATATGTGAGACATTTCATGACAAGTTGCTCAGTGCTTTTTTTCCATGTTTTTGAAAGAAGTCAAACTGTCATGTAAAAGGTGTCTGAACGCAGCACAATAAAAATGTTGTCGATCCAGGTTTCAAACGGTTAAACTGAAAGTGAAAACACATTGAGAGACTCAAAAATAAAGTAGTAAATGTAATTACCTGCTTCCGCACTTGATAATAACTGGATATCTGTTTGTCCCAGGTTGCATATCTCTGCTGGGGATGGAGGGAGGAGCGATCGTGGAGTCCCAGATTTCAGCTTCATCTGTGCACTACGGCATCCTGGGTCTTCAGCGCTGGGGCCCGGAGTTGGCTCGACTCAACAACCAAGGTATCGTCAACGCCTGGACGTCAGCAGCTCATGACAGGAACCCCTGGATCGAGGTGAGAGAAGTGAATGCTTTAAATTCACGAGGGTTAATACATGAGAGCTGTGAAGCTGACTAACATTTGTTATCTCATTAACAGATTAACATGCAGAAAAAGATGCGTCTGACGGGCATCATCACTCAAGGCGCCAGTCGCATGGGCACATCTGAGTACATCAAGGCCTTCAAGGTGGCGAGCAGCCTCGATGGACACGCTTATGTCACTTACAGAGCAGATGGACAACGGAGAGATATGGTTAGTGGGCTTAAAGGAATAGTGTGTCAAATTTAGGGTCACCTAGCGGGGAGGATTGCAGATTACAGCCAGCTAAAACTTGTCCAGATTAGAATTCCTTCAATGTTTATTGTTCAGGAGGATTTTTTTCTGGTAGCCAAATTATCTGCAGAGGTCTCTTCCTCTCCAAAACCAGCTGACCCAGTGATTAACACAGGTCAAACACTGAATAAAGCAGGATCATGTAACAAATCTATTATTCTCTGATGCTGTTTGGCATGTTGGAGATGGGCCATTAGCCTAACATCTGGTAACGAGTGCTCTTCTTTTCTCTCTGATAACTTAAGATCCAGACACGTAGGAGGTTTTTACCAGAAAACAAATTATCTGCTGAGGTCTCTTCTTCTCAAAAACAAATGGACGTGGTTATTAAAGCAGTTTGTCATCACAAATCGGTGTTCTTCCAATGCTGTTTGGACCGCAACCCCAGCACCTGCTAATGTGTGCTTACCATTTACTCCCTGATAACATCAAATCAAACCATTCAGAAGTTTTAACCAGTTATCAGAGGTCTCCTTCTTCCAAAAACAAACAGACCCTGTGATTTAAACCGCTAAAAACACTTAATAAATAAGTTTCATGTTGAAAAATTAGTGCTTTTCTGACACTGCTCATTGCTGAGGGCCTGCTAACTAAAAAGGTTGACACAGAACGCAAATGGACCCATTTAGAGACAGTGACTGGTTTGTCTATTCTGGGCTTCAGTAGAAACATCGAGGTGAAACATGGCAGACGCAGTGGACGAGGACCCGCTCTGTGTGTAGATATAAACAGCTAATTCTTAAGTAATTAACTCACTAAACACACACACTCATTATATTTCATTTCTGCCAATAAAGCCCCCTAAATTCTACAGACTGGGCCTTTAAATATAGGATGCTTAAATCGTTTAATGCCCATCGAATCAGAACAGAGATGTTTTTTTCTCTACATAATTTACCTAATTTCTTGTGTCTGTGTTCTGCAGGTTTTCGTTGGCAACACTGATAACGACGGCACAAAAACCAACCTTTTTGACCCTCCCATCGTGGCCCAGTACATCCGCATCATCCCTGTGGTTTGTCGCAGGGCCTGCACGCTGCGCATGGAGCTGGTGGGCTGTGAACTTAATGGTAAACGCACAGAAAAAACATTAAATTTAACTTGGCATATAATGACGACGGATAGAAAAACATATTTGATATGAATGAAAAAGGAGAGATGAACTACAGTAAGTTCAAGAGTCAAGGCAAGTAATAACCTCAGTGAACTTTTGAGAAAAAAAAGGATAAATTCCTGAAAAGTGAGGAAAGATTTTTGTTTAGCTTCTCCTCTGTCTCTTGTTTTACTGTGTTTATGTCTCCTTGCTGTGGTTCCTGAGTTTATTTAAATCACACATCATGGCCTCCATTCAGCCATGGTTGGATAGAAAACGCATAATATAAACAGCATTTTGTGGGTAAGCCTCAAAATGTAACAATAAAAGCAGCAATTCCTGGCACAAATGCAAAGACAGCAACACATTTTGTGGGTTTGTCTTCTGTGAACACAACAGCTAAAACATTTGCACAGAAACATGTTTACACACTGCACATTTAGTTTTATACGCTTTATTGCATGCATTCTTCTCCTCTGTGGGCCTCGCTCTGTTGCTTCCTCTCAGTCATTCTTGGGTGTAAAAATCATTTTCTAAATATTTCTAATTATCTTCAAATAGATGAAGGGTGAAGTTAATTCCCTTGGGTGTATTCTTTCTTTCTTCTTTCTCTTTCTGTCGCTTTGGTTTCCCCTCCCTCCGTCCTTCCGTCTGCTTTCGATTCACAGTTTATTCAAACACGGCAGGTTGCTCAGAGCCTCTGGGGATGAAGTCTCGCCTCATCTCAGATGGGCAGCTCTCAGCCTCCAGCTCTTTCCGCACGTGGGGCATCGATACCTTCACGTGGCACCCTCAGTTCGCGCGACTGGACAAGCAGGGAAAGACAAACGCCTGGTCTCCTGCACACAACAACCGCTCAGAGTGGATCCAGGTGAGGGGGAAACTGAACCTCAGTGGTTAAAATTTGCATCGCAACCTGCAGGTGTATAACAGTATAACTGTTTTTTGCTCCCTCACCAGGTTGATCTGGAGAAGACCAAGCGCCTCACAGGCATCATCACTCAGGGGGCCAAGGACTTCGGGGTGGTGCAGTTTGTATCGCTGTTTAAAGTTGCCTACAGTAATGATGGAGAGTCCTGGAGTACGGTGAAGGAGGAGAATACCAACAATGATAAGGTCAGACTCATGTGAAGCTCTAAAATTAATTTTCCTAATACAGTACACTGTATATGTCTGAGTGTTACAGCTGTATGTGTTTCTGTGCTGCTGTCCCTCTTAACTCTCTTCCTTACCTCTGTCCAGATGTGCTGCATTCGCTTTTAAGTTGCATTGTTTGGCGAGGTGCAAGGCTGGTAGTCGCCACACCAGAAGCCTCTGTTCTGGCACGGGAGCTCTGAAGCAGCTGCAACTCGCAAAGCAATGCATCTTTTCAGGCAATACAGCACACCTGGGCAGAGCTAAGGGAGAAGGAACAACAGCACAGAAACGTACACAGCTGTAACACACTGAGTTAATGAGTCTCTGTTAAATGCAGAGCCTTTAAAAGGGCTTGTATAGTGCTGAATAATTTACGTTGTGTTTATGACTTAAAAACAGGTGAAAAAAGTTTTGCCAGGATGATCTTTCTAATGTCCTTTTTTCATCTGTCAAAGCAGGTGGAAATATACAGAGCTCCCGAAAGGAAAAATATTAGATGTTGTAAAAAGAAATTGGGTGAAAGAAATATGATGAACAACAATATTTGTTTAAAAAATGATGTTGGAAAAAATGTGATGGTATGAAAAAAAGATTCAATGTTGGTAAAAAAAAACATGGTAAGGGTAGGGTAGGGGCCCTGTAGAAAAAGGTTTTGGCAGGTGAATTTGTTTTTGTATCAGGGTTTTATTCTGTATTTGTTATTGTAATACTACCTTTGGTGACAAGAGGCATAAGTGCACCACCAGCTCATGCTCTAAATAAGACAAAAAAATCTAAATTTTTCTTCCTGTTGAGGTTTAGAGTGCGTGGAGAAATTAAAACTCTACAGGAAGAAAAAGAAAAATTAATGTGTTAGTAAACTATGTAACATTACTGACTGACTAGAAATGTATTTTAATCGGCATTAATCTGAGTCATCTGAGTTGTAGTTTACCACAAAAATTAAAAACAAGCCTGGACTGACGCTTTAATGAAGTTTTATTTTTTCTTGAGGAACTTCATTGGCCAGTGTAAAGCTAAATGCTAAATGAAATAAACAGAACGCAAAACAATACATTAATTTCTGTCATAATGACACCTTAAAGTAATAAAAATACATACAAAAACTTTTAACAAAAATACAAAAACTCTACATTATGAGTAAGACACAATAGATTCAGTTCATACCTTGGTGTCCACTCGACTGGAGCTAAACTCCCTTAAAATCTCCCCGTTCGTCTTTTTTACTTATATTTTCTCCATGTTTGTTTGTATTCGTCTGAACGTGTTTTCCTTCCGGTCAATTTCCGTCTTTTTCCCGCCTGCTCGTCAAAATAAAACTACTTCCGTGTTTACAGGAAATAAATAAACAAAAGCAACAAAAAAACTGTAAAAATGAAAATTTAACACTTTGACTGCTGAAAATTAAGGTCATTACACGAGTCATTATTACACACGAGGTTGCTGTTATTTAAGTATTTTCGTCATATTCAGAATTCAGAAGGGGTATTCAGAAAGGGTGGTGATGCACTTCACTGTCTTGTGGCTGAAATAAGTAAAAATAAAGTTTATTTGCATAGCACTCAACCAAAACCAAGGTTACAAAGTGCTTTACACATAAGGACACTCCAATAAAACACACAGCAAATGTTTTACTAACCAGACAAGCCTAAGAGGAAAAGGGAATAAACTTGAAAGAAGAATGGATAATTAAAAAGCGGAAATAAAACACAGAGGTAAAATGTTAAAACTACTGATGAATTTAAAACAAATATAGAGCCGTTCACGACTTAAGTGTAATGTGAGGTGTAAGGTACAGTGTAATGCACCGGTTAAGAATAAGAAAAAAAAATATTAAAAAGAAGATACTGATGTAGCAACAAAAAAATAAATACTCTGACAAAAACATCTTTATACCTGTCAAATCTTGACCTTTTTTCACTTGTTCTAAAGTCATAAAAACAGGAGAGAATACAATGTATATCAGACTTAGAAAATAAATCACCAATAGTACTAGCTCACTTGAATCTAAGGGTTTTTATTATATTCATTTGTGTGTTTTTCCACAAACTCTATTCTCCAGAAGGAAGTACACAAAGCCTACATTTTTTTTTTTATTTCCCCGTCTGTTCTCACTTTCCGTTCAAGATGAGACATATTTTACGTCTCTTTCTAAAGGGCCCGTTTTCCTCATCATGTCCTCTTTCTCTGAGAGAACAAGGACTCGTCTGGCTGGACCCAGATGATCCAATAAAACAGTTTAACAAGCTTTGATGTTTTTACTGTCTCATGACATAATGATGCTGTCCCACGGCTTTGTGTCAATGCTCTGAGTGTCGGGGTGGAGCTGTGACGATCTGGGTCGTAAGGTTGCCAGAAGTCAAACAACGCCTGGTGACAACTGGTCAATAAGACATTTGGTGGCTGTATTCACCAAATGTCTGTATCACCTGTTTCTTCTCACAACAGAATTGTCTCTCAGGAAAATTGAACATACTTTATATACAGCAACTTCTGCTCAATTAGTTAATGCAACCTTATCATTTAATTGCAGCTTTTTCAAGGAAACATCGACAACAACACCCACAAGAAGAATCTATTCGAGCCTCCCTTCTATGCCAGATACGTTCGAGTCGTCCCCTGGGAATGGCATGAGCGCATCACTCTACGCATGGAGCTGCTGGGCTGCGATGACTAGAAATTTATCATTCATCTAACAGTGCTCCATCCTCCTCCGGTCGCTCCAACACCTGAAACCGCAGCCAAGGAACTGATTTCCAACAGAATAATCTGCTCTGTACTATAGGGGTCGACCGATATTGGTTTTTCAGGGCTGATAGGATTCCGATTATTAGTACTTAATGAGACAAATAACATGTATCTGGAACCAATATGCATTTATGATAAAAATGAAAATATTTTTGTTGAAATTTTAAATTTGGAATATAACAAACTCCAACACAAAACTTTGTTTAAATGCCTTTAGCAAATGTTTAATCAATACTGAAACTTTCAATGTCATTTACAGCAAGTTCCCAGCAACTTTTTATATAAAGTCAGTGAAAATTTGACTTGAAAATTAACAAAAATATCTCCCTGAGGTTTTATAAAGTAAAAATTCCTCGCATGCTGACACTTTCTTCGCATGTATTGCAGAATGCCTTGCCTGGCATTGGTTTAGTTGCAATACACACTTTTCCATGCTTTTTTCTCAATGCTTATACACATTACATGAACAAACAGGAGCAGAAAGAAGAACATCTTATAATACCTGCACCTTTCCTACTAATAACAAAAGCCGCAGTAAAAATAGGAACAAATGGCCAACATTTCTATATCTACCATTCTTTTTTGCAATTGTATTAAGTTTAGCAATAACAACAGAAACAATCAGTTACAGTCCTCTTAACATTACTGTTACTCAAAAAGTTCATCATAAAATAAAATAAAATAAAATAAAATAAAAAACACTGTTACAGATAATCGCCATAATGCCAAATATCGCCCCTGATAATCACCCAGGCCGATAATCGGTCCACCCCTATTCGCTACTCCCATTTGTTCCTCTGGATAAAGATCCTGTTGGCTGCTTGGACTGTAACACTTGTAGCACTTTCAGACTTTTTTTTTTAATGTTTATGTTAATAACATTGTTTGTTATTGCACACACAGAATCTTCTATGAAGTATCCATGATTTAATTTTAACAGATTTGGATAGATTTGCATAGATTTATTTTTAGTTCATATTATTTGCTCCTTCTAAGAGTTAAAATTTGAGTCTGGAGACTTGATGATATAGTGCTCAGAGCCTCCTCCAGTTGTACTCAACTTAACTGCTAGTTTTAAACATTTTGGTCCCCCCTTTGCAGTCCCACACCAGTTCACAGCCCTGCTATTTTGTGTCGTTTTAACAGTCTGCAGAGAAGAAATGACCCAACACCCAACTGTTTATCAAGCACAGACTAGCATTATGACAAAGGGCCTGTGCAATTTTCAGCATATTTCAGCCTTTTCAGCCATCCTTAAAAGAGATAACATGTCCAAGAGCTGCAAACTGAATGGCTTTTTCCATAAAGTTTTTCATGTGACATCAAATTTTAGCGGCATCTTCCACTTTATTCTTACAATTAATTTCATTGTAAAATAATCATTTTTACAGCAAATGTGAAATGTGCAGAAAGATGTGTAGAAAATAAACGTTTTGCATTCTTTTTTATTGTTGTTATGCATTGTTGGTCTTAAAACTGAGACCATTTATTAAATGTTTAAAAAAATCTATCTTTGTGTGTGTGTTTTTCAGTCAAGGGATGCAAAACATGTCTTTGTCCCGCTTTAGTATGAGCTGATATACTGAGTGTCACCATAACAGTTTATATCCCACTGCAGTCTTCTCTGACTGTACGATGTACTTCTCTTTTGTGGCTGTTCTGCATGAACTGACCATGTACAGTAGACACAAAGGGAGCTGCATGGAGGAGAGGAAATGGTCATGTTTGGAGGCATCTCTGCATTGCTCAGATGCTGATATAATCCAAAATGTCTTTTTTGAGACATATCACTACACCAACTATCAAGAAACAAGGTATAGTAGGACTCTAGGTTTAGTAGGTATAGTAGGATTTAAAGCATTCAGATAAAAGAGAATTAAACTCAAAGGTTTCCAAGAAGACCCTGCTGTCAGTCACACTCTGTGTTCTTGCACAAAGCACAAACTGTCCCAACCACATAACATGAGATGACTTGCTGAGGCGTTCAGCCTGCTGTTCACAAGAGTAATTACACCTTGTTGGGTACTCCTCTCCCCTCTGCGCTCACAGTCCTGGTATGTCCGGCCCCTGGCAACAGCTTTCATCTCTATAACATGAACGCAATGGATGGAAATTTCTGACACATCTGTCCTCACTATGTTGACTGTATGTGGACGTGTAATTCACACGTTTTCTGGAGCTTAGCAGAGTTTCCTATAAAAGGTCACAGTGCGTAAAGAAAACACATCTACCAGATGGAGTGATGGAGTAGTATATAGGGACCCTCTGCAACAAACATCTGCTGAAAGAGAGTTTAGGAGGAATGCAAAGGAGTTTGGCCCCAAAACATTCTTTCACAAACAGTTAAAAAACACGATACTGTTTGTTATGGTTGTCCTACTATACACACACACACACACACACACACACACACACACACACATATATATATATATATATATATATATATATATATATATATATATTTAAATATTTAAAAAACCTATGTTGTTGGGGGCTAGACCAAAACTATTCATCTGTGATTTAGGACATTAATTCACCAAGTGCAACTGTTTCACAGTATAAAATGTTATAGCATTTGATAAAATCATACTATAAAAAAGATTTTGCGGTCTGTTATGTCTCCTCCAAAGCTTAATGGTTCAGCAGAATAAATGTCAATGGCAATGCGTTAACCCTTCTAAACCCTGATCATATCAGCTTTTTTGTGCTGCATTCAGACGACTTTTACAAGCTGTTTAACCCTTTAAACTTGAGAAAATTAGTTTCATTTCTTTCAAAAAACATGGGGGGGGGTGATTTTTTTAAAGGAATACATAAAAAATGCGGAAGTTTTTAGATATTATATTATTATACAGACACACACCCACACACACACACATATACATATATCATACAAACTTTGTGTGTGTGTGTGTGTGGGTATTTTCTTGCTTGTTTTTTACGTTTTTCTTTTGTTATTTTCAGCAAATTTTTTCGTAACTTTTATACTAATTTCTTGCCAATTTTGGTCCATGTCTTGACATGTCTATTGATCCCATTTTGGCACCACCATCCTTCCATTCATTCAACGCAGGTGTGTTTCCAGTCAGCAGCCTGGTAGAATCAGAGCAGCACTGCAGCTCTGCAGCTCTACAGAAAAGTCTGGATAAACTTTATCATCATAGCTGCACCTTCATCCACAAAGATTAAGGGAGACTAAACTTGCTGGTTTATGCTCTTTGGCCAGAGACCAGCGCGTCAAAGCTTCTGGAGACACTTTTCTGGAGTCACAGCTGAAAACTTTCTGACTTCTGCTCCGCAGCATCAAATATTACGCCTCGAAGCAAGCGGAATATCGGAGTGAGCTACGGTAAGTGAGAAAAAATGATAACAATCCGTAGGGCTAATGTTTATTAAACGAATCACATCATTAGTCAAATGTGCTTCTGAAATTCACTTTAAAATCGATCTTTTTTATGTGCACACTTTGTTTTCACCTGGCATCCGAGTGTGTTAGATATTTCCAAATTGAGTCAAAAATTGTCATAGGTGTTGCATCAAGTAAATGTGGCTGAATGTATAAAGATTCATATTATGCCCTTTGCTGAAATAGGCCTACTAGTACCCGATCTGCAAAGGCAGGCTCAGTTACTTGCAGGATTGGAATGTAACGAAGTACATTTACTCAAGTGGTTACTCAAGTACAAATTTGAGGTACTTGTACTTACTTCTTCCACTGTTAGTTATTTGAAGTTTTGTGGTGCCTCAGAAACATTAATCTTACCGATTTATAAAAAGCATTAAAGTTTCCCAAGTGGCAAAATCTTATTTTCATGAAGCGACAGAGTGCAATAAGATGGTGTCATGCTGACATCTACTGGCGATGTGCTGCCACCACAGCCAGAAATTGAAATAAATAAATAAATGTATATAATATAATATATATTATTATATTATACTGTAACTCAATTGTTTTTATTATATTAAATTGACTACTTATTTTTTTCTACCATATGTTTTTAAATGATTTTGTCTCTAGATTCAATATTATTTGTATTTATTTTTTTTATATTTATTTTGTTTATTTTATGAAGTTAATTTTCTTTTTAGATCTCTATTATATAACATTGGTTATTTGTTTTATTTACAATGTATTTCATTCACAATTTTTACTAGAGCCATTTTATTTGTTTCTATTTATTTTTGTTGATCTATTTTTATATGTTTTATTGTATAAAGTTACTTTAATATTAAGATTTCTATTATATTACATTGATTAAGGATCAGGGTTTGTCCTCTTCACAGCTAGGATGATGATGAGTTTTCTGAAAACTCTGCTGTTTTTTGGACCCGCATGTTTAACCCTGACTGCCCCTGCAAGTCACAACAACTTCTTCTACCATGACTTCCTTAAAGGAAATGCCAACAAAGAAAGTACGCACATGATCAATAAAATATATTTCAGATCAAAGCCAGGTGTATTTGATCTGGTTTCAGTTCCTAAGATGTTATGTCTATATCCCTGCAGTTCATTTCAGCGGCGTGAAGCTGCATGTGGACTCTGCTCAGCCCTCGGTGTCTGCAGTCGGAGGGGGGAATACCACCATACCGTGCAGGTTTTGGTATGAGCCTGAGTTGGGCTCGCAGAGGAAGGTTCGGGTCAAGTGGTCCTGGTTGCCTGCTGCTGGAGGACATGAGACAGACGTACTGGTGGCCATCGGCTCGCACTGTCGAAGTTTTGGAGACTTCAGGTTGTTGACAGGATAAATGATTCATTTATGATTTTGTATTCTCTATCATTAGTGTCTGTATGAGCATGTTTGTCTTTTATTGACTGATAAGACGTGTGTTGTTGGTTGTTGTTGTTGTTGTTGTTGTTGTTGTTGTTGTTGTTGATCAGGGGTCGTGTGCAGCTCAGACAGGATTTCCCAGGAGATGCTGCACTTGTGATGATGACCCTCCAGCTGAATGATACAGGCCGTTACCGCTGCGAGGTGGTGGACGGACTGGAGGACGGGAGCACTTCAGTTTATCTGGAGTTGTCAGGTACAATATGTCCCTCTATACTGATACCATGACTTCTTTTCTCCATGCATGATTTGGCCTACAGGGCACAGACTCAGGGGCCCAAAGTATGAGGGGCCTGCTGCTGGCCTCCACCTGTAAAATGTCTCTCAAACTAACACATATGCACCCAATAGAGCCTCAAAATGACCAGAAAGAAACAAAAAAAGATTTAAATTTCCCCCAAATGATGACAAAAAATACCTCAAAGAAATGCAAAATGACAAAAATAACTAAATACACAAAATGTGTCTCTGTTTTTTTGTGTCTCTGTGGGTTAATTGTGTCTTTGTTGTATTTTTGTGTCATTTTGTGTTTTATTGGGATAATTGTGTCTCTTTTAAGATAATATTGTGTCTTTCTTGGCCTTTTTTGTCTCTCTGTGTACATCTTGCGTCTCCTAGTTGTTTTGTGTGTCTTTTTTGAGTCTTTTGGGGGTAATTTTGTGTCTCTGGGAGATAATTTTGTGTATTTTTGGTTGTTTTGTGTCTCTTTGAGGTCATTTTTGTCTTATTGAGGTCATCTTGTGTGTCTTAGAGGTAAAGTTATGTCTGGAAGGTAATTCTGAGTCTTTTTGTGATTGTTTTATGTCTCTCCAATGTATTTTATGTATTTTTGGTTGTTTTGTTGTTTTTTAGGCCATTTTCTGTCTTTTGGGAGTTATTTTGTGTCTCTTCTTGGTAATTTTGTGTCTGTAGGAGGTTATTATGTATATTCTTTCATGTCTCTTATTAGTCTTTTTGAGTCTCCTTGTGGTTGTTTTATTCCTCTTTGTAGTTATGTAAAATAATCCATCCACACTGATATATTCTATTCTCCTCTAACATAGACATGTAATCATGTCTGGTAATATCAGAAGCCTCGTTATCACTGGTAGTGTGAGTAATAATAGCGGAAGCAGTAGCAAAGAGTACTGGAGTTTAAAATCTTATGAAAAGTGGTGGATCTTTTAGTTGTAGTTGAATGTCATTAATTGTACGGCCTTTTTCAGCAGACTTTTTGACAAAAGCACAGGTGCTAATAATAACATTAACAATGTCCCTGTTGTGTTCAAGCGTCCCAGTGAGTAACTTTTGAAGCTAACATACTTTTTGTATCAATGACTAATTAATTCTTCCATCCAGGTGTGGTGTTTCCCTACCAGCACGCTCGTGGTCATTACCAGTTCAGCTTCAGGGGAGCCCAGCAGGCCTGCAAGGAGCAGGACGCCACGCTGGCCACCTTCACACAGCTCTTCCAGTCCTGGAAGGAGGGCCTGAACTGGTGCAATGCAGGCTGGCTGGCAGACGGGACGGTCCAGTACCCCATCACACGGCCCAGAGTGCCATGCGGGGGGCACGGCCTTGTGCCAGGGGTCCGGAGCTACGGCAGACGGCACCTGCAGCTTCATCGCTACGATGTTTTCTGCTTCTCCTCTTCACTAAGAGGTGAGGGCGTGAGACTAACCATGTCACACGTTCAAAAGACCGTCTTCACAGCAGAGGTCAGTTTGTCACAGCAGGGGGAGCACAGGTGTTACAGATAACATTAACGATGGCTGTTTAAGTGACTCAGTAAAAGCTGGCAGTGTGTCAGCGAGCCAGCGTGCATGCTACCAGGATCTAAAACAGCTAAATGGAATTCAGCAGCTGTTAATGTCATTATTTCCACCTGTGCTTTTCCTACTGTGACGTGTCCAAGCGTCCTCTGTGAGAAGGGACTCTGTGTTCTCATCTCACTGCTGTGAAACTGTCTTTGCCCAAAAGAGCTTTTTCAGCTTTATGTCTCCATGATGTAAATAGTGTACAGCTGTAACTGCTAACAACATCTGTTTTTCACCTCTGCTTTAAGTTATTTATTGCATTTTTTTTTTTTGCCTGTTCATTTTTAATTTATATTTGCTGACATTATCTTATATATATGTAATATCTGTTATAATTGAAAACCCCATTAAAGATATAGTTTAAAAAATAATCACAGAAATTCTAACTGGGAGAAGTTTCAGCTGGTAGCAATCTGTAATCCTCACCTCTAGAGACCATTAAATCCCCCTTAATCTCACACACTGGGCCTTTGAAATTACAATTTGAACCTTTAAAGCTCTTCTGCAGAAGATTAATTTTGCTGTATATATCACAATTTGTTCCTGTTTTCATCCTTGTTTTCATTTCCGATTTACCACCTAAATAAGCGAGCATTTCAATAAATCTAAAAAGAAAATTGATGACAGGATATTAGGATAAAGAATGAATAGCATAATTCTACATTTTTTTTGCTTGAATATTATATCTTTATGTGCTTGACAGATAGTTCCACGGTTAAAAGTAAATTAGCATTATATTATTATATTATTATAATTATATTTTAGGATATTTGAGTAATTTTAAATGCTCTCCAAGTTTTAGACTAGAGACAAGTCGAAGGATGAAATTTACAGTTGCTAACTTGTATGTTTTTTAATGTCTGGGCCCCTATTTACAAGCTTTGAATAGCTTATCAGGTTGTCCCATTTCAAATGTCTAATTTTACTTAAATCATGTGTGTATCTGATCAATCTGTGAATAAACAATAAACAAACAACATAAAAAATTTAGAAGAAACTCTGGAGCATAACCTAATATTACCTGTGGAAGGTTTTCTAAATGCATTTTTGCCTTAAAGGTAAAGTCTACTATCTTCAGCGCTCTCATAAGATGACCCTGACTGAGGCTCAGCGGGCGTGTCAGGAGGACGGAGCTGAGGTCGCCAAAGTTGGACAGCTCTACGCTGCCTGGAAACTCACGGGGCTGGACCGCTGTGACGCCGGCTGGCTGGCTGATGGAAGCGTTCGGTATCCCATCACCAGGCCACGAAGAAACTGTGGTCCCCCTGAGCCAGGGGTGCGCAGCTTTGGCTTCCCACCTCCTCAGCACAAGTATGGAGTCTACTGCTACAAGTCAGGCGGTAAATGAGGGTCTATTCCTGTTTTGTACCAGGTCAAAAATATCAACGTTGGCACAGATTTCTTGAAAATATATTTCCCTATTTTGACCTACCTGCTTCATTAATGCCGTAAATTCTGGAAACTCAGAGTAGCGGGAAAAATGAGACGTTTAATAGAAGTACATCTCTCTGTCTTAGTGTCAGAAGTGAAGGATTTTTACATACATGTCAACTATTCCCTTTAATACAACACATTTTCACTTATATCTATTTTGTTTACAACTAATCTAAAGCATAACAAGTGTTTTCATACAGCTAAACACAGAATCTGTGAAATGCAGCTGTTAGCAGCACAGTGAACCAGATATTCATCCAGGGTAGATTGTTGTACCCGAGTCCAGTCCAACCTTCTTGTTAGGTCAAACTTAAAGAAACTTAAAACATGCAAAAAATTCAAAAACATCAGCAGCCCATTTCACAAAGGCAATTTGAAAGCTCTACTTTTGGGAAAATTTCAAAATTGTAGACTCAACATCTCATAAATGATTGTCACTGACAGACTGCAGATAAATTTTCAAGTGTGATGTTTGCTTTTATTGCTAAAATATTATTATGTATGTATGTATGTATGTATTTATCTATGTATGTAAGTATATATATGTGTGTGTGTGTATATATATATATATATATATATATATATATATATATATATATATATATATATATATATATATATATATATATATATATATATATATATATGTGGGAGGAAATTATGTCATGTTGCAAATGTGGTAAAATGGGCCCCAGAAGGCAGTGAAGCATCTCAGGTGACCTTGTAGACTCAATGCTTCAGAGCTTGTAAACAGTGTTTCACCTCCACTGAAGATGCAGAGGGCTTCAACAAAGATGCTGTCAAAAATATTTCACGATTTGTCCGTTAAAAAAAAACAAAACAAAAAGACAAATTAAAGCCAAGATATTTAAACTCTGATTCTTTCAATAAAACATGTAACAGACAGTAGCCGTGTGAGTGTGCACAATCTTTCCTACTCAAACTCGGCTTCGAAGAGGAGCCTCTCGATTTTCATCCTGACCTCGACCTTTTTCTGAGGGGTCAGCTTTTTGAACAGCTTCACGAGGCCCATGAAGTAGAACTCATCGCAGTCTTGTGGTTTTTCAATGTTTGTCTGTGCAGTTTGGTCACATTTAGAAGAGTTCGGCTCCGTCACAAACTTGCTTCTCCGGGCGCTTGCTCCTTGGTCGTCTGAATCCATGATGATGGTTACATCTTCATTGTTGCTGTCATCATCGCTCTCCTGTGAGGACAACACACATGTTTTTAACAGTGAAATAAAATCTGTGGGCTTCAATGAGACTGATTTAGCATTTACGTAGGTATTGCAATGTTGTTAGTGATAAACAAGACAACATTTAAAGCTGGCTAAATCTGAAGTTTCTGAGTTTTGGCATGGGCATCCAAAGAGCATTTTTATAGATGCAAATAAGACGCATAAGTGTTTGAATTTTAACAGCCACAAAATACGTAATATTGAAGTGTACACGGTAGTGAATGCATACAATGTATTATTCAAATGTATATGTTCTTGATTCACCTCTTTAAAATAAAATAGGAAAGATCCTAATGTACATTTCAAAAGCTGATTAGATTTTTTTTCAATTCAGATCCAAAATTTAAAAAAAAAAGATCTATTTGAATTGTTTTCAACTTGAATTTTTAGATCTAAATGAATCGGATCTGATCTGAATATGAGCAACCTGGATTTATTTTGTTGAGATTCTGAATCTCAAATTTTTCTCCCTGAATTTGTGAACAGTCAAGAACTTTAGGGCTGTATTCAACCAAAGGAAAGCTTGGTCGCAATGAGAATTTGGCCCACCGATCGTCCCTGCAAAAAATGTTGCTTTTTTTTTCCTCCTGGACAAAGTGTTCTAAATTAAGAGTTTTTTCCCTCAAATATCCTTGAGAAACAAAGACCCCGCCCTCTAAACAGTTGTGACTGATGACTTCATTTACAGGATGTTTTTTGATCAATTACACCATATCACACACAACTTGGGATTCCAAAAATGCTCCTAGAGGACATCAGAGTTTCACCCTCCAAAGATACTAAAGACACAACTGATACTCGGACATCATATTAAGAACTTAATCATAAAATGTGACTTGCGCACAAACTGATTGTAAAGTCAACAGATGAAACTGTTAAACTTCAGGCTGCCATGCCATTTAAAATGTTGTTCATAATAAAAATGGACAAGGGGAAGCTAAAAGAGGTCTGTTTGTTTATGAAGAAGAGGAGCTCAATCCGTACATAAGATTTACTTCACCCACCAGAACAGGAATCCCTGAGAGTGCAGCTACTTTTTCTTTATGACAGAAGATTAAAAGCAACATCTTGATTAAATTTACATGCTACATAATCACAGACTTACTATTTCAAATGAGGGGATGTCACCCACTCCAGGGCTCGAAGATGGAGCAATCAATGTTTTGGTTTGGTTTCTTTGTGTCGCGGCTTCCTGTAGTAGGGATATTTTTTTTAATCTTCGTGGTAGATTTTGCCGGCAGAGTGGCAGATGGTTGATGAAGTCTATTCTCCTTATCAGCGTGGAGGCGCAGTACAAACAGTGGTAATGTGTATACCTTCTGCACTCCAGTGCGCATCTGTAGATTTTGTACTCTGAAATATGAACAAGACATTTCATTATGAATGAATACATGATTAATAATTTTGCTGAAAATAGAAAATGTAAAAACTTTACCTCCAGCAGTAATGGCTTTCTCTTGATGCTTGTTCAAATGATGCACAGCTCTCGAGTGTTTTGAAGGTTTGAATAAAGATGGTAAGCAAAATGGACAATGAAATTTGGGAGGTTTGCAGCAGTCACTGCATAATTGCAGAGGCGGCATGGAGGATCCCTTCTGGATAGTTATATGAATCTGCAACAGATGATTAAATTATTAGAAATAAAACAGCTTCAGATACATCAACTGTCTATAAACTACTTAAAGGGACAGTTCAGATTTTTTCAGTGGGGTTGTATGAAGTACTCATCCATTGTCAGTGTATTACATACAATAGATGTCTGTCGGCACACCCCCAGTTTAGAGAAATGGCAGGAGTTCTGAAACAGAAGCTGAACAAAATAGTGCTGTGGACTGGGCAGTAGCAAAATGTATTTCAGCTCCCAAAAAAGGTCACACCTAACAAAAATCTACAATAGTTCAAGTGTACACTATATTGGGAGTATTTTCAGCACTTTACCTTCACATCAGACAGCCTTTTCCAAAAGCGAAGCCGTTATTAATGGTTTAATTTCCTCATCTATGCTCTCTTTAAAGACACCAGACTCCATTGGAAAAAAAAGCGTTTTAATGTCGTTGAACACAGGAGCTGCTAGTGTACCACCTGACCGCTTTGATCAGTTAGTTAGTTTGTGTTATTTGTGACTTTGGTGAGTCTAAATTAAACCCTTTTCAATGGCAAAGTCACACAGTGAGACCAAAAAAATGATTAAGCAGCAGCGGAGAAGCAGCTCCTGTGTTCAGTGACACTGAATCACTGTTTTTCTCAGTGGAGTCTGGGCCTGATCAAAGCAATATAACAGCTTCAGTTCCCCATAAAATATCACTGTCTGACAGAAACGTAAAGCAGTGAAAATACTCTTGATATTGTATACATTACATTTATTGTTTTATGGGAGACTAGTTTTATTGCTCACCCTGTCCACAGCTGTACATTGCTTAACCTCTGTGCCAATGGTCCTGCTCACTTCTCCAAACTGGGGGTGCTGACCGCCATTGTAAAGAATACGTTGACTGTGGTTAAGTAACTCAGACAACCCCACAGTCTCACTGACTGCGGCCCTTGTGAATGAAATGCAGCTTATTTAACCCTCTGAAACCTGAAGTAACATCACTTTTCTTGTGCTGCTTTCAGGCACCCTCCACAAGTACTTAAACCTTGAACACCTGCCACCTGGTGCAATTACTTCCAAAAACACGAGGGAAATATCAGTGAGCAACTTGGTTTGAAATGTTCAGTGAATTGCAAGATATTAGTAGATATGGAAATGATTTTTATTTAAAGTTAGCGGAAAATATCTATTGGGGAAAAAAAAGAAAAAGTTAGGGGAAAACTCTATTCATAAATATCAAAATCACGTTTTTTAAATAACTGGCGTTACAGAAATATTAATGATTTAATAACCCTTTTTGTTTGTTTTTTAAACTTTCTTTTTCGTGTTTATTTGTTGTTGTGTTTTTGTTTAATTCTAACAAAACGTCAGGTAATTTTTTTGCTCTTTTTACGAATTTCTTGCTAATTTGGGGGTAATTTCTTCTTTAGGTGCTCATTGCTTTTTTTATAACAGGAAACAAGCCAATCTGCTTTAGTTGCAAAGAACTTAAATAAAAGTGACTTGGCCTGGAAATGTAAATGTAATGTGTTCGAGGGCAAAAAGATGAGAGGAGCAAGCTAAAATTGAAACAAAACAAACAAACAAACGAAAAACAAACAGAAAAGGCCTAAACATTTTTTTTTAGGCCTGAACAATTTTATTTCTCGTTGTTCGTCTAGCCTGGCTAACTTTTAATGTCTAACCGTTGATCTGTTTTAATGTTTCTATGGTGGAAAATGTTGTATTTAAAGGTTAAAGTTATCTTTTCGGATCCCCAAAATGACCATTGCGTGCTTTGAAGTAGAATTTACACTTTAACGCAGCGTTAAAATACGTTTTTATGATTAGCATTAGCTGGTTACCTTAAAGATCAAAGCTGGCTAACGTTAGACAATTAGCTAACAGCTAGGCGAGTAAGGAGCACAACTTCTGAAGTTTTTAGTCCTTTAAATGACTGTAAAGTAAAAAAAAAAAAAAAAAAAAAATAATAAATCCAAAATAACTGTTGACTATTAATGTTTTTACTTACTTTGAGGTGTGGATCAATGTCCATCTTCGGTCAGAAAAGTTCACAACTTCTACAAAGTTATGTTGTGGTCTTCTTCTTCTTCTACTACTATAAATCCTCCTACTACTTCTTCTTCGTCTGCAATGGTGGTTGGGCAGTTAAATTACAAGCGCATTATCGCCTCCCACAGGACAGCAAGGAAAATAAACATAACTTTACTGTCCAAAACTTACAATAGAAAAAGAATTACATTTCCAACAGCTCGCCAACAGTAGCCAAAAGTTTTCAAGGAAAAAAATCGCCCAAAAGTTTCAAAGAGAATGAATCGCCAAAAGCGTTGAAGAAAAAAAGCAACATAATTTTAAAAAATCACAGAATTTTTTTAAGTCACAAAAAAATCATCAAGATGTTTTACAAAAGGGAAAATTGGCAGAAGTTTTGTTTTAAAATCACACAAAAATTAAAAAGAAAAACGGCCATATAAAAAGTCCAACACAAAACTCAACATCATATACAGAAATTTAAGCAAGTTAAGTGAAATTTTAAATTAAAAAAAATGAATAAATAAAAATATCTCCCTGAGGTTTTACAAAGTAAAAGTGTTCTAAGAAATCATTAAAACTAAATGCAGATACAGAAAATCAGTAAAATGCCAAATCAGGCTGATAATCTATCGACCCCCATTCTTTTCTTTTTGTATAGGTCTATGCATGTTTGCTTGTTGTTTACTACACTTAAAAGCTGCTGTTGACACACATTATTAGCACCTAATTGGCTTGAGTGTGATGCATTTGCTTCCTGGGATGCCTACATTTGAGCTGTTTCCAAGAATTTTTTTTACTGTCACATCACTCACATGCTGTCCTTTGTTAATTCATGTGCATCCATCCCTACTGCAAGCCATCTTTTTCTCTCCCTCACTGCCAAAAATGTCCTTCCTTGGTCAAAAATCACCACCAATACAGTCAATGAAAATAAACATTATGAAGAAAATGTGAGTGAAAGCAACACTTAAACCTTGATCAAGGAAAAACATGAAACATGCATTTAAAAAAAAGGTTAAAACGTTTTTGAAAGAAAAATATAGTAGCTTTTTAAAAGTAAGTTAAGTTTTAAATTATGTATGTAACCTTGTGAAACCTGAGAAAATTAGCATGGAAAAAAACATGGAAAAATGCAATCAGCTACTGAACAAAAAGGACCCAAGAATTAGCAAGAAGGTACTTCAAAAGGCATAAGACAATTACCTGAAAAATAAAGAAAAATAGAAAAAAAAGAGTAAAACTAGAAATGACACACACACACACACACACACACACACACACACAAGTAAAATAGTATCATTTAAAAAGTTTTTGTCTATTTTTGGCTATATAATTTCCTAATAATTTCTCAGCCCCTCTCTTTTTTTCAATTTATACAAATTTCTTGCACTTTGCAGGACATTTTTTTCCAAATTGTTGATTGCCTGCATTGAAAAATATATCTTGAGGACACATGTGTGTCTCTTTCTGTCTTTCAAAGTGAATGGAGTGGACGTACTGCACAGGATCTTTACAAACTGAGGTTTAATCCCAGCCAGCAGATGGCAGTCAGATGTTTGAGGCTTCATGACAACAGTAGGACCAGAACAAAATGTGCAGAAAGTATTTGACTGTATTCAGTTCTCTGTTATATAACATCTGCAACCTTAAACTTGAGGTTTCATATCCGGATTTTAAGATGATTCACAAGCAGCATCACGCAGTCAGACTGTACAATAGATTTCATCAACTTCCACAAGTTTTCTGTGAACAAACTCCATGCAGTTACACAGAAAATCTGGCTTTTATGGAAATACGATCAGATTAAATGTGAAGAATGCAGACTGACATGAATGTGACTGATGAAAATCTGAAGTGAGATGTGACGTTTAAACAGTTCAGAGGGAAGAAAAAAAAATCAAAGAACAGAGTGTACTGTCACTGAAGTATGTTCACAGACCCCGCAGTATCTCTCAGCTTTATGAGACATTCATATGTGGGACGGTGCAATATTTGCTCTGCAGCTGATTCAGCATCTCAGGTCTGCATGTCAGGAATCACAGAGAGAAAATGTTGACCTATAAACCTGTCACAGCTAAATGTTCATTGGATGATGAATCCAAGTTCATATGGGCTATTTAGATAAACAGATTACACAAAATGTCCATATAGACTAAACAGCTGCATGAGCAGTGAGGTAGTGTCATGTGAAAGGTCAACACAACATTAAGTCCTGATCCACATGAATAAAACTGTAAAATGGAGCCACAACAACTGGAATTCTTCGAAGAGGAAGCAGTTTCATGCTCTGACCTCGACACCCATGACTGAAAGTGCATGACACAATATCTGCGTGAGTAGTTACACTAATTAGGTTTATTTAGGGCTTATTGATTTTATTGAAGGAAAAAAGTTACATGGAAAAAGAAAAGAGCAGACTGCGTCATTTTACATGTGTTTGTATACCACTAAATCTAACAGAACTGGAACAAAATAAAATTTTAAAAAAGCCATAAAATACTGCCAAATACACAAAATATATGTTTAGGTTTGGTTAATTTTATAATATATAAATATTGAAGTAATATTTTTTGTTATTACTTCAAAAACTGATGATTTTGTTGTGGAAGGTGCTAGAATGTAACATGTATGTACTTTCATGTTATTTTATTTAATATTTACACTTGTCTGGAGCCAGTGTTTGTCCATTCTGGGCTACTGTAGGAACATGGCGATGCAACATGGCGATTTAGACGAGACCCTACTCCCTATGAAAGTATAAACAGCTTATACGAAGGTTACAAAAACACAATAATTCTTATTTTCAGGAGATTATACATCAAAGAAAATACTTTACTATATTATATTCAATTCTATTATATTCAATTTTTTGCCAAAATATCCCCCTAAATCCAACCCACTGAACATTTAAAGGATCTGATTCATGCTGTAATTGAAATATTTCATCGGGATATGGGGTAAAAAGCTGCAAGTGTAAGAAACAATGCATGCATGTAAAATTAACAATAACACAACAGGAGTGAACAAAATCGAGGATTCGAAGAAAAGATCTTCAGCACCAAGTTGCATGAAAAACATGATTAAGCCCAACGTGTTACGCTTTCAGTTCCAAGAATCTCTCGGTCACATTTTGAAGGTGATTGTCTTGTCTGTGTATCACAAAGTCGTCAAATGAGAAGGCACGGGTTTGGTAGAAAATATTTATCTGGTCTGTAAATGGAGCTGATATCAACCATACCATCTGTTTTGATTTATTTATTCATATCATCTTGACCCTGTAAACTGTCCACCAGATTCCAACCATGAATATAAAAGCTGTTATATTGTTGCAGACTTCAAAAAATCCAAGAAAATCTCCTCCAACTTGGCAGGATGAACGTCAGACTATGAATAGAAATCTTACAAACTGAATTCCAGTTCACTTGGCGACTTCCTCTTCATAGCTGAGGTTCTCGAGGGTGTAAACCCCAACATAAGTAATATTTTGGTGCAACCTCAGGAAACTGTGTCATGGAGTTGGTTGGGAAGTTTCTAAACAAAACAGAGAGAGGTCAGCAGCAGGCTGGTGAAATAAACACCACAGCAATGTGATTGTGTCAGGAGACGTTACCTTTTGTTTTCTGTGTCTCTGATTCAGACACTTACAGGAACTGTTCTCTATACTGGCAGCCTTATCATTGTGTGCATTGTAAGTGAGTGGCTGATAACAGTGCTGAATGCTACATGGAAAATGAATAAGGGGAGGCATGAGTACTGACAGATCATCTGTACCATGCACACAATGCAAAGTTGCCCTATAATTAACATGTGGCTGTTAGGAACCATGTGGTAAAAGAGGCCCCATCGTCCTATAGATTACATAAGTTAAATGCAACCAACAATGAACTGCAACAAAAGTCTCCTTTGAGGTTTTGCAACTCTCATGTGTCTTTTCACAGTGTTTTCTATCGTTATGAGAATTTTATTTTAGACTGTGAAAAATATTCTATACTGAGACATTACTTTTTTGTCTTTTCTAATTTAGCCTATAGCAATTCATTAATTTTGCAGCAATGTAATGATGGGTAAAACTTAAGGCAAAGTAACACCAACACAATGAAAACCCCCAGAAATACATAAAAGACCCAAAGTTTTGGTAAAAATCTTTTGCTAAAGAATTTGTTTAAGAAAAAAGGAGTGGTCCTCTTCACAGCTTTTAATGGTGAATCAAACTATAGCAACTCATAATTACTTTGAAATCGTAGCCTTTTAAGAACAATGTATCCATCTACAGTTGGAAAGAGTGTAATCAAAGTAGAGTTCTGCAAAATAAAAAAATCTTAGGTTGATAACAAATAAGCAATAGCTTAATGTTTATGTTCCTTTTGTCTTCATTAAAATTTATGTCAGGCTTACAAATGTAGGGGGTCTTCCTATATATATATATATATATATATAGTCAGCTAAACCAAAGGACAGTGGTGGAAGAAGTATCCAAACAGCAGCTGTGCCACAATGTAAAAACAACTGATTACATGTAAAAGATGTGCACTTAACTTATTAATAATGAATATAAAAGAATTAGAATAATAATAATACTAGTAAAAGAGTAGCAAAAGTGGCCACTGCGATTCTAATTTAGGTAACTTTAGTCAGCCAATATATTTCTGCTTCTTTCTACAGCCTGCTTATCTATATTTATTTCTGTCTACAGCCAGGGATCAATAAAGGTGCATCTTATCTTATCGTAATGTCAAAGTGTCAGTAAAGTGACTCTGATAATAACTGACTGTCATACAATAAACACACACCCACACTTTCTTTTGCAATACAAAAGGATGGTATAAATACAGCCTTATTTTTACTTTTTTCCTAATTTCTTGCATTAAAAATTGGGATTACATCACGGGCTCTGGTTAGAAGGTGAATGTGGGCGGAGGCAGGAAGGGGGAGGGAGTTGCGGTAAAAAAAAACCCGCTCCTGATTGGCTGCTGCGGCTTTCTTGTGCTGCTCGAGGTGTTTAAATAGCCAATCAGGTAGCTGGAGCTCAGTATGTGTAGCAGCTGCAGAAAAGTGACGGTCCTCTCTCGGTGGAAGACCGCGTCCGAGCGACACCATCGTCCCTGCTCTCTCAACTAACTCAAGTGCCATGGAGGAATCAAGTAGTTGACGTTACCTGTTGCAACCTTCTCTTTTTAAGCTTTCTTCCCGTCTGATCACTGCGACCCGGTTAACTGACGTTTTTTGACTTTTCGGCGACATATTTCCCCACGAGCTTTGACCATCTGAAACCATGAAGTACATCATCGGCATCGGCGGGTGAGTTCCTCCGGATGAATGGGCAGCTAAAGCTAAGCTAACCCAAAATTGCTAGGCCCTGAAAGCCCGGCACACGTGGAGAGAGAGGGCGGTCATGATGACATCCGATAAAATGTTGCTGTCCACTTTGTTTTCGTGCGTTTGAGAAACCAAAAATATCTGCGTTTTTTTATACTTAATGTAAACACTCAAACGTGTAATTCAGTACATAAACAAAGCCAAAGCTAAGGGTTACTTCCGTGTAATAGAGATGAGCGGACCTGCATTATGCTCAGTTGACCCACCCTTTTTTCTCCACATAATGTAAAACCTAAAATCAACTAAATGTGTTAATTTAATGTTAAAAAAAACCTCCTGAAAATATGTGTTTTTGGCTGAAAACTGGTTGTTTTGTTATAGAAATATGTGAAAATTACACGTATGTAATGTGTATGTACATATGTTTAACAATGTTTGCCCCCCCAAACGGTATAATGTATAACCGCACTTTTATGCGGACGTGCCAGATACAATAACTCGTGTCTAATCATTCATCAGTTTTACAACTTTACGTGGGTTTTATTGTCCACCGTTCATTTCCTTTTTTATTACTTTGTTCCGTCCAGCGTAACTAATGGAGGGAAAACCACCCTCACAAACCGACTGATCAAGAACCTGCCCAACTGCTGTGTGGTACATCAGGATGACTTCTTCAAGGTGAGTCACAGACACACAGCTGTTTGAATTTTGGATAACCAAAGGAATTTCTCCGAGTAACATTATTTGGCAACAGAGTGGTAACACTTTGCCACCTGTGTTTTAGATACGGTTTAACCTAGTGAGTAAGTAAAACACCATCAGAGCCTTCCTTATAGCAGAGTGTAGTGTACCTTGGTACATCTTATCAATGTATGTTTCAGCCCCAAGATCAGATTGAAGTTGGTGAAGATGGCTTTAAGCAGTACGATGGTAAGCCTGGGTTTTTAATGAAGGAGTGTGAGTGTGGGTATGAGTGTTTATGTTGTATGTTTGCTCCTGCTGCAATGTTGTGTGTGTAATCTGCATGCAATATAGACAAACATGATCACAGTACACGCGTTTCTTACGTTGTTTCTTTTTTTGCAATTTTCTATACGCTTCTCCTTTTCCTTCCTTTCTTCCTCCCCGCTTTGCTCCTCAGTCATCACTGCTCTGGACATGGACGCCATGATGAGTACGATTTATGCATGGCTGGACAACCCAGTGAAGTTTGAGAAGTCTCACGGCGTCAACAACACCCTGGACACCGAGATCGTCCCAAAGTCTGACCACGAGGAAGAGGAGACTCACATCCTTATTGTGGAGGGCTTTCTGCTTTACACCTATGGGTAAGGATGTGTGCTTATTGCATTTTTTAGTGTTTCTCACTGTAAAAAATCAGTAAGCCATTAAATTAATTAATCTCTTCCCTTGCAGACCTTTGATCGACGTGCTGAACCAACGTTACTTTATTTCCATCCCATATGAAGAATGCAAAAAGAGGAGGTGGTAAGTACCTTAAATACTGTTGTCGACTTATAGTCTAGTCTGCTGTTTGTTACCTTTTTTTATAATTGGTTCTGTGTCTGTGCAGCTCTAGGAACTACGCGGTGCCAGACCCCCCCGGTCTGTTCGATGGCCACGTCTGGCCCATGTATTTGAAACACAAGAACATCATGGAGACTTCAGATGTTGACGTCTGTAAGTGTCTGCATTTTAAAAATATATATATATACATATTCATATTTAAAGAAGTTTCTCCTGTTGATTTAAATGTATGTTTGCTATCACAGTGCAGCTTGATGGAACCAAGTCAAAGGAACAACTGTTCAACTTTGTCTACGGTGACATCCTGAATAACATCCAGAAGTCTCTCTAACAAACAAAGGTAAACAAATCGTCCAGCTGCCTGTTACAAAAAATCGTTGTGTCCAAATGTGAGTTTTCTGATTTTGTTTTCCTGTGTTTCAGGTCATACGATCGGCTAAAAGGAGCATGTACTCAGCCTGCAAGCAGAACACCGCCTTGCCTTAAAGTTTCTACCTGGCAGCTCATTTAGCTGACTGCTACGATTTTTTGTAAATGTTTAACTGATGGCATCAAATGCTGGCATGTTTTTATATCTACCATATTTATTGCTTTATTACAGCCCACACTCCAAAGAGAGTTGATGGAAACATTCAGAGGATGGTTGCACTTGTGTCAATAAATGATCCTCCTGCCAACACTGTGCTCTTCTGATTATTGTAAGAATGACCAGTGCTCATATTGAAGTGAAAACCAGACAAAATGTAACTTTAAGACATTGCTAAGAGTCTTAATGTGTGAAGCCCACATTTGTTAAATGTAGTTTTTAAATATAGGCCCCCTTTTCAACACTTGCAGCCCTGGGTGGCTGCTAAGTTAAGCACAGCGAGCAGACGGCTTTCGCTATCTTGCTCACAGGCAGCAGTTGGTGTGAGTGATAAGTGGAATCTCAAAGTTAAAACTCGTGACCTCAGGTTTGGAGCACAACCTTATCTAAAGTCAGACGCACTTGTGTGCTTTCCCTGGAAGTGTTGCCTTCAGAATAAACCACTTCAGAGGTCCCCTTTACTTTGTTTTTGCTTTGTGTAATAATGCAGACCAGGTGAATAAGTAAATGCATGATTTACACAATATATGTTGGAAAATAGTCCAAATGTTGAACTGTGGTGTTAAAGCACATGCAGTAAATAATGTATGTGTCCACAAACATATTTAAAGCCTGGTATACACACTGGTTGCTGTAAACAAGGTGAAGCTGAGCAGAATTTCTGGGCAGGAAAGCATCACTGGATGCAAGTGGACCATCACATGGAGAAAGTGGTTGGTGTACAACCTAATTTCACTCCCACACCAATGTTTTTTGTCTTAAAAGTCGTGGATTAATCCCAAATGCTAAGACATTTATCTTAAACAATGCTTTCCTCCAGTTGCAACAAATTAGCTCAAACTTTGTCAGATTCTCCATAATCTGCAGTAAATTTGGTTGCAAACACTGTTAAAACTGTTGAGTTGTTTCTGCAGGGACACATAATATGATATATTCCTATGTTCTTGTGTGTGTATATATGTAGTTAATGTAATACAAAATGTTAATATAATAAAAAAAAGGTAAAGGCAACTTTTCATTCAATTAGAGAAGGCAACATACATAAAATATACATTATACATTAAAAAAACATTAATATTGCATATAAATTAAGATCAATTGGGAAGAACAAACATTAAAGGACAATCAAAGCAAATAAATAGTTGCAGACTGAAGAAAAGAAAAGTAGAATGTTTTTAACTGATATAACGTGCCGACTAGTGCAGTAATATGCAGTAATGCGATGCCATAATAAAGCACTGAGCCCGTATATTAACATTCCTGTTTAAATACTTCCTTGAAAAAAGACGTCAAACGTACACAAACTAGATAATGCTTTTAAACTGTGCAAGCGTATACAATATTCATTTTCCGTTGACGGAAAAATACTGTGTTGAAATCTAGATTAAACACCAGCAAAAGTCATGGGTGTGTCAGGCCCCTCTTTCTTCATTCTGCTGTGAAAGCACACGTTATGTAATGTTACTATGGACATGTATGGATGGAAAAAGGAAGTAGGTCAGAGCTGTAAGTTGGGGAAGAAAAACGTTTGGCCTACATACAAGAAGTCGTCTATTCTCCCTCTTTGTAGTCTGCATGAAGGTTTTTACTGTTTTGTGTACAATCAGTTAAAGTAAGAGCTTAAAAGATGACTTTTGATATGTTATGTTTTCATTTGAGTGTTTTTTCACCTTACCTCATTCACCTCACCTGCCTTTGAAAACAAGCCGCTTTATATTTTTAGATCTATTGCCTGAAATCTTTTTTCCATTAAACAGTCACTGTTTTACCACTGATGTGTCACTCCGAAATAAAACAATCCTCAAATGTTGATGTTACACCAACAAAATGGAGGTGTGACAAAGAGAGCACGTGTGTATTATTCACACAGCATAAAAAAGCTGTTCTTCTCTGGTTCCAGACAGATGGCATGATTATTGACACATCAGCGTCTCTGCAGCAACAGCACAGAAACACACACACACACACACACACACACACACACACGGGCAGACAGTGAACATCTGTCTTAAACAGCATGTTTTTTCAATGCAGCTTTGAGTTATGCAGTCAGGGACTGTTCTTTACATCTGATGGGGTTGTGGCTGTGTTTGTTGGTTAGTTTATACAAATGGTTTATTTTTGGAAGAAATATTAAATGAGACATACTAATAGTAAAAAAATTAAGGAACCGATTTGAATGGACAAATTTGAGTAGGATGACATTAAAATAAATGAGTTAAAATGGCTTAAATAAAACAAGTTGTCAACTGAATATTACCACAACTTTTTGATTAATAATAAATTGGTTGAACCTGATTAAGCTTTTCATTGTCAAAGCAAATCATGCTGGTTGCAATAAATTAACTGGGTTTGTCAGACCCATTAGATTTATTTATTTATTTTTGAAATATCACTTAAGATATGATTTGGTTATGTTTTTTTTTTCTGACACAAGCGTTTGTTCCACATAAGTGAAATCTGAAAATCCAGTGATAATTTCTGTTTTTACACTTTCTGGCTATGATAATTTGGCGAATTTTGAAGAAAGCATGCCCTCCAAACCGGTGGGTTTGGATGTCATGTTTTCTTTAAAAATCGACAGTAAAGTTAATACAAAATTCAGTCACTTAAATTTGTATGCCCCATAAGCCAAAAAAAAAAAAAAGATCTCAGGCACACCTTCCCCTTTTTGCACCATCCTCTCCCCTCTCATAAATAATGAACAGTCCTTTACGGTTTATAGCTATGTGGGGCACTTCTCATTTTTAAATTGAGGTTTTATTTTCATATTCATACAGTTTTTTACCCTCAGTTCACTTCTAAAGTTCTTCTCCACCCCTGTCCTCTCTGGTACGTTACAACATACCTGCTGTATCTGTCCTCACACATAAAAGTTCACGTGTCATGAACTTCCAGCTCGTCCGGCGTGTACTTGTTATGGTTGTTTAACTTGAAGCTTCATATATTCATTAATCTGTTCTGAAACACAACCACAAGCTAAACAATACATATGTTCTCTAGTTGTTGGCTGCCATTCAAGATCAAGTTATGTAACTTCAGTCTATGGGCTGTTGTGTGGAGTTTGAGTAGTTCAGTCCACCAGTACATTCAAATGTATCTGCGGAGAGAGGAAACGAGATAGGGAGTCGGAGATCTTGTTACAGTCCCATCCATCTTGGGTATTTCCTGCAGCATAACCACCAAAATACTTGTTAACAATGTGATTATTTAGCTTGAATCAAACTTTTCAATGCATTTTTTGCCAGATATGCCCATTTCAATGTGAAAGTCTTGTTCAAAAAGCCAGTATTCTGCATGCTGACGTCCCAGCGTGCTCAACATTTTAACAGTGACTCATAATATGCTTAACTTCTGTGCCAGGAATCATTTGGAGACACTGTTAATTCCCTCGAAGGGAGGCTAACTCATTTTAAAATGGGTGTTACTTCATAACATACACAAGCTGGTCAGGCTGGACTTGAATGTGAGAGATAAACAGTTATGTAAGCTTGACTGCTGCGGGTATGGCCTCCCTTAAAAAAAAACAACACTACATTAAGGCTGCATAAGCTTTAATGACCTTTACCTTTTTGTGTCTTACTTAACACAGCAATGTGATGAACAGGGACAGCTCAAAAACAGTAATTTAAGACTTTTTTTTCACTAAAGTGGCTCCTTGCTTGGAAAACTAGGTTACTGTGAACTCATTGTCCTCTGCAGATACAATACTTCATGGATGAATAATACTGTGGTGAAAGAGCACATCGTTTTTTTGACACCCATCTTTCTGGACGACAACAAACCCTGCGGTTTTCTAAACCGCACCAACCACCACACTGGCATGAGAGCTGCAGTCCTGACTCTTTACTAGCTCTTGTTTGTGTATGTGAGCAAGTGTCTGCCTGTCTCTGCGTCTGCATGAATGTACGTGAGTGTCTGCGCCACTACACACCTCTCCATAGTGCATCGAAAAAGCAGAGGAAGCAACAGTCTGCTGTGGTTGACTTAAATAGACCATATAAACAACACTATAAATCCTCCCTTCAGACCTCTAACTCTATACAGTTAAGGTTTGGACTATCACATCTCCACCTCACGCAGGTCAGACAGGACATGGCCGAGCAACCACTAACCATCCTGGCGGTGGAGGTGACTGTGTCTGTGTGTCTGAAAACAATTTCTTTGTCTCGCTCGCAGATTTGCAGTTTGTCCTTTGACATTTTTCCTCCTGTTTTCCTCTGTTACCCAACCAAAGAAAACAAGAACATTCATTTAATCAATTCATGCTTTCCCTCCACCAACCACGCCGCTCTTCAAAGCCTCCTTTCCAGAGTTGTTTCTATATTTACTGTTTTTATTACAGTCTAAGACGAGCCCACAAAAACCAGCTTTCGGTGCCATAAAATCGTTAGTGATGCTGGGGGATGTTGTGAGGGGGCATTGTTTTGAGAATGTGATCCTCTAAAGGCCACATGGCAGCGAGCTGAGCGGGGTTAAAGCTGCACCTGTGGGGCCGGCATGAGGACAGCCTTTCACCTACTGTGGTTCACCCGCTGCGTCTGTGTTTACGCTGAGTGGAACTGGCCTGACCACAGTGCAGACACAACAAGACACTGTGTTACGCATACATGGCATTAGACACTTTAAGTGTACACACTGCACTGCTGCTGCTGCAGCACACAAGTGGTGGTGAAAATATTTAGCTACAGGTCACAGTGCATTTTATTGAAATACAGTTACATAAGCATTATATGCTCAGTGTACTGAGGGTTTAAGAGGACACATGTTGTGTTTACATAAGCTTTATTTTATTATTGTATTATATCAACTAACCCATTAAGCAATCTAAACTCCAGGAGCTCAGAAAGCTCCAGGCTTACTGAATCAACACATTGGTACTAATTTAATTAAGAATTTGTTTACTAAAGCATTAGGCTATATTAACTGGAATGATGGGGGCTTAAAGAGCATCCTACCTTATGACTTACTTTTTTTTATAATTTAATGTCTGTTTTGCGTTTGTACAAACAAATATACATTGAAAGGGGGAAAATCGCATTTAAAGACCTTTATTATTTCAGGTTTGTGCTTTTATTAATAGTGGTAAGTAACCAAGTACATTTATTCAAACACTGCTCATAGGAACATGTGTATTTACGTACTTTGCCACTTTATACTACAGTCCCGCTACATTTCCAAGTAATACTTTTTACTCCTCTTTTATTCAACAAATATGTTTAACTGAGCCGTGGACTTGAGTCAGACTTGAGTCACAAATTTGATGACTTTGAAAAGATTAAAAAAAGACTTGCAACTCAACTTTGATGTTAACATCATTGACTGGTGACTTAATTTGGACATGAGCCTTTTGACCTGAAAGTACTAGGTACTTAAAAAGTATGTTTTTTAAAAAGTCTGTCAAGAATCAGTTCATAAAAATTCATTTCCTTAGTCAACTAACATTAACACTATTCATCACCAGCAAGTCGACACTTAATTTCCCAGATCTACTTTGTTTGAAGAACCATAAAGAACAAATATCACGTTACCTACAAATTGGTAAAAATAATGTGAACAATAATTTTGTTCACATCCAAAAACTATGTGGTGGCCAATAAAAAAAGAACCACACAGTGCAAGATGTGCAGGTGGAAAATGACAGACGCGACAATTTACAACTTATTTTCCAGATTATTTGACATAACTACATAAAGTATATACTAATAAAATGCAATGCACTAGTTAAGATGAAACCAGTGGCTCTATAGTCGATTCAGTTTCACTGGAGACAATTTCCCTCTGAACGTGTCTGATGGGTTTTGTCTACATTGCTGTTTGAAATTCAAAGAGGCAAAACTATCATGTCATTGTAATATTCACAAAAAAGCAAAGATTAGGGAAAAGATTTTGGTGTAGCAAGACTTTGTTCTATCTTCTTTCCTCTGCTGTTAATCATCCCACAAAGCCTCAGGTTGATCTTGTGATTCATCAGAGGGCACAAGACCCCTTGGTTGTGAACCACTGGAGTAATAAATAACTAACTGTACAAGACGTACTAAACTTGTTCCATATCCACCAGCTACAATTGTTAAAATGTACTGACAAATTGATGTAGCAATATAAACAATTGACAATTAAAGGCAAGGTTTTTCTGCAGAACATGTACTTTTACTATATACTTTCATTTGCTTTTTATTTTACTAACAGTAAGGCAAGGATCTGAATACTTCTTCAACTGGTTTTCACTTTTCATTCTCCGAAATCAGTCTCACTCTGTGGCCTCCGGCAAGTAAGTCCATCCGTGGAGCAATGAAGATGAGGCTATCTTAAGTATAATGTGTTGTACATATAACCTCTGACAATTGTTCAAATAACCTCTGAACTGTACTGGAAAACCATGAAATCGAACAGTAAAACACAGTAAAAATTATCTCAAAACTGTACATGGGTTAATACGGTTCCCATCAATGTATGATATCTAAATAAAAGTGAATCATTGTTTTGGAACAATGCGGTGGCTACATCGTAAACGCTCATGCTTAAATATCTACTCAGTACCATCTGTTGAGTCACAGAATCCTGCACATAATTACTAATGTCCTCCGAGCCCAATTATCCAGACGTGCGTATGTAGCGTTATATAAGAGCCGGTTGAGGAGGGAAAGTAACCTCATTCACTGTCAGTTTGGTCAGAAACACCACAAACAGATATGTTTTCCAGAACCTTCAACCCAGCTCTTCACATGGTACACAGCGTGCATGAATACTACCACACCAGCCAAATGGTAAAACCTGAGGGAAATAATAACATGATGCAACCATCCAACCATCAGTGTGGGCCCAAGGACCATATCCTGTTATGGTGGGTCTGGGTGAGGCCTGGTGCTGCCAGTCTGAAGCCGACCACAGCCTCCCACACCTCTCCCGTCTGAATCACTGTTTACTGAGACAGGAAGGCCGTCCGCTATACAACATCATCATCTACTGCTGCTCCATGTCTGTGACTCGCTTGTGGCTTTGGCAAAGAGGGGTTTGTGTTTTCCCCGACGGCCAAGTTTCTAAAAGCAGAGACAAGTTAAAACCAAATGCTTGGAGGAGTAAGAACCCAGCCTTGGAAACCACTGCTCCTCTGAGCTGTCTGAAGCCTCGGACGCCCCCTCCTCCTGGAAAAACAGGGTCCTATTCAATCAGAGGATTCACTAATGAAGAGCAGACCCTGTTGGGGATTTAGTGAAATATCACAAAGTGTGAAAACTCAAAAAACAAAAGCATGTGGTTGGTTAGAATAAAAGTAATTTTAACGTTAATAAATATAAATAAAAGCTTGATTTTTTGTCTGATTTTTTAAGTTTTATGAATCAGTGGATCACTTTGTCCTGCTGAAAACATTTGTTTTGTATTTTGCCCCTTGATTGGTGATCCCGGGGCCAGCCACAGCCTTTCTGGGACTCTAAAGGCTTATTTATGCTCAAGGTAACATATATTTATGAACACAAATGGAGACTTATTTCCATATTATGTGTTCATTTTGTCTGTACATGTGCACATTTTCTGAAGCCTACAAACTGGGATGAAACTGAGTGGTACCACCAGAGATTTTGGGGTCAGTCTAGTGCTGTCATAGCGAGATGACAAGGACATCTAAAAAATGCCAGAACGGAACAAATCTATAATATAGTGAAGAGAACTGTCTGTCCACATGCAGCAAAGTACTTATTACGGCCTTACAGACCACCGCCATCTACAATGCTGCTTCCATTAAAAGGAACATTATTATGACCTCCTCCACCGTCACCATGTTTGTTGTGGTCAGAAACTTTTGACTCCACCCTCTGGTGCCATCATGTGGATATATTTATGCCAACAAGGAAGTACGTGGGCTGTGACTGTCATGTGTGAAATGAACATATCTATTTTTATACATAAAGGGAGAATAAATGAGCCAAAGGAATTTGCTCCCATCCTTCATTTACACATTTCAGTCACCTGAAATCACTAAAATATGGGATCTTCTTATTTTATGCTGCATTGTAGTTAATAAAATGCATACAAAGTGCCACAATAAAGGGATAGTTTACCCCAAAATCAAAAACATATTTTCCTCTTATTTTTAGTGCCATATACCGATGTAGATTGTTTTGATGTGAGTTGAGAGTTGGAGATATCGGCTGTTAAGATGTCTGCCTTCTCTCCAATATTATGGAACTACACTGGACAAAAATATAAACACAACACTTTTGTTTTTGTTCCCATTTTCACAGGTTTAGGTTAAAGATTTAAGACTTTTTCCAAAAAAGATTACTTTGTAGGGGGATTTTCCTCATATTTGATAATCCGCTCTACCACGTGAGCTCAGTAGTTATGTTTCCAAAACAAAAAAAATTCAAACTTTGGTCACAAGTTTGTTTAAATCCATTTTTGTGAGCATTTGTCCACCTGACAGGTGTGGCAATAACAGGATGTGGACTGAACATCATTACTACACGTGTGCCTTGGGCTGCTCATGATAAAAGACTTCTCTTAAATGTGCAGTTTGATCACAAAACACAATACCACAAACGGAGCAGTATAATACATTGAACTACATCTGTGTAGCGATGATGCTGTATAATCTTGATACATCACACCTGTCAACTGGATTGATTATCTTGGAAAAAGAGAAGTGGTCATTAAAATATGCTGTCAAAGTTTGAGAGAAATACATCCACCGAGTACATAAAAAAGTCTTTCATCTTTAACGTAAACCTGTGAAAAATGGAAGCAAGCGTTGCACTTAAATTTTTGTTCAGTATGAATTGCACTTAGCGTTTAGTGCCTGAACAAGTCAAAATAATACATCTGAAAAACTCAACAGCAATCTCTCTTTTCAGAAATCATGACCCAGTTACTCATGATAACCTACAGACATTGTTGTGAGCAGTTTTATGTAGGACCATTTGTCTTTCTACCAAACTACACCCGCTAACTGTTTCACCTTTTAGATGGAAAGTCCCTTTGAGCATCCCAAAACAGGTGCCATCTAGTTACATAACATTGGAGAGAAGGCAGTCATCTCTACCAGTATCTCCAACACTCACACCAAAACAGTCTAGATTGATAAATAGCACTACAGCACTGCAAAAATGGGTATTTTTGAATTGGGGGTGAACTGTCTCTTTTACTAAAAAGATTCATTACTGATTCAATATTATTGCACCTGCAAGATTTCTTTATGTCTGAGGAGTATTTCTGCCTTCAATGAGCCTCTGACCAACATTTATATAGGCCAGACCCGAGCAAAACTTCCCTTTTTTGGTCTTCACATCACACTGACCCAGTTTCAGAAAAACAACAGCAATCAGTGTAGCAAAAGGCACATGGAGCTGCTGTATTTAGACATACGCAGAAAAAAATGTTAAACAAAACCCAAAGTCAAGGTACTGAAAACTATATTCAAAGTGTGGTTTCCACTGCACTGCCTCACTTTCATCAGTTTGGGATCAGGCTGCCCCTCTCCCTGAAGCTGGACCCCTCCATGGCCACACTGTGGTGTAGTTTCCGCCCCAAGGGCCGGCTGGGCGGGGGTGGATCAGGCCATGTTGGTTTTGACTGAGTTTCCTGCTGTAGTAGTAGGTATAAAATTAGAGTTTTATGTGAAAAGGAGGGGGGGTGGGGCAAACACATGGTTGTGTTGGGATACAGAGGAATGTAACCTACTTTTCTGTCAACAAATGCCTGTTTGTACGGCTGGTGCGTGATAATGGTAGATAAAATGCGCGTGAAAAGAGACAATGTTTGTCGAAAACATAGTGTTTACAAATTCTGTGACAATCTGAGGTTCATGAGGGCAAGCTGAGGCTAAATTTGAAGCCAACCAAGGCCAGTGAACCAACATCAGTCCTGGTGCTTCATTCTGCAGCTTGTTAATTGCAGTTAACTACGTCCACCTGGCATCCCAGGTGAGCGGGTGATCTGGCCCTGATTAGATGCATACAACTTTACATTTTAAATGTTCAATTGCACACAATGCATTGAAGACAGATTCTTACAGTTTTCATTTTAAAGCTAAGATTACAAAGGCAAGGATGAACTCACTGATAAGATCTCCCTTTCTGCTTGTAGGTGTGCTTATCAGTAACATCAGCTGGTGCAGAAATGTAAACCCGAAAAACCTGCAGAAACTCCACCAACCACATTTTGCCTCTCACAGCTCAAGATCTGGTGAAATGAATTCTGGTCTCTGCTGACACCTGGTGGACTGAGATTCTTAATACAGTTCACAGAGTCAATGATTGTGCATTTGGGACTGAAAAGAGCGAGTTTACACCATGTTAGACATGAGAGAGACATTATACTCTCCTACACACACACACACACACACACACACACACACACTTGAGAACCCATTTTGCATTACAATTCAAATGTGTGCAACCATGACAAATACACAGCAGCAGGTTCATATCCTCACTTACACACACATACACACACACACACACTGTAGTGCAATGATTCCCAGTTTTTTTCCCTAAAGGGACCCCTTTTCTATCATTGAGTAGATTGATGACCCCTGAAGTGGCATTTATTATTTTCATAATCAATGCATAACAATCAGAGTAAAGAACAACTAATAAAGTGAAAAATTAACTGTGCTGATCCCTGAAGTGTCATCTCTGTGCTGGTTGATTTACCCAACTATGCTCTTTATATGCAGGCAGATGATCATTAGATCAACTGGGAACACCTGAGAGTGTTGCAGGATTATTTAAGTCTGCATGCAGCTGGTAGCTTGTCTCTGACTCAATTTGCTGCTGCTGTATCTCTTTTTGCCTCTTTGGTTATGTTGCTTCAGTTCTGTGTTTTGTTTTTATGCACCTTTACAACAACCACATGCATTTTTTTACCAGTGTATCAAATCCACTACTGACATAACTGACTTCCAGGCTGTAAATATTTAATTTTTATTTGGCCTATTTTGGTTAAATGAATATATTTTAAACAACTCTGCCATGGTTTGTCTCTATTTTGTTGTGGTGATTTGACCTAGGTCATAACAAAACCCAAATAATAAATGCAATAAGTGCAAGACATTTATGTAATGAGTAATTTGAATGAATTTTGAGTAGATTTATTTTAATTGTTTAAATAACTTTTAATGCTTTTTTTCTTTTTAACAATCATACATGCTTAACAGGCTTTTTTTGGAGGCAAATTCAGTGTTTTCTTTCCCTGATGCTTGACCTTTGTTCTATAAGCTGTTTGGTTGTTTTAACAGAGTACTTGTTTAATGCATGACGAGGCTGATAAGACATATCATAAGACAAAAAAAAAGGGTCAGAGCAGACTATACCTGCTGAGGAGACTCAGGTCCTTTGGAGTACAGGGAGCACTCCTGAGGACCTTCTTTGACTCTGTAGTGGCATCAGCCATTTACTATGGAGTGGTCTGCTGGAGCAGCAGCATCACGACTGCTGAGAGGAAGAGACTTGACAAACTTATCAAGAAGGCCAGCTCTGTCCTGGGGTGCTCCTTAGACTCAGTGCAGGTGGTGGGAGAAAGGAGGATGATGGCTAAGCTGTCATCCATGCTGGAGAACGACTCCCACCCCGTGCATGACACCCTGACTGCACTGGAAAGCTCCTTCAGTGACAGACTGCTTCACCCCAAGTGTGTGAAGGAGCGCTACCGCAGGTCCTTCCTCCCTGCTGCAGTCAGACTGTACAACCAGCACTGCTCCCAGTAGACCACACACAACAATAACTGACTCCACTTGTACAGCTTAATACCACAAGTGCAATTTCACTTTCACTCATGCAACTGTAAACATTCTTTATTTAACTGTTGAGTTTCTCGGTGTTGTAAATACTGTATATATTGTTTGTTTATGTCGTCCTCTGTGCTTTATTTCCTTCATCTTTATCCTGCACATTCCTTGTTTTTGTACTTATTTATTAATATAGTTTATTTTGCACAGCTATCTTTCTATTTTGCTATCCCTTTGCTGCTGTAATGTTGGAAATTTCCCCACTGTGGGACTAATAAAGGATTATCTTATCTTATATCTTCTGTTCGGACCTTTACTGCGTCCTTATCCTGTGAGGCTATTTTTAAATAAATGTCTTCAATAATAATCTAAACAAAAAAAAGTTTTCTTCTCAGAAATTATTTTTTCTTAATTTTTTTCTACACCTCTTAAAATCAAGCCAGCTTTGCAACCTCCTGTCAAGCTTTGCCGACCCGCCGTTAGGGTTGGACTGCCAGGTTGGGAACCACTACTGTAGTGCACAGCTGAAAAAAATGTATTAGTAAGCAGAATAATTAAAATTTTAAGTTATTTTAAAACAAAACAGTTTGTGCTGCTTTTATTATTAATTGTAGAAACAGTGGAGTTCTAGGCGTTAAGTAGTGCATAGAAGCCTCTTGAAAGGTCTGTTAAACAATTTACACATGCTGGGGCAAAGTTTGGTACACATTATAATCTGGGCCCCCAAAAAATACAGTCAGTTAACTTTAGTGCAGACCTATGTGATTCGAAACACTTACCTGTTTTATAACATTCAACACTAACAGGACATGAAGCCCCGAAACAACAACATAAACACTTTGTCTTTTACAAAAGACGGCAAAGGTGTCGATTCTCCTCCTGGTCATTGTCTGATGGCTGAAAAAGTGTCTTTGAGTGATTTGTTCACTTCTCAGGGAAGTGCTCCAGTTTGTGTGTGTTGTCAGAGGTTGATAGTGGGACATACCAGCATTTGATGATTTAGTCCATGTCTTTGGTTTGTGGAGATCTTGGCAATGTCTGACCTAAAAGGATCATACCTGACTTTTTGCACATTTTTGCCCATTTACTAAGAACCACATATATTTTCTATGAAGTGAACCATTTTCCAAAGCATATTACTCTTATCAGTCTTAAATATTTTCAAATGGATTTTTCTTAATCCATTTCCTTCAATAAAGACTATCTTATGTTTTCAAATGAACAAACATCTCTTTTACTACTGCAGTGTTGGTATACAGATGAATAAGTCTCATACAAGTGAATAAACAGTAGGAGTCAAGCTACCAGATAACAACTCACATCCCTAAAGTCAAGCATATCTACCAGAAATACAGATAATGATATTTCATACATTTACAGTCTTTTCTGTAATACTGTTGTCAACAACGACAAACCAAAAATGTTTGAAGCTATTTCAGTCCCGTTCTAACAAAATCATACCATTTCTCTGCAGAAGCTGTCCCCCCAAAACTTTTTAAATGTGTTTTTCAGGTGGTAAACTTGGACCGAAATTGATTTCTAACCCCCAAATTCCAATCAAAAACAAGAAAACAGCTTGAAATAAGCAAAAAAGTACTGAAGTACTGTAAAAAACAAAACATGTCTACTTCATAATTTTCACTGTGATCGCTTATATGTACCAAGAATGTTTTAAGTGGATTTTATTACTATATCAGAAGAGTTGATACAATTGTGACTCGGATCTGGTGGAAAAATGGCGCTTTTCTCACTTTCCCTGTCTGATTTTCTACTGTGTTGTGTCAAATAAAACGCAAAATGCCCTAAAAATTATCTAAAAAAACCAAACAAAGCTAAAATACTTTGCTTTGGAAAATGGTCAGCAGTAATGTAATGTATAGTTGATATTTAATAAATAGGCTAAAGCATGCAAAAGCACCTGTATGGTCCATTACTACGGCAGACATACTTGGGGATGATCCTAAGTTCTTTTCGCAGGTTTGGCAATAAGTTGTCTTTCTCTCTCAAGCTCCTTCTCACGTTGCTGCTCTTTCTCCAGCGCCTCCTTCTGCTTCTGTTGCTGCAGCTTCAGAGCTCTCTTCTGAGAGAAAACAACAGTCAACATTTAATCAGTGTATGAACTGTTTCAGGGGAAACTTCGGTATTTTTCAACATGGTTCCTGTTTTCAGTTTTTGTGTCAAAGAGACTAATAGAGACAACAATTTCTGAAATATGTTCAGTATTGAGAGAAACCAGCGCAGCCACAGCAGCAACACTGGCCGCTGTTTAACTGAGCAATTGTACACTGTCAGTTTGCATCCACTAAACATGCTTATTTTTTGCCACTGACAGAATCAGACTGTTATCGTAAGGGCCTGACAACATTACAGGAAAAAAAAACAAACCCCTTTAGGAGAAGTCTTGCTCTGAAATCTTGTGAGAGGTGACTTGTTGCAGAAAAACAACAGTGGAAATGTGAGTGAGAGTTAGAGAGAGGTGTGCTGGGAAGAGTTTGCTTTGTTGAAGTGTAGAGAGTGTAGCTTAGTGTCATCTTAAAGGGTTTTTTTTTATCATGGCTGAACATTTAGCTAATTTCGACAATGTGGAAAAGTCTTCAAGATTTCAGAACAAGGCCTCTGTTTGACTGAGACTTGCTAAAACACAATAACAAATAGAGCGGACCAGTGAAAGGTAAAGAAAAACATTTAATTTCTCTGTAGGTTCTTTCCTGTAACGTTTTCAGGCAATTAAAATAACAATCTGAAATTGTCAGTGGCAAAACTAAGCACTGGAAATTGATGTCGCACAAATGCCTGTAGGGATTACAGTGCGGCTCTTTTGCTGCATCAGCTGCTGTGGTCTCTCTAAAAACTGAGGCAATAGTCAAACAAAAGATCTGCACACTGTATTAAAAGCTCCCAGTAAATTTTAATTGTGAAATGTTTCGATCTAACAAAAATACAGCATGCGGATCTTTTGTATGACTCTTGCTTTGGTTTGATTTTTTGATCCAGCACCTGTAAAAGTCTTTTGGATCTGCGTGCCCTACACCATGCTTGTTACTTTCTTAAAACTCACCCAAATTTCAAAAATGTGTTGTGTCCATTTGTCATTAAGACAAAAACAAAAACATAAGAAAAAGGGTTTAGAAGTTTCCCTTTAATTTGCATCCATCCACCAATATTTGCTGCTTAACTTTGAGCATGGCGACAACTACACTAAAGCAAAAGATTCATGTTAAAAAGAGGTACCTTTAGTTTAGTTGTCTTTTCGTGAAGCATAATCATCTCTTTCCTTATGTTTACCAGTTTATTGTGGTAAACCTTCGCCTCTGTAAACTAAAGACAATAAACTGGATCAGAAATCATTCCTGTGGGCTGGTGTAGAGAATAAAGACAACCATAAATGTGTAAAAATGAAATTATAATTCAGGCCAAACATACCAGTGAGTTGAGGTCCAATAAGGCATTACATTCTCTGAACTTGGTGACTTCTTGGTCCAGTGTGTCCAACAGAATCAGCTGATTTTGTCTGGTTGAGACAAAAATAAGGAGGAGAAAATTAAGTGCACCTTCTCATTAAGTCTCAAAAATGAATATATGCTACTCAGTCAATGACAGGATGTTAATATGTGTCCCGCTGAATTTTACATTTGAGAAAGACACATCAGATTGATTTTAACAGGGTTCCCATTCATTTTCATGGACAAAATTTCCAAACTGTTTCATGACTTTTCAGTGACCCATAATAATTTAATTTAATTATAGCATATATTAACATACTTTTTGGTTGTTCCTTGCGGTAACTTTATTTTTTGTTCTTTTTGTGTCTTAGATTGTTGCTTTGGAGTTGTACATTTTGATTTTGTATTTTTGTTCCACGTTGTCTGTCTGTAACTTTTGTTGCTGTTTTGGGCAGGACACTCCTGAAAACGAGATTTTTAATCTCAAGAGGTTTTTATGATTAAATAAAGGGTGAATAAAATAAAATAAAATAGTCAAACATTGACACATAGTAGAGCTACATTACGTTGACAGCTACAAAGTATTTACTTGCCCTTATATTACATTATGTGAAAGGTAATTCATGGCAGATTATTGTAAATATGTCATTCTACACAACAAAATTTCATGACTTTTCCAAAACTTCCAATTATTTTTTACTAATTCCATGCCTTTTCCAGGATTGGACATTCAGCACATTACAGCAGCTGGTCAACCAATCCACCCAGTCCATCCTGTATCACCCGTTTGTTTACTGCATACTGACGTCTCTGTATATCAATGTCTGAGAATCACATGACTGACTGCTGTGCAGGCAGGGACAGCTTGTCTTTACAGACGTTTCTTATTAACAATCACACACCAATTCACAGAAATTTGTGAGAGAAGATTTTGTAAGACATAATTCTTCACCACTTTCTTTTTAATCTACTTTACCATGAGATACATGGACACAAGACTCTGATGCAAATTCAAAAATGCACTGCAGGAATTGAATGATGTTACCAGCAGGAACATGGCCAAGGAACTGGATGTAATTTTTTTCATGTGAGCTGTTGACTGTAATCAACTCATCCTTCAACTTCAAAGATGTAGCAGGATCAAGGACAAAATTAATTTTCTTTTTTAAACTTGGTTTAAAAAATAACCAGTAAATCTACCTTCTACCTTCTTCTAAAGTAGTTTCTAACATTGCATCCCCCATGCTGTTTTCTGTCTCTTCAAATAAAAAACGTATAGTGAACCACACCGGCTATGCTCCCTGCCCGATACAGAGCATGTAGCCTTGTGATGTGTAGTCCCATTAAGAGCACTTGTAACCCTGGTTTGGTAATACTGAAAAGTTTGTATCTGAATCAGGGCGATCCGATGCAATGTAGCTTTGGAAAACTGGTACAAAAGTAAAATGGTGATCCTGGACAGCAAGACATTTGATTCCCAAATCCACATCACTTTGATCCAGATGAAATGTTTTGAACAACTGGGCCCTGAAGTCTCAGAGCTAATTTAACAAATTTGAGACGTACAAGAGTCCATCTGCCTCGAGCTGCTGACCTCTTTATGCACCCGATGAATTCCCGACACTTACCTTCAAGCTGATTCCTAGCAGGTGTGACTACCCTACAGCCATACTTGAGGCCCTAACTATCACCACAAGAAAACAATACTACTAAACTGGACAGGCAGGAAAAGGGTCAATATCTCACAATGGTTAGATCTCCTAACTTGCACACTTACTTAATGCCACAAAAATGTTGTATTGGATCACAACGTTTCTACCAAAGGTCTTCCTCAGGTAATAGCTTTTTTTTAACAAAGGGGACCACACCCATATATCTAAATATCGGACGCCAATTGGCTGACACGCACCATGATGCAAGTGTGGAAAACCGTATAGAAAAAAACCCCAATGGAAGAAAAACTTCACAGATCATAAAAATATAACAAAACAAGTATAATTGCATAGTGAATACATATAGAGACAATACATGCAGTGGTCATCTTTAGAGAAAATCAATAATATCATCACCATATTTGGCAATACCTAGATATACTGCCATACAAAAAAATATATATACATAAAAATATAATTGTTTTGTATAGTATTTTTGTATGGTTCACTTGGATTGCAGTATATATTTTTATATATATATATATATATTTTTGTATATATTTTTATATACACCTGCATCATGGTGCTAGCCTATTGGTGTTGATATCTATATATATGGGTTTGGTCCCCTTTGTTCAAAAAAAGCTATCATCTGAGGAAGAGCTTTTGTCGAGACACTGTGATCCAATAAAACATTTTTGTGGCATTGAGTAAGTGTGCAGGCATACCTTCCTTTTCCCTACTGTTCTTGAATTGCCCTGCACCTTCACCCAAAAGAAAAAAGAGATGTGCATATAACCCCTCCTTTTTCCTAAAATAGATCTCCTAACACAACAGATACCACTGGAAAAACAATCTGCTCTGCAAAAAAAACCCAACTTGAACAATTCAATAAAATACATTCAACACTTCTCAGCTCTATCATATTGCTGGCGAGCTGATGCCACATTACAGATATAAATGTAAAAACAACTGTGTAGCTGGCAAAGGGAAGGGAAGGAAAAGGAGGAAAGCAGGAAAGGAAAAGAGAAAAGTTTTTTTTAAAAAAGTGTATGTGCATAGTGTGGATGTGTACAAAACCCATATCGCAAAACTTGTTCATTAAATGTAACTAAACCCAAATAATCAATCTTTACGTTTTTGTTATTGTTGTTGTTTTCTTGAATTTATCCTATATCAAATCTAATATCATCACTTTGCTGCCCTAAATGGTGAATAAAGGGTTAAAAAAAAAATTTTTTTTAAAAAAGTGTGGCTACGCTACAACTCTGATACTCTTTATAAACAATCTGGACCCTAAATAATCAAGAGTTGCGGGTCATGAAACATCGAGCAGAGAAATACTCACGTGAGCTCTTGGAGGGCTCGTTTAGAGTTCTGTAGATCTGGTAGGTAGTGAGAGAGTAATCCTTCTGTGAGTTTGTCCACAGCTTTCTTATCCACAAACACGTTCTCTACAGGGGCCGAGCTCTCCAGACACAGCGATTCCTGCTGTGCCAACTGGAGATCTGTCCAAAATTTAAGAAAAAAAATGTATGACGCAGTTTTTAGTGTATTTTGAACATTAAAACACGTAAACATGTTCTAGTATAAACCGCCAGTATAAATATGAACTTGGAAATGAGCATAATATGGGACCTTTAAGTCTAAACATTGTTGTGAAGCCCCATGGTCACTTCCTTAGACCCCTTAGTTAATAGTCAGTCACGACTCACAAGTGAATGAGGATGCATCATCTACCCTATGAAAGGCATAAACTGAGGCTGGATTCAGCTAATATTCACTGAAGTTATTTACTGCGAGGTAGTGGTAGGTATGAGGTGAATGTGTAGTTCAAAGCTGATCTTATGGTACTAAGTACTAATAATCATATTAGAGGACTTTGCCAAGGAACTACAACTCCTTTGGCCAAACCATTGTGGAAATCCAAATATGAAAACATCAAATGGGAATCCATGTGGAATAACAAATATTGTTCCACAAACAAAATTAAAGAAGTTCCCTTTAAAATCATACATTGAATTTATCCTGCCAACCAGGTAATCGCTAAATTCAGAGATGTGGACTGTATCTTTTGTAATAATGATATCAAAAGTATTTGTTATTTATTTTATGAATGCCTCTGCATTCAATTATTTTGAAAGGAAATAGAAAATTATTTCGTAACACTGACTAGTTCCAATAATTCGATAAAAAAGCAAAACATAATATTTTTGTATGATAAAACGGACTTGATAGTCACAAAATGTTTTTTTGAATTTTTTATGAAAAATATTACATTTGTGAATGTAAATGGACTAAAAAAAACAAAATAATAGTATTCAAAATAGAAATGAACATTTCATCCAAACTTACACAGACTGAAAGACAGCAAAGCCGAGAAAACACTGGACATTTGTAATTCGTTAAACATTTTTTTTTGATAAATTGGTTGATCCCCCTCTGTATATATGTAAATAGTTGTAAATAGTTTGTCCTGCATGTTTTTTGTCCTGTCTTTCTGATGTTTTACTTTCAGTGTCCAATTTCCTGTTTGTTACATAACTGAATTTGTAAATATGCTTGAGCCATGTATGGAATAACTGGAAAAAAAAAAAAAAAAAAATCTTTATACAGGATCATGCAGCCTGGTCATGGCAGGGCAGACAGGTGTACAGAGCACACACACCTTCACTGTGTGGAGGTTCACTCTGGAGCGAAGGTCCTTCATCTTCCATCTCCTCTACCTCCATGCGAAACCACTCTGTTCACCCACACTGCTTTTATCACCTGTACAAGAGTCATAAATAAAAGACAGACAGGTTTTATCAGATAGAAACTATCAGCTGAAGGTTAGCTTATCACATCACATCATTGAGGAAGTATTTTAGCTAGCTTGCTGAACTGCCTCATAATGTGAACAGTGTGACCAATTAGCAACCAGACAACCTGTAAACATGAGTCAGCGCCGTCTTACCTCTTTGACTGTTTACTAACAGTAGCTCTAGCTGTGAGGAGTTGATTTATTTCGACTAAAACGCAGAAGAAACAACCACAATTCTGGATTTGTTGCAACGTCTGGAGGGAAAAAAAAACATCATGTGATTCGTGCGTCGTCACGTGACTGCGGGCGAAACCAAACTTGCTAGTGTTATTTCTGAGACCGGAGAGGGCTGTCTACGACTCTGATGTTTACACCAGTATTACCATGACAGTCCTTAATTTGATGACAAACTAAGTTAGTACAACGTTAAAGTACATCCATCGGGTAAGTTCGGCTTTTATTTCTTTAAAAACTACCACGCTACAACGGTTGTTTGTGTGTCGCGAGCTCAAATGAGAAGATAGCTAACCGTTAATCGCTAGCTTGTTTCTGTTTAGCCGAGCCTGTTTTTTGAGAGTTTGTCAGATCATGAGGGGGGTGAGAGTGACTCAAGGACTTTTATTTAACATATGAAGTCACCAACTTTACTTAAATAAATGTTGGGATTACGAGTTGAAATTGCGGAGCTGCCCGGACGCCGGACGTGTAACGGTGCTCTCCGGTGTCACTTTGGTGATGGTAACGGTGATTTATTTCGGTAATTCAAGTTAACGCGATTGCGTTAAATCGAAAGGAAAAACAAAACGAAAAACAAAACAAGCACACTAAATATATAGACAGAAAGGTGAAAGTTTAAGCTGAAGCTTATTATAACTTATTCACTTACGCACTGCCATTTAAAATCTTGTGTTTTCCTTAATTTTCTAAGTTTTTAAAATCAGAATAAAACAACAACAGGACAAAAACGGGAAACAGTAACTTGATTCTGTAATATTTCATACTGAAATATAATCATACGTTGTTTTATAGCTATTCACCACCACAGTTTGATACATTTTGTTTTTCAAGTTTTATAGTGAACTGCACAGTGTTTATATGTTATCACAGCCATTCCACAAGTTAACTCCTCTGATAGATACACATCAGCTCTCTATGTTTGTCCTTACCCTGTGTTTTCTGAAAATACATCTGTTTCCTTAAGTTAATACTTGTTCCCTCTGATTTCAAACAGCCTCTGAATACAGGTAGAAGGATTTTTTTTAATGTGTACATTATTTGTGCAGTTTTGAAATCAACTATATCACAGAATTTTAAAGCATGTAAGTTAATAAATAGAGGGAGTAAGTAAGTAATGTATGGAAGTATGAGAGCACAATATAGTATACATAATGACTTATGGATGAAGGTTTCTTTAGTTTTATATAATAAACTTTTGTTTCTTTCTTTGTCTCCTCTAGGTGCAAAAATGGAGTAGAAAATCCAAGATCTCAACCCAAAGAAATATGAATGATTACCTCAGAGGACAGTGATCTACATACAGAGCTCATCTAATTATTAAAAATGTCAGGTGGGAACCTATTGAGCAGGGTACGGTCCGCCTTCAGGAGGGAGCGGAGCGACTGGGACCTGAGCGACACAGCGCCCTTTGACTTCTCCGACGAGCTGGTGGAGGATGAGACGCCCAAATTCAACAAGCTGAAGGTGGTGGTCTCCGGGGAGATGTCAGACTACTCTGCCGGAGCTCCGTCCAACGGGGTGGCTGTGAACACGCTGGTGGTGGCGGATGATGATGACTCCCTGCTGGACTCCTCTTCCAGCCTGGGTAGCCCGGGGTTAAACATGGACCCCTGTGACAACTGCACAAAGAAGAGGGAGATGATCAAACACAAGAGAGTGATGAAGAGGCTTGTCATTGCAGCTTTGCTTTATTTCCTTTTCATGACAGGTGAAATCATAGGTAAGCATGTGCAGAACCTCAAACTACAAAACTGTTTTATAACTGTTTCATATCAGGGAGGCTTTATGCCTTTTACAGAGAAGTGGAGGACAAACAGCCTTTGAAGATGTTTGTCTTGATAAGGCTGTTAAAAGGAAACTGAGTATTGCAGGAACTTTACATGATCAAACAGGTAGAGGCATTGCTTTCACTTATCAACAGTCAAGTAAGTTTAGAAAATGAACTCTGATGCCCCCTATAAAGTTGGTTTCCACCAGCATTTTTTTTAATGTGAAGGTGCACCATTCACAAAAATGACCTTTGCTTACGTCATAAAACATTAACTTTGGAAAAATGAGCAGAGGGAGCTGAAGTTGAATAATCATTTATCTGATGCAGTTTTTTTTTTGAAAGGAAGCTCTGTAATGTTGGTTTCAGGGTAGTTGTAGCTGTGGCTGAAACATGGGTTGTACACATCTTTATATTATCAAGTCCATCACTCGTATCTCATAGCTCTACATCAAGACCACAGTTGCTGTAGTTTCTGTCAGTGTGAAAGCAGCCGGAGGCCCTTATAAGTGATAATACATGTCAAACTGCCATATCAACCTCTTAAAGTTCGTCCTGCTGACTTGCCTATGCTGAATCATTTCCTAGATTAATAATTTTAGTCCTTATAAGGTGCCCATGTTGGAAAGTTTACGTCAGTATGACATATGAGATGGGGCTCTCATTTTTTTTTTTTATCAGTCAGTTTTTTCTAATGAAAAAGTGGTTACTGACTTATTTTTGCTGATAGCGTGTGACAGTTCAGCACTTTTTAAATCAGATTTCATTTTCCAAGAGTCACTTTGGATCATATACTTTTTTTGTCACTGTTTGGAAAATTCAATTCTCCACTGAGCGAATTATCACAAAAAAAACTTCAAATGTACCTGTGGTTTCTGTGAGTTCACAGCATACCCAGAAATCCAGCTTTGAACCTTGCTCTTGGTGTGTGTCTTCACTTGAGCTGAAGCCCGTATAAACTCTTCTTTCGTATCTCAAAATCAGTACATGTATAAATATGTTTGAGAGATCTCAACAGATGTTATTTTCTTTGTTCGCATTGTCTTTTTCTTTCAGGTGGTTACGTGTCAAACAGCTTAGCCATAATGACTGACGCTGTGCACATGCTAACAGACGTGGTAGGCATTTTATTTTCTCTGCTGGCCCTCTGGCTCTCCACCAAGCCACCCACCAGGAGGTTCACGTTCGGACTGCATCGCCTCGGTGAGTCTCTGATCTCAGACCCACCCCTTCACACTTCCGCTTTCCACTTCCTCTCTGTCTCTGCTTCTGCGTGAGACCAAAGGATACGTGTGGTTTTGTTGCAAATGAATCAGTTCAAAGAAGAAAGTGTGTGCTCTGCAGTGTTCAAGCGAGATCAAATTTCAGACATGATATTTTTAAGTTTTATGAGAAGAAATGCAGATGAATGATATTTCTACCAATATCTAGTACACTTTGATTACATGAGCTGTTACCAAAATTAATATTTGTCATCATTACAACACTATTGTGTGTGTCTAGTTTCCACCAGTGAAGTTTACCTCTTACAGTGTGACTGTGGTGTTCGATGCTGGTAGATGTCTAGCAAATATTGCTTTATTAGTACCTTTCCTGATTTACAACAAAACTCTACACTGTTGCCAAATAGCTGCAATCACTCATGGAGATAAGAACCAGTTTTGTTCTAACATAGTTGAATATCGATAACAATGTTACTTGCAATAAAAAAACAGATATTAAAGCGTACTCAGTTCTTGACTCAGACTTGCACAGTGCAGTGTGTATAAACTGTTTTGGTTCCTATTAACCATACGTGAGTCTTGAGGAGCTGCATTATTTATTCATGGCCAAACTGAAACTTACACTATTTATTTACTAACACAAGACAACTTTACTGTGGATTTATTCTCTGCCCCGAGCGGAGCCACCGTCAGTCTGTATCTGTCACGCTTGACTACATGCTCGCTATGCACTGAGCAATTCATATTGGAGCAACACTTTTATAACACCAGATCTGATTCTCAAGTACGCGATCTTGCCTGTGTCCGTCTTAACCCTTTGAAATGTGGATTGACATCACTTTTTTGTGCTGTGTTCACATGCCTTTCACAACTTTTTGGACCTTTGTGAGTGAGTTGGTTGGATTTTTTTTAAATGCATAGGAAAAAGGAAATTAGCAGCTTGAAACATGCGAATAACAAGAATTTAGTAGATTTCAAAAATTATTTAACAAATAAGCGAGGGAAAAATGTCTAGAAAGCAATACTTATAACTATCATAATTATATATTGGAAATATATTACAGAATTATTGTTGTTCTTAAGCATTTTTAAGGCATTTTCTTGTTTATTTTTGTTTGTTACTTTACTTTTATTATTTATTTATTTATTGCTGGTCTGGACCCCTTTTATGGGGTTACTCAGCTTGCTTTCCCCAGGGGCCACTTTTCAAAATGACAAGCGGCCAGGGGCCATTTAATAAATAAATGTTACTAATATTTATCAGAATAAACACAGAAAATCCTGTCACAGCATCCCCATGTAGATCAGGTGTGCACAGGTGCATTTCTAGGATTTGAGGACCATGAGGGGCTTAGCTCAGACCTGTGTTGATTTTTTTAAAGCTATATTTCGATGTATTTTATGCACTCTTATTTACATTTAAAGTACCAAAAATGAATCAATTCATTTTTATTTTAATTGGAAAATGGTCGCCGGGCCACCCAGCACCCTATCGGGGGCCAGATTTTGCCTGCGTGTCAAAAGTTGAGTATTACTGCCATATAATAACTCCCATAATAAACAAATACAAAAGGGGACTTCCTGACCAACTATTCTCTGGATACAGTCATGAACTGATGTCAAAAAATAGCATGCTTTGGTGCAGTCCCATAGGGCATGAGTTAACTTCCTCTCGTCAGCACCCGGGGTCATGTTTAAGCTACATACAGCTACATTAAGCACACATAAAAGACATAATATCATTTATATAAATGGAGATCAAGAAAAGGTCCAAACTCTCTTTTGGAATTATTAGATTTTAACAGATTGGATCATTTAAATTTTTTGAGTTGATACTTAAATCTATCCAGTATATCACGCCATTGTATTTGGCAATATTTGTCTATTGTTTCCTACACCACTTTCCTTCCCTGTACTGTTCAGTTAACCATTGTTATTCATCCTATTCAAGCACATTCTTCCTGTTGAGATCAGTTTTTTCCTTCCAGCTGCTCCTGTGTTTGTTGTTATGAACATGTTTTGTATACACAACTGACTGTGATTTCCTGACCTAGAGGTGGTATCGGCAGTCCTCAGTGTGGTGCTCATCTACATCCTGACGGCCATCCTGCTCTACGAGGCGGTGCAGAGGACGGTCCACCAAGACTTTGACATAGACGGAGACGTCATGCTCATCACTGCAGCTGTCGGAGTGGCTGTCAACCTCATGTAAGAGAGACGCTGATGGGTAAATGTGTGTTTAGAGAAAACTGGGAGGCTGTCACAAGCTGAAGTACAAAGACACTGAGTGTCAGCAAAAATTCAACAGTTCATCCCAAAGTACTGTCTTTAAATGCACTTTATTAGCTTTAAATTGCTGATCCTCAGTGTTTGACCATATATACTAAAGACTCACCAACTGCAGTGAAATCATGAAGTATACATGTAATGTCAACACCTAAATCAAATCCCCCTTTCTTTGTTTTTGTGTCTTTTAGAATGGGTTTCTTGTTAAACCAAGGTGGTCACCTTCACTCTCATGGCCATGGTCACTCTCATGGCCACGGTCACTCTCACAGCTCGAGTTCACAGCCGGCTGGTTCAGGTCAGCCGCAGAGGCAGCACGGCAGTCTGGCTGTAAGAGCTGCTTTCATCCACGCTCTGGGAGACCTCGTCCAGAGTATCGGGGTGCTTATAGCTGCCTACATCGTCCGCTTTAAGGTACCTGCCCTTTCTAAAGAACGGTTTGCCAACTTGCCAACGATTTAGTGATAATTATTAACACAGCTGTTTTTTAATGTTGCTTCCATGAACTTTCTCTTTCTGTTTCTAAAATGTCTTTTGTCTAAATTAATTTAACTTTTCTTTCAGTAGACTTGCTTAATTCCCTTTTCTGCTATACAGCTACATTGTGGATAAAAGTAATTTGTACCTGCCAAAATAAAAATTTACTTATTGAACCTACTACTGGTCATTTAGAAAGTGTTTGACCTTTGTCAGAAACACCTTGTTGAAGTAGAAGGGCAGTCGGAAAGAGCACAACTGCTAGGGCCCAATGCCCCACAATCCTGTAATGTAATCAAAATTAAAAAATATTTTGGGTTTCTGCCCCATTATTCAGATCTGCATCAAAATTTAATGTGTTCTTCCTTGGCCCTTGCTACACCTTTCCACCAAGTTTCATGAAAATTGGGCCAGTAATTTTTCAAACCAAGCAGAAAACATAACCTCCTTGCAGGAGGTGATAATTATTGGCAGTCATACATTTTCCGTTAATCTATTTCTGTGTAACTGTTGGCTGTAATCTGGTTTTAAATTAAACTCTTGAATTGAAATTACTTGACATTTACAAACGGCCGACATGGCTCAGCATGCAATAGGTGCATTCATTTTAGTAACTAATTATACTTCAAGAAAACTTTAACTGTTAGTTTATCTGATGTAACTCTGACTTCACAGCCGGAGTTTAAGTTGGCGGATCCTATCTGTACCTACATCTTCTCTGTTCTGGTTCTCTTCACCACATTCCGCATCGTACGAGACACAACCGTCATTGTGCTGGAGGGTGAGTCTTTGGCCGTAGTCCCAGAGTCCTGTCAGATGATGTTGTGTCGTATATAGAGTGGTGTAGGTGCAGTAAGGTGTTGTTTGTATCTTGCTGTGTCAGGTGTTCCCAGACATTTAGACACTCAACGAATCAAAGAGGACCTTCTGAAGCTGGAGGACGTCCAATCGGTCGATGAGCTGAATGTATGGGCGCTGACAGCTGACAAGACGGCAGCCATAGTGCATCTCCAACTCAGTGAGTAGATTTATGACATCACTGCATGCCATAAGGGAGAGGGAGTACAGTCAACTCTCTAATCTGTTATTCAGACAAAGCAGTAATAGTTGCCCCTATTTACTTTTTCCTTTTTAGTTTTCGAACAAAAAAACAAGGTATTTTTTTGTCAGCTCTGTAGAGTGATTATTGATTTAGTATGAATTATTTAGTATTAACAATCTACAAATTTCTCACTTATAGTTTTTGCAATGCCATTTATGTGAAAGTAGGTAATGGTAATATAATATAAAGAGGCTCCAGAATATATTATACAACATCTCTCCTGATTTTTTCTGGTGTTTTAGGCCAGATTTATGATTAATCATTTTTTGTTATTTTTTTTGTCTTGTAACTCTAAAGTGCAGTGATACAACTAATGATAATTTTCATTAGGACTGATCAACAGATTATTTTTTTGACCATTCCATTAATTGCTTGGTCAATAAAATGTCAGAAAACGGTGAAAAATGTCATCACAAGTTACTAATCAACAGTCAGATATTAAAATGTATTCAATTTGTTATCATATAAGGCAGCAAATGTACTTTAACTCAAAAAATTAACCAGCAATTATGTTGATAATCAATTAATTATTTAAGTTATTTTTCAAACAAACAAACAAAATGTGATTTCCTAGGACTAGTTCCTAGTCCAACATCTTTGGTTTTACATACAGTAATTTTAACATTTTGGAGTTAAGAAATGTTGGTTGGGCAAAACAAGACACTGATGAAGTCTCTTTAGCTTCTAGGATATTGTTACAGGCTCTTCTTGCTGTTTTCTTATGTTTTGTTGACTGTATGATTAGTCAAAGAAATTAATCAGAGACCAATATAATGGTTAGTTATATACTTCTTTAAGTGCCCCAGTTAACCTTTACTGTGAAATTGACTCACTTAACTGGAATGCATTTGTTACTCATTTAGTTAATTTCTGTGTTGTTCTTGATAGGACGTGTAAACATTTCTGCTGTGGATAAAGTGTATTGCCACACACAGTGCTATAGGTTATCTCATTAACTCTTTAAAACCTGAGCAAATGAGCGACTTAACAAGAAATTGCCCAAAAATTAGCAAGACATTAGTAAAAAGTTACAAGAAAATTAGCTGAAAATTATCAAAAAAAGGTAAAAGCGCAAAACTAGAGGATGACCAAAAAAAGTGCTTGAAGAAAATAAATTTTCTTCAAGATTTTCTCCCTCTTATTTAATTTTAGGGTCATTTTCTTGTTACATTTTACTTTTTTTCTTTTTGTCAATTTGATTGCCTTTTTCCCGTGTTATGAAAAGAAATCAAACCAGTTTGCTCATGTTTCAAAGGTTTAATTACTTGTGATAGGCATATGAAACAGCACAAGAGAAGTGATGTTGATCCAGTTTTCTAAGGGTTAATTCTCAAATGCATTTGTGCGTTCACAGCGCCCTCTAGTGCCAGCAACTGGGAGGACGTCCAGGCGAAAGCCCGCCACTTGATGCTTCACACCTACGGTCTCAGCAGGTGCACAGTGCAGGTGCAGACACACAGGCTGAGGCCGGTACACAGTTGTTCACACTGCCAGCAGCCCAGCGCCTAAAAAGAGAGACTCGTGCTTACTTTGACTTCCACAGTGCATTTCATGGAGCCAGGAGAGTTCAGCGGAGGGGCCTGGATGTCACAGCGCTGTCACAACTCAGTGCCATAGCAGGAGACATAGTATGTAAGTAAAAGAAGACTGGTGCCAAAGGACAGTCAATGAACCACACGTTTCTAATTAGAGGATCAATACAGCATCCAGGGACCTTATGCACTTACGCTCACAAAGCTTTCGGGGTGGAGTTTGAATGCTTGAAGTCTCAGATGAGAAGAATGCTCTTAATTCACCATTGCAGCCTATTCCAACTGTTAACTTTTTTTTTTTTTGTATTTTGATGTTTGATTTATCACACCTGATGTTTTGTCGTCAGATGTAAATTTATGTTACCGGGTGTGAGGACTGTAAACTAAGATTGTATTATTTTATTGAGGATGTCAGCAAATGAAAAGTTACCTCATGTCATTGGATAATAACTGTGGTCGCAGTGCATATAAGCTGTCCGCCTCACCACCGGCGCATAGAGAGGCGAAAAAACCCTTTATCATTGTGTCACTTTAGCAGACAGGACATCTCATCAAATGCACTCAATTATTAATATTCTTTAGCCAAAGTCTGTTTAACACAGATTTTTTGAATGCATTAGGTATTCTTAAAACAGTCTGTACTGACCAATACTTCAAATGTCAACACTTAACATTTTAGCATGTCTCTTAATTTATGGGAAGCACGCAACTGACAATCACAGTGTGACTGACTTTGGAAAAGGATAAATGCTACAGTGGTGGGACCGATGTCAGTACGGCTCCAGCTTCACACTCTATGCTCAGCTTTATTTCATATCATTAACTGACAGTATAACAATGCGGGCAGGTATTTGGAGTCATCAGTATTTCAGAGTTGCAGTGTTTTCAGGGAGGGAGGTGTGAGTTGAAATTTGCCAATAAAGGTGTTAATAGTGTTTTCCCTAAGAGGCTGTGAAGAGGGTTTGTGGTAAACATTTTCATGTTTCTGGTATTAATCATAAAGAGAAATCAGGAATTGGATCACTGTTTTTGTTTATAATTAAGTATTTAATCTCTCAGTATTTTGTTTTCCTGATAATTTCACAAAATCTACAAGGAGATACCATAGGCCAAAACATTTTTTTCATGCACTTTTGATATTTTGGGCTATTCTGCTACCGTACATTGGTGTAGATTTCCAGGGGGATGCAGGGGAAACGTCCCCCTCAATATTTAGTATGCATTTGTCTCCCCCAATAAAAACATAAAAGTAGCAGATGACTTTTATCTGACAAAATCAAAGATATTTACACCTTCAGTTGATGCAGGAAATTGACAAATTGGTGCTCCAGAATGCAGACAATTAAGTATTTGATGTGCTTTCCCCCCAATGTTGAAATAAAACCTACACACTTGCTTCCATATGATGTCTTCTTTCAGATTAGTTGAGACAAAATTTCTGTTCTGTGAATTCATGCAAAGGGCACATTTAATTAGATAATGCCTCATTTCATATTAAATCTTCAGAGAACTTGATATACAAAAAAATACCTATCTCGTACATACACCAAACCTTTCAGTTGTATTCCCATGCTGTTAACAGTGGGGTTAAACATACCGGTGTATTGTGAATAGCCTGATTTATATAACATTTTATACAACAGTTAGATCCCACCAAGCAATTTGATTGGTCAAGAGGCATTCATGAGTGTAGTACTCATTCCATGAGTACTGCGTTGGGATGTTTTAACTCTTTATTTATCACTCCACCTTACGGCTGTCATAAACCATTAACTAGGCCTGTGGTAGTTAGCTGATGTTACTGTAGATTGTAATGTAACAGTGCTCTGAGGTCTATTTTTGTCCCTCTGGGCTTCCCGTATGTCAGGGTAAAAATGTAAGTTGTGGCGGGAACTTCCACTCTTTTCGGGGCTCGTGCTTGTGTGTGAGCGTTGATTAGCGAAAATAAAAGTGCAGCAGTTGCTGTTGAAGTTGTCAGACCACATCTCATCCCGTTTATTGTTTTATTAATTAGCCAGTTAGGCGAAGCTAGGTCGCTCGGTTACATTGGTGGCGGTTGTGTTCTTCAGCAAACCGCTGTGGGGGCTTTTCTGTGGACTTGTTGAGCCTTACCCGTGCTATTTAGCTTAGCTGCCTCAGTATAGCTAGCTGGTTAACCCCTGCATGGTGCTTCAAGACTGTTAACTGCTATGTTACGAAGATGTGGCGTCGAGACTTTTACCGTTTTAAACCCGGCACGGAGATGTTTGACAGTTGCTAGCCCGGCGGGGGAGACTGCAGTTATGAGCCGGTAAGGATTATTCCTCCTCGCCTTGGTATTTCAGGAGAGCCACACAATATACAATAGTGTGCTGCAGTTAAGAGACTTTTATTTCACTGGAAACACACAGATAATTGTACATGATACGAAGCAGCTGCCCTGAACATAATATGTAGACATAACTAGAGCGCAACGGCTCTGAACCTAAGGAACACAATGTAGTTTTGTGTTGCTAGGCAACAGCTGTTACTTTCAGCGGTACCGGAACTGTTGGTGTCGGTGGAGCAAAAAAAAAAAAAAAAAAATCATTAGATGAACAGCCAAATCATAATCTGTTGTTGCTTATTATTATTGTTAACTAATATATGACGGTTGTGGCACTGTTGTATAAAAGCATTATCACACTGGAGGTAGTGCTGTTATACTGTATATCATCACGGCTGTGATTATATTTGGCATCTTTGGCCTCGTACCTGTGACTGAAGAGGTACAACAGCAATCCCTCTCATGTGATATGGCTTTAATATTCTGAAAAACACAGCAAAAGTTGATTTTTGAACTTTGATTCTTTTTCTGGAAATGTATACAAAAGACAAATCTCTAATTAGATTTGCAAATTTGAATATAAAATTTCAGAAAACCTAAAATACAAACAATAATTGTCTGTCAGTAATCATGAAGGGAAGTTTAATGGTGATGTCTGGTGTCATGATTCTGGATTTTGTTTGTAGATTGTTTCTTCTTTTATTCTGAAAGTCAGTCACCTCCTGTTTTACTTCAGGTCTTTGTGTATTTTCCCACCTGTTTTCCTGCACACCTGCTTTTTTCAGTCTCCTTAGTCCTTTGTTCCTCATGCCACCCTAGTTTGCGATCAGTTTAATCTTTGTGTTTTTCCTTTGTACTCTGAGTTACTCCTGCCAGCATCTTCAGTTTTGTTGTGTGGCTGTTTTGGATGTCTCGTACCAATTTAAATAAAATCTAATTTTTTGTTTAATTCACATGCTGTCGGGTTCATGAGCTCAGCCTTAACATTTACTTCATTTTATTTTTATTATATTTCATTTTTTTCCTACCCTTTTCACCTGTAATGTTGTATTTGTCATCTAAAAACATATGGAATTTTGTAAAACATATAAAGATATATAGATTTTATAAAACATATATAGAAACTGGTCTGTTGTGTGAGTTGGTGAAATGTTGCTGACGGCATTTAGTGTGCTGTCACTTTTCACCGCTAGGTGATGTACTTCTACAACAGCTGAGAAATCCTTTTTATGACATGATCAGTTTGATAAGATAACATACATACACATTGTTTGCGTTACACCTCTCTATTTACCACCTTTCACTTCTTAAATGATGGTGCACTCATGGGCTGAACGGCAACATAAGACCCAAATTTATGTTTAAAAAGATTATTCTTTACATGATCAAACTGTCTTAAATTGTAGTTTCTCTTGCATTACTAGGTGCAAGTTTGGAGGCAAATAAATCCTTCACCATGGAGAAAAATGAAGTTTCAATACAGTATGAAAAATTAAAAAATTAATAAATACAAGGCTCATTTTCACATGTCAAAGCTGAGTGTCTGTATATTTATCTAGTGGTAAATGAGCAAAGATATAAGAATAAGTATATTTAAAACATGAAAACACCATCTTACCAAGGATTTTCACACAAAACAAAGTTAATGTTTAAAATAGACATATCAAAGGTTTATTATGACAGAATGAGTTAACTGGGAGTGTCTCAGTTTCCAGGTAACCAAAAGCAGGCAACTCCTCTGTTTGCATTGCAGTAGAGCCAATTGTTTACAGCATCCACCTGACCGCCGTGCTTCACCTCAGAGAGCCATAAACTGCTGTAAAGAGCCCTCTTTACTCACTGGTCTCTAAACCAGCGAGAGAAACAATATCCGGGTCAAAAAAAGTCACTCTTTGTGTTTTCACAATAATAGCATTGAAGTGCGCCACTCACACATGGGGATTTCCATTTCTTACTTCTCCTGCACTGTGAGAGCGACTACTTGCTTTACTTGCTGCTCACGTGTTCTGTGGTGTCACTACGTCCATGACCGAGTCACGTACACAAATTCCAGCAACGACATCCTTCCTCTTTGGTCATTGTTTCCCTAAATAACCTTACAGTTGCTTGATAGGTGAAATCAAGTTCTCTCTCACTCTACCTTTATTTTTAAATACAAGACAACTGGAAATGCCTTCCGGACATAAAACAAGTCAGCACTCATCCACAGTATCTCCTGTTTTCATTCTCTAAAGCTATGAAATGTGACTATAAAAGAATAATTCAAAATCAGATTTAAAAACATGTAAAGAAACAGTCGCAGCAAAGAGGAGGGAAATGTTTAAAAAAGTGAAACACTGTTTCTGACATAACGTGCATGTAACAAAACAGGAGAATGGTTTCCTGAAACTGATCAGGAAACAATGTACTCGCCTCTCTCTTTGTTTAGTGTTTAATAATTCATGAAAACCCTTTCAGATTCAGCAGTCCAGTGGCTGTTTGCCACACTACGCCCTAGTCAGACACCGTAGAGGTGTTTTCTGATGTTTTTGCTCTCTTCTGAGATACGAGATGGATGTTAAGAGGATTGTCTCTCATTAGGGAACACAATGGGAGCATTGAATGCTCATGCAGCTGTAAACTGAGCAGATGAGTGCATTTGGACATTGCTTGATGGCAGTAATTACTTTATAGCTGTTCTTCGCCAACAACACCTCGCCATCTTCTTGTCTGCAAACATTTAAACAAAAACTGACTGCATCTTTTAAATAAAAAGTGCAACGATTTAAAAAGCAACATCTTACTTGTTTTTTTTTTCAGCGTTCAAGTTCAGTTCAGCGGTTGACAAAACAATCTCACCTTTTTAGAGGAAATACACCTCTTAGTCTTTATTTTGTGTTATTCCTCGGTAATTGTTGTTATTCCATATCTCTAATCATCAAATAAATTCAATCAATCAACCTTAAGGTCCATTTAGTAATTGTTTTGGAGCTATATGAAGTTTCCTTACTTATCATGAAATTGTAGATGTTCAAATGTTCTCAAATGATTAACTTACCTCTCATAAGATTACACACATTTATAACATGACAACATGTCAAACTCTATCGGCTGATGATGATCATGTGGGAACTTGTGTGGGAGATTCTATTTTCAAATAAATATAAAAATTTAACCTACTCATGTAAAGCATTAGATCTTCTTTTTCTATTTATTGCAAGAAAATCACACTTGCATCAAAATAACATTAATAATACCTTTTCCAGGGAACTAGTTTTGTATGTTTCCTTACTAGCAGGTTTTACTGGGAAACCTAAAACGGGGCCTATTGTTACTATTATTGGGTACACCTGTGCTATTTCAGCTAAGTCATCTATCTGCAGTAAAAAAGTCTAGTCACTGATGCATGTGCTGAATACAAACACAGTTTGAAATGATAGACTGACATTAATCTTTCTTAATGCCAACAATGCATTAGTCAATTTCACAATACACTCGGAGTCGCCCAGCCTGTCTGAAGCACTCAGCCACAAACCCATTTCTCTTTAAAGGAATAGTGTGTCAGTTATTGCTCAGAGTTATGAATGAGGTGATGAGGCAGAAGAACAGGCAGGGAGGGAAACTCAGGACTAGGGACGGCCTAACAGGTGTGCAGCTGGGTAAATGAGGGAGAGGCAGCACAGGAACACAGACAGGGAAAAATGCAGTAAACTGAATCCCAAAACCAAGACAGCACAGTCCTCTTAATGATACACCAATCAAGTGAAAACAAACACAGACCAACTAATGTAGGCCACTTAAATTAGTCTTTTGCAGACACTCAGTCCAGTCTCCCCAAAAATCTGAAGGCATCAGGACACAGCAGACTGTGACAAAATGTGTGCCCCTACTGGGGACTTTGTCAGTGGTGGATAAATTCACATTTAGTGCAACAACAGTTTTTCTAGATCGTTCAAGAATGTAGCTACTCCCCTTGAAATATATTTTTTTAAATCCAAATAGCCTACCCTTTAATCATTTTATGGGTTTCAAAGCATTTTGCCAAAGGACTATGGTTAAAATTAGCCAGATGACTAACACTGGCACATTTACAGAAGTGTTGATTAGCGTGTTGTCCTTATAAATAAGGGAGAGGTATGTGAAAAAGTGCCTAGGGCAGGGGTGTCCAAACTTTTTTTGAATGGGGGCCAGATTAGATAATGTGAAAATACCTGTGGGCCAGCTACTTCTCACATCACAGGGGTTGTTAAAACACATACAAATGACACAAACACAACTGTTTCATCTTTAAGTGGAAAAATGTTTAACTCTTCACCACTCCTGAAAGCAGCAGCCCTCGCTGATCTGTCTGCTACATTGCAGGAAATATCTGGTGTTAGATAACTGTTAAAATTTTGCATATTTTGCCCATGCAGTTCCTACTTGGTGCATGTCTACAAAAAGTATGATTGTCCTGCCATTGTGTGGTGAATGAAAATAAATGCAAAGTGAACTTGCTTTATAAATCAATATAGTGTTAATCACATAGGATATTTTGAAAGACATGCTGAGGGCTGTTTAAAATTGGTCCTTTTGACCTGTCACAGCAGAACATGCACAGGTTTAAATGACAAAATTAATTATGAAAATGAAATTAATTTAACTGCTTCAACAGCAATGTGTTGGTGATGTCAGTGCTGATTTACTGTAATGTGTGAATTCAATGAGCTCATTGTCAGTGTTATTAGTAACAACTGTGTCAGAGAGCAAAAAGCTATATCAGGCTTTAACAACACAGACAATACTTTTTTTTAAAACTTAGATTAATGATTAGTTTTTGTCTTTTCCTTGGACTTGTTGACAAAGACAAATATAGATTACCACCTTACTTTTTCTTTTACTATGCTTTGATGTGTTTACTCATGTAGCCAAATCCAACTTTTTAGCATCGTATTTATAGTTCAAACTCTTTTTGGGAGGCAGATGATGCAAAAAAGGAGATAATACTATTAGTTATGCAACACAAGCCCAAAATATAAGTATCTAAAGACAATAACAGGAATAATCCTTACCTTGACATACAACAAAAACAGCATGCAGCACCATTCCTAGCTAAGTTCAATTTGTAAGCACTGAATTTATAGTGTCAACAGTTTTTGGGAGGCAGATGATGCCAAGAAGAGAAATTACTTTTAGAGCTGTAACACAAACCAAATTATAATAATAATATCTCAAGACAGCATTGCAAATAGTACTGCATAAATATATTTATACTTTGTTGATTTTTAAGAACAAATGCAACACTGTAATGAGAAAGTCATTCAGCATGTTCACAACAATAATTTATTGACACTGTACAATACATTATTTACTGAGTTTACATTTTGTCTTTCATATTTAGACACTACTCACATCTACTTAAAATTAAACACCACAGCTTATTTGATGTAAATGTAGCTCTCTAGCTATGATCACAGACTTCCAGAGGAAGCTTTTCACTTCATGGTAGCATGACTACAGTTGTTCTACAGTTGTGGATGGATGTCCAGAGCCGGGTGAAACCCCACCAGTGGAGCAGAAGCATTTCCGCACACTGACTGTCAAAGCATCCTAGTTTGTGCAGAAAGGATTCTGTTGGACTGATGGGGGGCAGGCAGGTGGTCTCACAGTGGATCTCTCTAGAAGACACCTGCCTTTTTTACTTGGTGAGACTCTTCACCAACTCCAGCTCCTCCACTGGTTTCCACTGCTGATTGATGGTGATGAGCTGCAGCACCAGAAATAAAAATTAGGCTTCATATGATGTATTTTTAAGGTGTTCAACTTTAAGCACACAAGTAGCATGTACAAACATGTTTGGCAACATAGACATGATTGATCTTATGTTGCAATAGCAGGCTGACACTAATCAGATAACATTTCCTCCTCAGTGACTCAGCAGTTTGCAGCTGCACTCTCAAAGATTTGGCTCATATTTCAGTGCCAAGCAAAATAAAACATCTTGTCAAGCTCGTTAAAAATCATCCAAAGATTATAAAATATTGTGTAATGATTACACTTACCTTTTGGGGTTTTGATGGGTCCAGTGTCTCCCATGGTTCTGGGTTTCTGGTCTTGTTTAAACTAAAAACAATGAATGCAAATGAAAGAAAGAAGTCAGATTCAAGTGTGAGAACAGGTAAAAAGTTAGGTGCAATTTAAAGCACTTAAAAAAATAAAGTGAAATGTAGTTTTCTTCAAATTAGAAAAAAGCAATAACACTCACATAACATCAGGTTTAGTTAATAGAAAGTAGATAGAAGCAGTGGTGGCTCCTGTTGCAGCAAAAGCCATGAACCCTATGAGAGGGATCAGCTGAAACACACATGTAAAAAAAATAAATTTTTTGATGTGCATCATAATTTTTGAATGCATGTAATTTCCTACATGGGCTGTAAATCCAATATCCGGACAACATAAAATAACTTTTAACTTAAAATGTAGACGACCAACCTCCTTTTTCTTCCTCAACATTTGGAAAAACCCAACCATTTTTCAGATTTCTTTAACACCTAGAACATAAATTGATTATATTTCCACTTAAAAGTGAGGCTAAGAGTCCATTCAGTGAATTAAAGTCAAAGTCACAGTTGCAGTAGTGTGGGAGGGCTCACCTGTTGTTGCTGAGAAGTCCTTGAGGTCTCTTAGCGCAGCATCCTGTGAGGCGGCTGATGTAGGCTGGATGAGAGGTTAGTACGAGGTGAAAGGCACGTAGACAGACAGAGCTTCCTGCACTGAACCGCACCAGTGGAGTTGAATTCATCAACAGATGTAATTTGATGATCAATAAATTTTCTGAGTGCGCAGCCCCCTCTTGTGGCTACATTGGGAAAGTGAAGGTCAATGGCTCAAAATGTGATGTGATGTGATGAAGTGCTTATCAGTGACAAAACACGAGAAAATACCAGAAGCCATGGATCGAGTTTTACTTATTTTATTTCAGAGCACACACTCTGTAATAATAAAATTTAAAGGACATATGTGGTTTATCATCTGGGTGGTGTTTGATATGCGTGGATCTGCTGGGCGGTGAGAGAGGGGCTCATTTTGCTGAGGGACTGGAGGAAGTGTGTGTGCTTGATGGCAGAAGCCTCCATGTTCTCCTCCTGTAGCGCCAACAGAGCAGCCTGGAAGACAAAAAAAATGTTTTCAGGAATTCTTACTCTGCCCACTGGTCTCTGGATAAATTTAGGACTAGGATTACATTTTGTATTTTAAAAAATAAAGTCTTCACATTACCTCTTTACACAGATTTTCAAGGTCAGCTCCAGAGTAGAGCTCAGTCTTTGTGGCCAGCTCCTCCAGACACACATCAGCATCTATGGGCATCGACGCTGTACACACCTTCAGGATGCAAAGACGGGCCTAGACACACAAATATAGGAGGTAGGTTAATTAAAGTTACACTGATATGCTGATGATACACAGATCTCCCTTCCCCTTGAGGCTAATAACTACAACAAGCATCAAATCCTGGATGGCTTTCTCCAAGTTAATGAGCTGAAGTTTTTTTTAATTTGGACCATTTGACAAAATTATTTCTCCTAAACTTAACCCATTGGCTCCCTCAGTTAAACCACATGCAAAAATTATTATTATTTAATTATTTGAGTTTGACAAACAAATCAATATGTTAAGAAAATTAAGCTTCATGCAGCTATACATCATCTGCAAATTCAGATATATTCTCTGTACTTGTGACCTAAAAAAGCCACACATGCCTTCATAAGGCTCCCACCTTGATTTTTGCAAATCTTTGTATTTTGGTATCACCCAGTCTTGTTTATCTGGCCTCCAACCACTTAAAAATGCTGCAGCAAAAGTCCAAGATCAAGAAAGAAAGAGCAAATTTCTCCCATTTTTGCCTCAATGCACTGGCTGCCAGTTAGCAACACAATTGATTTTAAAATCCTCATGTTTGTTTTCATTATGTAAAAAAACATAGTAGTCCCACACAGCCAAAAACTGTGTAAGGCAAAAACTAAGGTCCACACACTGGAGCTGCCTTAGGGGCAATTTATTATCACCACGAGAAGTGACAATTGGAGCAAACACTCTTCTTCAGACAAGTCTGACAAAGAGCAGTAGCTTTAAATGTCATTTGTGGATTTGCTAATAAATTAAACTTAAAGAGGGCTGCAATGTGGAGACATATCTTAATTGTTTTCAAAGTGTTAAATGGTTTCACCATTTCTTGTATAACAGAACTTGTGTTACACTGTCAGAGAATTGAGATCTTCTGATGAAACAGTTTGTCCCGACATCCAGGACTTGGTGTTACAGAGACAGGGCCATCTATGACTGCACCAAAACTATGGATTTCTCATGACTCACAATTCTCCCCCACTATGGACTGAACTTCAAGATTCATCTTAAAACTCACTTCCACTCATTAGCTTTTAATTGTGCCTAACCAGCTCCACTAACAATATAGTTTTCATTACTATGTAAAATTGTTTGTTTCCTTTCTTTGTTTTTGTTTCTGCTATAAAGCACTTTGGGTCAACTGATTTATGTTTAAAATGCTATATTTAAAAAGATGATTTTGATTTAATAAATTGCTTCCAAAAATGCTCATATATTACTGCTATTATACTCCATTTTAAACAAATAGCTTACTTGCTGGTCCGGTGGTGGGACGTAGATGATGTGGTCCAGTCTGCCAGGTCTGAGGAGGGCGCTGTCTAAACAGTCAGGTCTGTTTGTGGCAGCTACCACCATCACATCTTTGTTGCAGACTTCCTGGCAATCCAGCTGTTGCAGAGCAGATACGGTTTACAGCATAAAATGTTGACTGAATCACCTCCTACTGATCAGATGTGTTAACAGAAGGAGGAGTGACAGCATCAGAAACACTTTTAACATCTGACCTGCTCCTGAGTGCGATTCTCCTCCACTCCCTCCGCCTGGAGGATCTTCTCTGTCCCTCTCCTCTCCAGCGTCTTCAGTCCGACCCCATCCATCTCATTCAGGAGCACAGACAGGAGGCGCGTCTGCACACTGTTCGGTGTCTGACTACTTGACCGCGAGCCAATCAGAGAGTCAATCTCATCGAGGAACAGGATACAGGGAGCACAGGCGCGGGCCTGACGAAACAGCTTCGAGTGGACAGACAGATGCAGGTGTTTATGAAAGAAATTGAAGGATGCAAACACTACAGCCAATCACAGGTGTTATAACAGAAAAGAAAATACCTGAGCTAAAGCCCTCTCTGAGTCCCCGACAAAGGGGGAGTAAAGGTCAGCACCGCCGACAGACAGGAAGGCACAGTGAGACGAGTTGGCTGCAGCCTTGACGAGCGTTGTCTTTGCACATCCTGGAGGTCCATAGAGTAGCACACCGCGGGGCCGACACAGACCCAGACGGACAAATGCCTCAGGGTATAACATCGGCCACTCAATACTCTGATGTTCAGAAACAAGAGAGGACAGATGCAGAGGAAGCAAAACCCATAAATTCCATTTAGTATTTTTCTTTCTCAATTAACAGATGAGATGATGTTTTACATCGTCTAATTCAAACACTGTTGCTCAGTCACCTGTCTTAGCTTGAGTTTGACTTCATCCAGACCTCCTATCTGCTCCCATGTCACTGGAGAGAGCTCTGTCCTGCCCAGGCTGCTCCGCAGGCAGGAGGGACGCACCGCCTTCAGGGCCTCCTGGAAGTGCGTCATACCCATCACCTGCTTTCCTGAACCCTGCAGACAACAATAACAAGGCAGCAATAGAAGAAACACATTCATAAATCTTTGCCTTCAATACACTGAAGGACCAGCTTTTATATAAAAAAAACAAAACAACAACAACATATAAATCTGGGGTATGACTATTATTGCGGATTAAATTATTTGGAATTTTGGTATAGTTTCTCTCTTTTTTTTGTCTTTTCCATTTTTTTTTGGTATGACCTAAACCTAGTAATGAGCCTACACCTTTTCGGTCTACATTCCATATTTTCATTTTGTCTATCATTTTAATTTAAGGCCTTGTTGTTTTTATACTTTATTATGTGCATTCATTTTGGGAAATTATTGATCAAAAGAAATTTCCATATGCCTTTACTATAGATGCACTGCAGTGTGAATATGAGTGCATGTTTTTTAGTGGAATGCCTGATTTATATATATTTTATATTTAAAGCACAACACACTTTCCAAACAGTTGATTTGAGTGTGCCCCAACTCACACATGTGGATACACACGTTAGGTTGCCAAAGAGCCACCATAATACTTGTGTCTAGCTGGAAAGCCGAGCACTAAAGTGCATTTTTCCTGTTCTGCCTAACGTATCAAATCAAATATGAGTCTTTTGAGATACTGTACTGTAATTCAATCTGTAAATATTCTGACAACAGGCATACATTTAGCTCACATGCAGTGCAAATTTTGAGCTAAAAAGTATTAAAATATGAATGTTTTGTTTCTATGTGATACATCATCACTGTATTTACCTTTGAGTTTTCCCGTATAGCGTGCATGGCAGCCTCTGTGCACAGAGCGCTGAGGTCCGCTCCCACATATCCTGTAGTTCTCTGTGCAAGCTCTGCCATGTCCACACTGGGACACACAGGCATCCTCTCACACAGAACCGACAAGATGGCTTTCCTCTGCTGCAAGGTGGGAGCTCCGATGATAATCTGAAGGAGAGATGTAAAAATGAAGAGTCTCAAAGAATGATTTACATTTATTTTTATTTATCAGGTTTATTTTTCTGATCCACACCTCTCTGTCAAACCTCCCTGGTCTGCGCAGTGCTGGGTCTAAGCTGTCCGGCCGGTTGGTGGCTCCAACGATGAGGAAGCGATCGGACTGATTCATCCCGTCCATCAGTGTTAGGAGCTGAGCGACCAGGCGGTTCTCAGGTGCCGACGAGCCGGTTCTCCTCGGACACAGTGAGTCTAACTCATCTAAGAACAGCACACACGGACCCTCTTCAGCTGCAGATCGCGCCTGCTCAAACACAGCACGCAGCTTCTCCTCACTCTCACCAGGCCGTGATCCAACCACCTGAAATAATGATTCACAATCAGCTTGGTTTGGTAATTTATCTGAAAAGTTTAAGTCACAAATAAACAGATTGGTCCACACAGAACCAAACAAATGCTCTTTTAAAAGACTAAAGTTAAAAAGGCTAAGAAAGGTAATGCAGACCCCTTCAATGTCTTGTATTCAGAATACAAACTTCTACCATCAGATAGACACTATATAGTTCCAGTTAAATACAGGAGGAGATACTGAATAGGTATAAAAACTTTTATACCGATGTCTCTGAAACTCCTATATTCACTTAAAATCAGGAAAAAGAGGAGGGTGTAAAATTTGGGGTAGTGCAACCATTTGATTACACTTTATGTCTGCACTCGTCTGTGTATTTTTCTGTGGCAGCCTTTATGTCCACAGCAAATTTCACTAGGGATAAATAAAGTAATGATGAATCACTATGAATAATAATAATATACAGTTATATTAATAGGCTGAATTTAAACAAAAAAAGACTTCACGTGGCTCTTTATAAAATAAGAAGTTAAAAAAAATGAAGTGTAAAATGTGTCCCAGTTTGGTTAAATTTGGATCTCTATTGGTTGAAACTTCCAAAGTAATTCATTTTAATCAATCTCAATCCATCATTCAGAATATACATCAATAGCTCTCTGATACTAAAACTCTTTGTACCATATAATGCAAAAATAAATACATACATACATATATATGTATGTATGTGTGTAAGTATGTATGTGTGTGTGTATATATATATATATATATATATATATATATGTGTGTGTGTATATATATATATGTATGTATATATATATATTATTGTATTTAAGGAAAATTGACTCTGACAGCTAGAAATTGTTAAATTCTTTTGAGGTTTGGTTGTGAAATTGTGAAGATTATCTCCTTGTCAGTATATACTACAAAACTACAGTGCTGACTAGTTTTAAATTGCACATAGTGATATATACTGCTGCTTGGATATTATATTTAGGTACTCTCCTCCTGAGTTAGATATCACCATATAAGCCCTAAAATGGCATTTATTTGTCAACGGTCAGAGTTTTTTGTTGTTGTTTTTTTTTTTGCTATTCTGAGTTTTCAGCATGTCAAGGAGTACCTAACCCAAAAATGCTTATGTTTTGTTTGTTTTTTATTGAATGATTATTTGTGGTAGTTTTATGTTGCCTCCTATTTTTTGTTAGTTTGCAAGTTTGAATTGAATCATTATTATATCATGTGGACACATAAAGTAGATGAACATCATTTTTACCTCTGGCCCTCTGACCACCACCAGGCTGGCTCCCACCTCCACCACAACTCTGCGCACCAGCAGGGTCTTGCCCACACCTGGAGGCCCCACCAGGAGTACACCTCTGGGACACGACACACCGAGAGAGCTCAGGGTGCCTGGATAAAACAGAGGTACCTGCAGCATCTCTCTCAGGGAGGCACTCACCTAAAATACAGTAAACCAAAACAAATTTAGTTGTTACATACTGGGAATACACACAGTGGATGAATACACATACTGTACAACACATTCACATTATAATCATTTGATTTGAATGTGTTTCTCACATAACACTGTTTGTCAAAGGGACACAATGGTCACTTATTGTATTGTCTTTATGATGACTGCTGTAGGGTGACTTTAAAGATGTTTTTGATGCGTTTTTATTGTTTTATGCTATTCTAATGGTTGTTGAGAGCTTGGGGATGCAGGACAAATTTTCATGAAAACTGACAATAAACTATCATCTTAATTACAATGAATATATGCTGACCTCCTCCAGTCCCCCCAGTGGCACCAGTTGCTGGTCCTGCAGTTGACTCCTGTAATGCCGCACAGTCTGGATGCAGACTATCTCCACAGCAGTTTTTGAGGTGATAAATCCAGCACTGTCTGTGTCCAGGTTGACGCTTTCAATGACAACATATCTAATTTCTGTATCAAAATCCTCCAGGTTGATCACATGCTTCTCATGGACCAAAACACCTTTCAGCATGTCTTTCACAAGCTCGTGAACCAGCCGAGGAGGTGTGTGTTTCTTAAAGTCAGCACCCTGGACCACCACAGTGATTTTAACACCTTTCAGCTTGGGGCAGGACACAGGTGTGATCTGCTCAGGGTCCACGTTCAGGTGAGTGGGTGGGTGGGAGATCAGACTGGGAGAGGAGCATTTTAGGTCCATCTGTAGGAAGCCCTCTGCGAGGTCAGGCCGGGGCCAGGCGGTGCACAGGCAGCTCCCCCCTGGGACAGACACCAACAGCGGGGAGCCCAGACTCAGACCCAGCGCTGACATCAATCCCGGACCCAGCCTGCACCTCTGAGAGCCCCGGTCTAATGGATCCACTGACAGCAGCCGCAAAGACATTTCAGTCCACCAGCAGCCTCACAAACTGACGGTAAAATATAGAAAACCCAAATAAGTAACGTTATTTCTTCATCACAGAACAAAAAAAAAAACAACAGTGCAGTGAAGCTCGTGCATCACTTTAGCTGCAGCTAAACTCAAGCTAGGCTACATGCTACTAGCTGCTAGCTACAACTTTATTGTTAGCTGCGAAAAATACTTTTTTTTACACCAAAATGTGAGATAGTTATATACCAGATGATAGGTGACACTGGTGAATGGTGGCTAAAATGCTGTCAGTGTGAAGCGCGTGGCGGTGCAGATACAACAAGCCGAGTAATGTTTACAAAAATCCATGTGGCTCTGTAAGAAGATGGCCAACCAAAACCTTTTCCTGCACGAGAGGAGCATGCATGTATTATAAGGGGGAGGAGACGTAGGACCTGGTTTCCGCGTCGAAAGGGATTGTGTTTATCAGAGTACGAGTACGAGGGTGGATGGGATTTGACTTCTTTTTTTAAAATTTTTTTTTGAAAATATCATCATGACCCTCCCAAATATTTTTTCGAACCCCAATGAGTGCCTTGGGGGAAATGCATAACCCCATCTCCGATATTAATTGCATATTTCAGTTTCTGGTTACCATAAATGGTGGGATTTTGGAGATTTTTTAAAGAAAAAATCTTTACAAACCCATTTTTCACACGCGTAGTTTCTCACCCGTTTTGAACCACTGCCTCACTTCCCATAAATAACGGATACATAACAGACCTTAAATGTTGCAATTATTGTGAATTTACAAAGGAATAAACATTTTTTGTATTATTATGGAAGTCAAAGCATACTATCTGATCCTTATCACTGTTATTTTACATTAGGATAACAACAAATAAATACTACTACCAATCTTATTTTTTTCTAAGAATAAAAATAACAATTTGATATATGTAATTATATTTGGATATTAATAGTTTTTGGAATATAGAAGTAAGGGAAAAGTCTTGGTCGTCCAACAATTTATAGGTTAGGCCTACATTTTTCTTTGGCGCTCTGGCGTCACCCTGCGTACAAAAAATAAAATGCAGTACGTTTAAAAAAATTAAACAAAGTTTTTCTCACATATTTCAGAATTATATGTGTGCATGTGACTTTAGCATTATTTTACTTTAGAGCTGCGTAGGAGGCGCGAGACTGTCGCGAGACCATCCATGTAAGCACAACAGTTACCTTTTTAAAACAAATTCATTGTTACTATTTCTGAGAAACATGTTAATTCAGCCTTTAACTCGCATTTTGTCTGGCAGCAGAGACGGCGGGGAGTTTATCTGCTCCAGGGGTGGTCATGAGTGAAGTCACATGACTTTCTATTTATATATAAATAGTGCGGCAGTGATATCGAAACTGCGGAAGGTCGACTGTCTGCCCTCGCGAGCAGACGACGGAAATTGGGGGTAGGACGTCTGACAGGTGACCCTGCTGCTGAGGGAAAGTTGAACCATTAACCTGCTCTTTCTGGGAATCTGAAAGGCAAGTCTGACAATAATAAAAACGCAAATCCTTTAATTTATGAATTAAGTAGTAAAAAGGTGGAGTGTGAAGGGCACTGATTGACTGTGTGATACAATGAATGAAAAATGGTAAATAGTGTACAGCTGGTCTGACTCAGGTGCCAAAACACCAAGAAGAGTGCCTACTGTTTTTCACACTTAAAATTTGTGGGTGTTTTTTTTTTTTTTTTTTGAGAAATCAGCATTTTGAAACACTTATTGTTACACTTTTGGTTGTGTAAGCAGGTGTGTGTTTGTGTCCTGAGTCCTGATCTGTCCTCTCTAGGCCCACAACACTTTATCTAATTCCCTGCCCACTTGTCTCTGCTCCGGCTCACAACTACCAGCCCAGACTTGGCACAGTCTCCCCCCCTGTGCCGTCATAATTCCAGATCTCGCGAACAAGTCGGGGGTGTGTAATCAACCCTGGGCCCTGTGTGTGTGTGTGTGTGTGTCCTGCAGAGCTGAAATGTCACTTTGCTGTCTGTAGGCCTCGCTACACAGACAACCTGCGACTAGGGGGGCTCAGGACTTACTTTTGGAGGAGGGGGCATTAAAATGTGCTTTATTATTTGACAGCTGTTAACTTTCCACCTACCTCTGCTTGTTTGTGTTCATCTTCAAAAGCCAGAGGGAGTCTCAGGCCGGACGCTCAGTGGCCATGTCGACCCTCCTGCGCTGCTTCTCCAGCTCCTCTGTCTTGTTCCAGCGAGGGGTCCGTCACAGGACACCTGGACGCAGGCATTTCAGGACTTTCCCTGTGTTATGGGACCAAAAGGCCTCCAGAGGTAGGAAATGTAAAATCTCTCTGCTTAACCTTGCAATATTTTTGATTTTTTTTTCACAGAGGACAGCCTGCATGCTTTCTTTTACTGTGGATTTCCTCTGTGTCTGAGGTTGAGGAATGAGAGTTCACTCAAGGACACTCTCCCTCTGGCCAGAAGAGTGGAAAAACTCCACAGATCGTGAACTGTTTGCAGCAGGTTGCTAGAGATGTTCCCAAAATAGGGAAGGCTGTAGCGAAGCAGGCAGAGGCCGGCTGTGCGCACTGTACTCGCTGCTAACATGTGAGAACATATGAGAGGTCAGTTAAAGGTGACATGTAAAAGTGTCACTGCAGTTCGGCAGGTCATGTTCATAGGCGTTTGTTTATAGAGTCTGTTCGCCGGGCACATGTCACAGAGTGTTTGTGGGAGTTTTGCGAGTTACTGAGTGCTTTAAAGTTTGAATTTTGAACATGTGGGAGTGCAGGCCTCTCTGCGTGTGCGCGCTGGCTCAGAGCCAATCACCTGCTAGTAATGTCTCCATGGTGGCGAGGTCACCACACCATGTATGGAGTGAAATGTGTAACCTGACACTGTTCTCCTGCTGCACAATCTTGACTCAGTGCGCATGCTCTCCTGTGTTGAGGTAAAGAAACAAAAGCTTCTCTGTTTTTTTACAAAGCAATGTTGTTTATTTGTATGAACGCTTCAAATCAATTTTATTTATATCTTCCAATACCACAAATTTGAGACAAATTTTGTCTCAAGGGGCTTAACAATCTGTAACGCCTTCAATACCCTCTTTTCTTAGATTAGTGATACTTCAGTTTACTGCCTGTGGGCCAAATCTGGTCTGAAGACCATTTTTTAACTCACAATTCAAATACATTCATTCATACAGGGATTTTTTGGTATTTTTATAGTGTAAATAAGATTGCAGATTGCATAAAATGGCATAAAAATAGAGCTTGTTTGTGTATTAAAGTGCGTGTCAAGAGATGATTCCTCAAACCAGAAGCTTAAGCCCCAAATGTCCTAAAACACCAGAAACACCACTCTGTACACCTGATCTGTGCGAAAATGAGTGAGGACATCAAATGTTGAAAGCTTTAACAAGCAATTCATTTATTACACACCGGCCAAAACAATAAAACCACTGGTGGGTGATGTGAATTAAATTGATTAAGTCGTTACAACGCAATGTTCTTTTGGGAAAACTCTGGTTCTGGCATCCATGTGGGTTCTACTTGATGTGCACCTCCCACCCAAACACCATTGCAGACCAAGTACTTCCCCTTCAAGAGAACAGCACTCCCTGATGGCAGAGGACAGCAGGACAGTGTGCTTTGCCACACCATAAAAACGGTTTAAGAGTGGCCCCATGAATGTGACAAAGACCCTCTTGCCTCCAAAGTCCCTGAATCCTGATTGAGCATCCGTGGGACATATCTGTACCCCACCTCACAACCCACAGGACTCAGAGGATTCACCACCAGTACCCCGGGGCCAGACTGCACAGGGCACCCACAGAGATCCTGTGTCCATGCCTCAACAGGTCAGAGCCACGTTCGAACCAAGGAAGCCCCACCCTGGATCAGAGGCACCTCTGCGGTACCGCCATGTCCCAGGAATATTCGATTAGATTCGAATCTGGGGAATTTGCACATCAGGTCATCGGGTGCGTTCATGAATCTAATCTGATGTTCAAGACTAAACTGAGAGAGCAGGTCTACGAAACTGAGCTTTCTATTTCTACATGAATTAAGGACCGGTGAATCACACATTTACTCTGTTCAGCGCTCTGCTGCTTGTGTCAAAACAGACAAGCTCTCATTACGACACTCACTCACTTACTTACCTGTAATGCTTTTCATAGCTTTATATGTTCTGCAGACTCAAATATCAGCCGGTTTGTGTGTTAAGGTGTGCTCTACAAGGACCTGGTGGTTGGGGTTCCCAAGGAGACGGTACAGAATGAGCGTCGTGTGGCGTTGTCTCCTGCCGGTGTGGAGGCGCTGGTCAAACAGGGCTTCCAGGTGCAGGTGGAGAGCGGAGCTGGAGAGGAATCCAAGTTCTCTGATCAGCAGTACAGAGATGCTGGAGCCACCATCACTGATGTCAACGGAGCCCTTGGCTCAGACTTGGTCCTAAAGGTTCGAACACGAACAAGTTTCTATCCCAGAACAAGTCTGTCTCTAGTGGAGTCTAGATATTACTGAATTTCTACTCCTGTAACTTACTTTTTTCTGCTGTAGGTTCGAGCCCCCAGTCTGAGCGAGGCAGACCTCCTGAAGCCTAACTCCACCTTGGTGAGCTTCATCTATCCAGCCCAGAACCCCGAGCTGATGAGCAAGCTGTCAGAGAGGCAGAGCAATGTGCTGGCCATGGACCAGGTGCCCAGAGTTACCATCGCACAGGGCTACGATGCTCTCAGCTCCATGGCTAACATCGCTGGGTAAAAAAATAAACATTTACAGGCAGATTCAAAGTTTTTTAGCTGTTCAGAAGTGATTAGTTACAGTAGATTTCACTTGAATGTTTGTTTTTTAGGTACAAGGCTGTGGTTCTGGCTGCTAACCACTTTGGCAGATTCTTCACTGGTCAGATCACAGCTGCAGGAAAAGTACCCCCAGCTAAGGTAACTGTCAATGCAAGTCAACATGGGTGTCATCAGTCTTCTCCCAGTATGTCCTCATTAATGTTACTGTCCACAGGTCCTGGTTATCGGAGGCGGAGTGGCTGGTTTGGCAGCAGCAGGTGCAGCCAAGTCGATGGGAGCCATAGTCAGAGGGTTTGACACCAGGTAGAAGAAGAAAAACAGACACTGGGCCTCATGCAAGGAACAATATATGGATACATTTTCTCTTATTTTTGTTCTTATTCAGTTAGTACTCTGATTTTTTAGATTCACCAGTGTTTTCTTATTTTTGCTTTTCTCTTAGGTTAGAGAAAATTTTACGAGATTGATAACGAGATTGTTCGAGAGCACTCATACCAAAATAAGATAAAAACATTTATTTTTTATGGTCCGCAAATTGTGCAAGAAAAAATACATTTTATATTTGACGAACATTTAAAAAATGCATGAATATCATTTAATCAAATTTAGATAATGTTTCAGAGTAATTATTATGACTGGATTATTTGATTTCAGGGCTAAAGAAATACTACTATACTTAGTGCATTGATCTTCTTACTGTGATTTCAGTTACTCTGTGTCCCTCTGTTGACCAGTGCTGGAATGTAACTAAGTATATTTACTATAAGTACTGTTCTTAAGTGCAAATCTGAGGAGCTTTTACTTTATTTGAGTATTTTTATCTCCTGCCACTTTCTATAGAGGGAAATATTGTACTTGATACTCCACCACAGTTATTTGCTAATGACTTTACAAATTAAGATCTATGTGCACAAACCATATAAAATTATATAAGTGCAGCTAAAACCATTAGTCAGTTAATTAGAAAATTAAATGGTAGTCATTTTTATAATTGTATTTTTGATGCAAAAAACATTTCATGGTTCAAGTTTCTTATATATACCGTTATGTATGAGGACTTGCTGCTTTTCCTTTTAATTATTTGATTCATTAAATTATGTTAACCTTTTTGCATGCGTACAATTTACATTTAATACTGAAATACACTTTCCTGAAATGACATTTACTAACAGAAGGCCTACGTCAATTTAACAACTGCAGAAGTTTTCCTTTTTATAATCTTTTTTTTTGGTGTCATGTCTCCAGTCTTGGACATGTGAGTCTTTGCATACGTCACAAAACCTGCCCTTTATAAAGTGTTTGGGGGGGGGTTACCTGTGCTTAAAGGTGACTTTTGATCAAGTGGGATTCATCATTGAACACACCTAAGTGAGAGCAGATTTGGGTGGTTAAGAGTGTTTGGTGCATCTGGAGTTTACTTCGGTTGTTTTTCTCTTACCAGAAAATTAAGAGAAAATATAAGAGAGATTTAAGAGAATGTTGCTGCAAGAAGCCTTTATGTCTCAGACTGCACACTGATGGTAAGAATTATTATAACTTTAAAAATAATAAGTGTTTTTTGACTGTCAGGCCAGCAGCCCTGGAGCAGTTCAAATCATTCGGGGCAGAGCCTTTAGAGGTAGACTTCAAAGAGTCTGGCGAGGGGGTCGGAGGTTACGCCAAAGAGATGTCGAAGGAGTTCATTGATGCTGAGATGGCCCTGTTCGCCAAGCAGTGTAAAGAGGTGGACATTGTCATCAGCACAGCTCTGATTCCAGGTCAGTCACACGAGCACCATCTCCCTCTCTTGTCTGTTTCTTTCAGTGTTTAAAGCTGTATTCATCAATATATTTGGCAAAGTAAAACCAAACCAAACGTTGAATATATTCTTAAATCTGACTGAAATCATTCTGATTACATATTCCAACTGCCCGCTGTGAAACGCCTAATCTGTTGGATATATAACAAGAAGAAAGTTGGTTTTTTTTTTACATATTGACAGAATTAAATTCATTCAATACACAAGGTATAGAAGGACAAAAAGAGGTTCCAGCTGTTTATACAATTTAGTAGTAAGTGACACAGTTTACTTTTTATCTGCAAAATACAGATGTCCCCTAAGCACCTCAAATGCACACTTGGTAGATGTTAAAAAATGATTAATGTTCCCTTTATGTTTCATATGCTAGCACTACAGTTAACTGCACATTGGGATTGTAACAACAACAACCCCTAACAGCTGGGATCAAACTGTTGCACTGGATGGGCAGACCTTGTTCAGAGCCGACAGGACACAAGACTCTGATGCAAATTCAAAAAATGCACTGCAGGGATTGAATGATGCCACCAGCAGTGACATGCCCAAGGAACCTGAAGAAATCTTTAAAGTAGCTGCCGATTTTAATCAACTCATCCTTCAACTCCAAAGACGTAGCAGGATCAAGGATAAATGTAATCTGTTTAAAAAAATGACAAATATATCTACCTTCTACCTTCTAAAGGTAGTGTTTCAAAATCAAATAATACATGTTTAATCAGAGCACTCACATTAGAAGGTATATATAATTTTAATCTATGAACAATAGAAACAGCAACACATCTAGTTGGCCAGAGACATGACTTTAAGTCAATGCCAGTGTTGCCTCATGCTATTGATTGTCTAAGTAGGGACTTAACTGCTAACACATTAGCCATAACAATATGATGCTTGTTTTGATGCTTGTTCAGGCGTTTTACTGCCAACTTGTGGCCAAAAAATGATTAATGCAGCTGTGATATGGATTCACTGTCCTTTGATTGTCCTGTTAACTAGATCACACAATATTATGAACATTTAGTGCATCTCATCTGCCCCTGTGGGAGCGTTTCCATCCACCTATTTTTTTAAATTTGCACAAGTATGCACAAGTATGTAACCAGAACTCTTCCAAGGGGTTTGAGTGGTGCTCTTTCAACTCTTTGTAACCTGGATCAACATCACTTTACTTGTGCTGCATTCAGATGACTGTTGCAAGTATTTTAGCCTTTGAAACCTGAACAAAATGGTTTTATTTCTTAGAAAAAGAAAGAAACACAGGAAAAATGCAATGATCTACCTGGCAGAGAAATGTCTCAATGGGGGGATATTAGAAAATGATACGAAAACTATATTTTTGATTTTTAAATCTTTATACATTTTTAAATATATATTTTATTATTGTTTTTATATATTTTCAGCAATTTTTTTTTTGGGGGGGGGCATCTCTTTCAAGTTGCTAATTGCCTTCTCCCCAGGGTTTTGACATAAAATCAATATGATTTGCTTGAGTTTCAAAGGGTTAATAAAGTCATCTCTTTGTGCCCTCTTCTGCATTCTGCACCTGACTGCAGAGTTAGCACCACCCACTGCTTATCTTGATAAACCAACCCCCAATATTAGCATAATAGTAGTCAATTGAAAAGCACTCATTTTTGCATTTTCTTTGTCATATTTTCTGAAAATTCAGTTAAAGTTCGCACCACACTGGGATAGAAACCCACTTTATGTTTGCTGTTCCCATGCAGGGAAGCGGGCTCCCATTCTGATCAAAAAGGAGTTTGTGGAGTCGATGAAGGACGGCTCTGTGGTGGTGGATCTGGCTTCAGAGGCAGGTGGCAACATTGAGACCACCAAACCTGGAGAGCTGTACGTTCACAAGGTGAGTTTTCTTTGCACTCAGCAGATAAAAAAAATAAATAAATAAATCCTGACTTAATGTAAAATGTACTGATGATGTACTTGTTTTTGTAACTAGGGAGTGACACACATTGGCTACACAGACCTGCCCAGCCGCATGGCCACCCAGGCCAGCACTCTATATTCCAACAACGTACTGAAGCTGCTAAAAGCCATCAGCCCAGACAAGGAGTACTTCCACTATGAACCCAAAGACGAGTTTGACTATGGAACACTTGACCATGTCATCCGTGGGACTCTTGTTATGAAGGTGGGTTTTTTATTTGTTGTAACTGTCCGCTGGCAGCCTCCGAATTTGCTGGCATCCCTCCCTCCCTCTCGGCATGAGCTATCAGATCCTGTCATGCTACGATACTGCGCCAAATGAGTACTAAAAACCCAGTCCCAGCTGGGAATAGCTCATGTTGGATCCCAGCAAGAATGTTATGAACGTTTCAAAATATACTTTTCCAGGAATTTTGGCTTTGACACTTTGTTTATGGCAGAGAAAGCATGCAACCTCAACAGGACATATCGGTTTACCCCTTGTTAAACTAAGCATTATTCAGGCCCCTTAAAAGAGAATTTATCTTTGAAAACCACTGGTAACTGGTTCGTGATTGCTGTTTGTTCAGTATAATCTCCTATGCGGTCCATGAATTTGTGTTTTGAGTGCTCCCACCATCCAGCCGAGATCTCCCACAATGCAAGTCTTGATGTCTGTTTCTCACGCAAAACTCTGTGGATGTCCTCTGTGTTCTCACACTCGTCCTCTCGTGTGTGTTTTCTAATGTGTCCAGGAAGGCAAGAACATTTTCCCGTCCCCCCTCCCCAAAACAGCTCCCCCAGCACCGGTGAAACAGAAAACAGTCGCAGAGTTGGAGGCTGAGAAGGCGTCGGAGATCTCCCCCTTCACACGCACAATGACCTCTGCTGGCATCTACACCGGAGGTCAGACACGAGTACACAGACACAGAAACATTCAGTCAACTGGACATCTGACACAATTTCATGCTCTATGAAGTCATTTTATACTCTTATACAATACTCTTAAAAATACCCAATTCCAGAAAAATGGTCCTTCTCTACTGAGGAAAACTCAAAATTTAGATTCAGCTATACATTTAACTGTATGTCAATATATGGAATTATTTAGCATTGTTTGTAGCAGTTCCAAATAGAACTGAAACAATAGGTTGAAAATAAATCACCATTTATCTTTATGATCAATTAAGTACATTTTAGGTCTGGGAATTGATAAGATTTTAGTGATCCAAGTGCCATTATTAATTCTGTCAATTTACTTATCGATTCCTTATCAATTTTCTGTGTGCTAGTGGTTTTATTCATCATCTAAAATAGATGAAATGAGGGAATATTTGTACAGCATTTGTTTTCATTTAGGTGTTCTTAGTCAAAGAAAAATCTGCTAAGTCTGCCTGCATAGGGTTACTTTATATATGCATACTGTTTTTATTAAAACGCGATACTTACCGACAATAACACATACTGCTTGTTTGTGAAGCTGTGGCGCTTGCATGTATCAAATACTATGTGTTAAATATAAAGCATTTCTGGAGTTCAAGCCCATGTATCATTGGAAGATGTTTTAGCATATTGCTGGTGTTTCCACCCTTACTTGAAATTTTATAGACATGACAAGCAGCATTGTTGTCATCTTTCTTTATGGAGTGAAGCCACGCTTTGGACTGTCTCCTTCTTGTTGCGAGTTTCCAGCAGCGTAGATGCACAAGTTTGAAGCCATTGTTTTGCAACTGTAACAGAAACATGCCGGGATCAATAAAAGGAAATGATTTACTTGGAGGCATACAAATCTGATGGATCAAACAATTTGGAGGCTGTTCTCAATTTTCATCCCAAGAACATTTTCAAACAAAAATGCCAAACATTTGGATGATTTAAGCTTCTCAAATGTAAAAATGTGCTGCCTTTCCTTTTCTTACATCTTTAAAAAAATGAGCATCTTTGGGTTCAGACTTCTTGTTTGGACAATAAAAAAGCAATGTGATGTCCCAATGAGCTTAAAAATGCCTCCTTGAGAGAATTATTTTCACAATTTTTCTATTATATTATTGACTGAAAGATGAATTTATAATCAAGAAAATAATCTGCACATTCATTTATTATTAAAAAATAAGTTGTTAATTGCAGCTGTAGTTCTCAACTGTGTTGTGTGGAAAGTTTTTGCCTAAGGTTTTTCTCACTGGGAGCACTGAGATCACCACATCTTGATGGGACATTTGAACGTAGACATTATAATTGGGCTCAGTGGGGAATACATTTTTCAGTAAAGTATGACGTTCAGCTCTTTGAAGTTTCAGAGAAACTATGAATCATCACACTTGCATAACCTGTTATGAAATTAGAAGTTTTCCTCTTCAGTTATTCAGTTGCTTTAATGCTCAAAAGGGACAGGGGGGAAAAACAACTGCATATTTTGTTCCACTGCATCAAAATGGAAAGAATTTTACTCAAGCATACAAACGTAACGGCAACACTGCTGTGTCTCTGTAGGTGTCTCAACCTGCCTCGCTCTGGGCATCATCTCTCCCAACGCCGCCTTCACTCAGATGGTCACCACCTTCGGCTTGGCTGGGATTGTGGGATACCACACTGTGTGGGGCGTGACCCCCGCTCTGCACTCACCCCTCATGTCGGTCACCAATGCCATCTCAGGTCAGGAGTCAGTATAAAATGATTATGGCCAGATGTAAAATTGCTGTTTTTCTAACAGCGATGGTAACTTTTTTGTTCTCTCTTGTCTGTCCTCTCTGGCAGGCTTGACAGCAGTTGGAGGTCTGGTGCTGATGGGTGGAGGTCTTACACCCTCCTCCCTGCCTGAGAGTCTCGCTCTTGCTGCAGCCTTTGTTTCCTCCATCAACATTGCAGGTCTGATGTTCAACACTTAAACACAAAAAAACCCAACAAAGAACTAATTTCCTTTCCAGTTTAATAAAAGAAAAATGTGTGTATGTTCAGGTGGTTTCCTGATCACACAGAGAATGTTGGACATGTTCAAGCGTCCCACTGACCCTCCTGAGTACAACTACCTGTACCTGCTGCCTGGGTCTGCGTTTGTCGGAGGATACGGAGCCTCAGTGTACGCCGGATACAACATCGAGCAGGTTATACATCCTGTCATTCCACTCACATTTGTTCTCATTTAAAAATATATTGCATCAAGAAATAAGTAGCATTAAAGATTCAGTAGGTAACATTTATAAAAACGCTGAAAAACAGTAAAGAGTGCTCATATTTAAAATCAGAATCAGAAATACTTAATTGATCCGGGGGGGGGGCGTTGTTGTTGATTACAGTTGCTCTGATGCCAGCATAGAGAATTATCACAAGTAGAAATAAGTACCAGCAAAAGTATATAGAAATGTAAAATAGAAATACAGTAAGAGCAAACAATTAGCACAGTGTCTAAATATTTAAATATTAAAAAAAAAACATGTATAGTATGTTGAGTGTGTGTAAAAATCTAAATGTAAGAAATGCAGTAATAGACATTTAGCACTAAAATGTGAATATTTGAATTATAATATGGATAATGTGCATGTGTAATTTGTGTAAAATATGAAACTGTTTATGCTACAATGCAATGTATAAAACTAGTATGTAAGATAAAAATAAAATAATAAAACTGTAGCTATACCCTGGCAGTAGTGCAAGAGACAGAAAATCTGTGAAAAAATCATGTTCCTCTGTCTCTGGCCCTAATGGTAACTGCAAAAATCCACAAAACCTGAACGAAAACAACCAATCAGAGTCAGGAGGAGTCTTTGATGCAGTGTCACTGCACAGTCTCCACACCCTGCACATACTCTTACTTAGTCAAGCTCAGTGTCTTCAGCGTGCAGCTTCAGTCTCAGTTTTGCATCCTTTCGGGTCCCATGAACTCACTCCACCTTGCAAAGGCTGCTCTGATGTTTACTGTTGTTTCATCTGTTTTTAGTGCTGTTGTCAGCAGCGCAGCATGTGCACGAGCAGTGATTGACATTGTTAGACTCCTGGCTCTGATTGGTTGTTTTCATTCAGGTGTGATGGATTCTTGATAATGTTATTAGGAGCACTAACAGGAGCCATGGAAAAATAATTTATTTTTCTAATGTACTAACGTCAGAACATAGTGACAGTTCAAGCAAATATGATAAAGTTGGTTTTTTTTGTAAAAGTTATCTACAGTACCTTTAGGTAGCTTGTCAGTAAATGAAAATAACAGTCAGAGTATGGCTTTGGTTGTGTTCATAGTGATTTTTTTTTTGTCAGTTTATAAATTGCATTGATTGGTATAAGGGGACATTGTCTTTAGGACTATAAAATGATTCCAAAACCATCAAAATAATAATATATAATATACTGTAATATCAAAATAGCGACATACAACTTCATTTTCTGTCAATTTATTAATCAACTAATAATTTCAGCTTTAATGAGTATTTTAATTTGGCTTTATTCATTGTTGAACTTGTTTTATTCATTTGTTTATTTCTTACTGATGATCCAAGGACAGCTTGTTGAGATCAAATAAAACTCTATTATTTGAAGGAAATTACTGTGTAGCAGTTGCAGTAGTGACAATAGTGCCAGTATGAATAGCGCAAATATAAAAAGTCTAAGATACCAACAAACTGCAAATCCAAAAATATGTTCAATAAATACATTGCCGAAATCAGGTTAACAATATGGGTCATAGAAAAAAAAAACAAATTGGATATATATGTATGTATGAGTGACTTGACTGTGACTCTTACCATGATCAAGCGCTACACGCATAAGTCATTTCTTTTTTGTTATTTCAGATGATGTATTTGGGCTCAGGCTTGTGTTGTGTCGGGGCGCTGGCAGGCCTCTCTGCTCAGGGCACCAGTCGTTTGGGGAACGCCCTGGGCATGATGGGAGTGGCGGGGGGCATTGCTGCCACGCTCGGTGCCCTCAAACCTTCACCAGAGCTGCTGTCTCAGATGTCTCTGGCCATGGCCACAGGAGGAACCCTGGGTAGGTAGCCGCCTGCTTTTAGGCCCACTCTGGCATGGATTATCATCTGCCGCAGCACTGCTTACTTTAGTCCCTTGTTATTGATCACTATCTAAATCCCACTGTGAAACATGCTGTGCTGCATCATGACAAAGAGACCAGAGCATTTCTGGGTTTCAGTCTCCATTTAAAAAGAAACAAAATTAATAAAGCCTGTGCATGGGTCCTTTTAAAGTCTTAACAGTTTGTTTAGAAAACTCCAAGACCATCATGAATGAGTTACATGTTATTAACTTTGCATGCGACTGCCCCGGTCTTTTGAAGAGTGTGATTTTTTTGCTAATTCATAACAGAGCATCCATCATGCTGTCCAGATTCAGAGATGAGTGGATTTCGTCATCATGTGTGAATGTTGTACATGTTAATAGTAATTTGAGAAAGCAGGATGATAAATGATGTTTTAATCAGCATGCACACACGCAGGCAGCAGAGCATGAGGGTTTACTCAGTGTTAAATTAGTGACCCCGTGTTTTCGAGAAAGCATACTTTGGACTCATTAGACAGGCTTTGAAGATCAGGCCCCATTTGTGGAGAGTAAAGTTACAGAAATCAGGTGTTTGCCTTTTAACCATTTTGCTTTTTTGAAATTATTTTTATTCAATCATAGCCAAGAAGTGTGGTGTCTGGTGTTTGAGTCAGCCAGATAAACTGTTGTAACTCTGAGAGATTTATTGAGATCTGTTTGTCGGATCTTCATATCTCCTCTGCAGGTCTGACCATTGCCAAGCGTATTGAAATCTCAGACTTGCCGCAGCTCGTGGCAGCCTTCCACAGCCTTGTGGGGCTGGCGGCCGTTCTCACCTGTGTTGCCGAGTTCATGATTGAGTACCCCCACCTGGACACTCACCCAGCTGCCGGCGTACTCAAGACTGTGGCGTATCTGGGCACCTACATTGGAGGCGTCACTTTTAGCGGCTCACTGGTGGCCTACGGCAAGCTTCAAGGTAATAGATTTTACTTAAAGATTGATTTTTTTATTTTTTTATGTGAGGTTGTATAGTCAGCACTCTCCCAGTTTAGAGAAGCTGCAGGAGTACACATGGAAGCTAAGCTGTGTACTACCGTGGACGGGGGCAAAAACAGAATGTATTATAACCATCTAAAAGTCCCCACTTTAAAAATCCATAACAGTTCAAGAGTACACAAATTGAAAAAAAAAATAAAAAAAGAAATTAAAAAGAGAGTTCTAAAAATCAATGACCTGGAAAAAATACTTTAAAAAACCTTTTCCATCATGTTTTTGAAAGAAATTGCACCAATTTGCTAAGAGTTCATAGGTTAAATACTTGTGAAAGGTGTCTGAAAACAGCACAACAGAGTACAATAAAACTACTTTGTCCCTGCAATTAGTGAAAAATCCTAATTAAAAAAAAGTCATTTATTATATTTTATTATAATTTTATTTTAATATTGATCAAGATAAGTAATGATAGGTTTTATCATAATCGTGTGGCCCTGGTACATTTTTTCTCCAAAGGGGGGCATGCAACATTTATTTAATACACTGACTGTGGATAAGTACCTCATACATCCCCTTATACCTATAACAAATAGAGCAAGGAGAGTATAAAAATGCATATATATATATATATATATATATATATATATATATATATATATACTGTGTGTGTGACATGTTTTAAAGTCTGTAGACTGTGTCCTTTACACATCTGATCATTGTTCTTTATTTGACACAGACACACTAATACCCATATAAACACTCTGAGTTTTGCGTCTTCTGGTGCTGATTGTCTCTTTCATCTAGTTAAAGCCAAAGATCCTCTGGTAAATCCAGGCCTTGACTGGGGAGGGGGGTTGTGTGCATGTGTCAGCAGTCACTGGTTTACATTGCAGTGCCACTGATCAAGAGGAACGCATGAGAAGCTTTCTGGTAATTTGTTATGGGTAGGGGTTGCGTGGCTGTGGTTGTTGGAGGGCGGCTGTCTGATTTGTGGATGGGACAGACTCTTAGACGGCTGATTAGAGGCCTCCATGGAGACGTCTGAGAGTTCAAAGACACTCGACACTGCTGAGGAGAAAAGTGTGTTTACATGTTTTATCTTGTCAAATTATTCCCCTTCAGCCTTACAAAAAGAGTGACAGTCATTTCTGGCTTCTCTGAAGATTTTGTGCTGGAAACTTTTTTTCTGCAGGCCTTCTGAACTCCGCCCCGCTGCTGTTGCCAGGACGACACGCGTTGAATGCCGGTCTGATGGCGGCGTCAGTGGGAGGCATGGTGCCCTTCATGCTCAGTTCCAGTTACAGCACTGGCATGGGGTGTCTAATAGGAGTGTCTGGGCTCTCCACTGTTATGGTGAGTTTCAGCAATTCACTTAGCTGAGAGCAGGTGAAGCAAAAAACATTACAAATAGCTGGAAAAGCTTGAAGATGTGCAACTTCTTAAAAACAAATTTTATCTTTTTTTTTTTAGAAAGTATGAATAAGGATTAAATATTCTTATTTAGAGCAAAAGTTAGTACTTTTTTCAGTTTGTGACCTGTATTCTGGGTAACCAGTGAGTGAAAATAGATCTTAATGGTAAAAGAATGTATAAAATTAATTTTTGGACATGATACTTTTAAACTAATGGCTGTTGTTACAAATTAGGCAGAACAGAAGTCTCATTTTGGAAACAAGTTGGTTTTAATTGGCTTAAAGGAACACTGTGTAAGACTTAGGGAGATTTAAAGGCATCTAGCTGTGAGGACTGCAGATCGTAACCAGCTGAGAGTACTCCCAGTAAAAATTCCTTCAGTTTTCAGTCTCTTCCTCTCCAAAACAAACAGACCATATGATTTAAACCTGTAAAGACAGATTTTTTGACATGAAAATGCTTTATTTAACGTTATTCTGATGCTCTTGTTGGTGAGGGGGCTGCTAACTACGAAGGCTGGCACGAAAGCATGAATGGCTCTGTCTACAGCCAGTGTTTGGTTTGTCCATTCTGAGCTACTGTAGAAACATGATGGTGTAACATAGCAATCTCCCACTTCCCAAAACCCACTTCCTTGTTGATATAAGCAGCTCATTCTTAGACACTTATTTTTAGTTGATTGAGAAAACATACTTATTATCTTCCATTTCTTCCAATATTTCCCCCTAAATCCTCCAGATTAGACCTCAAGTGGCTCAAATGTCTTTATCAACTTGATTTATTATTTCTTATCCAACCTCTGCACAGGGTGTAACCCTGACTGCAGCCATCGGAGGCGCTGACATGCCCGTGGTCATCACCGTGTTGAACAGCTACTCTGGATGGGCGCTCTGTGCTGAAGGTTTCCTGCTGGACAACAATCTCATGACGATTGTCGGAGCTCTCATTGGCTCTTCCGGTGCCATCCTCTCCTACATCATGTGTGTGGTGAGTAGACACCCACATGTGTGGATGTGCTCAGAGTGCTCAGCACATTTACCCGAGCCTGAGTTATTGTCTTCTTCTTCTCCAAGGCTATGAACCGCTCGCTGCCCAATGTGATCTTGGGTGGATACGGCACCACCTCCACAGCTGGCGGTAAGCCCATGGAGATTGTTGGCACTCACACTGAGGTCAACGTGGACCAGACCATTGACATTATCAAAGAGGCCAACAGCATCATCATCACACCAGGTACACACTGAACATGCAATGCAATGCATTTCTGAGTTCACAAGGAATGTCATTCTCAATATTGTGTCCAAAATGAATAATCTGGCTCACCGGCCAAAACAAATTCATCCAAAATGTATTTTATTCACCCAAAATTAAATAATTACGTGAATGAATTATTTTATTAATATTTGCTGTTTTAATTCAAGTTCTGTGCAAAACAGTAAACAAGGTGACAGATGGTTAATTGAACATTTTGTTCTTTTGACAAAAACCTGTCACATCATGGGAAAGTTAAATGCGTACTCCACTGATTTAGCATTGCCTACAATCTTGATGGTGGATATATCACTTGAGACAATTCATCACATTTCACGCAGATCCCTCTGGAGCCGCAAAGACTTTACACAACTTTTTTCATATGTAATAGTAATCCACAAGACCTGTTTTTTGTGTTAAATTGTTGCCGTTTCCCTTAAAGCCTTACTTTAGAGGAATATAAGGGAACCTCTGTGTCCATTTAAAGAGGTACTGCACATTTAAACATACTTTTTTAGCTGTAAACTAAATTATGACGAGACTGTGATGAAATACATCAGTGTTATATTAAACCATGCATTGCGTACCTATAGTACAGGGGCAAAAGCTTCTTCCCCAACACAAAATGGAGACCCTTTTGAGAAAGACCAGATCCTGTTGGAGAGAAAGATGTATAATGAGATTTGGGTCCACAACAGAGACTGAGGTGGAGCGCAGATTTAATATCAGATTCTCTCATCATCAGCGGATCCTCTTCTGGACTCCAGCTGCAGCTTTCACTGTCTGGATCAATAACGTCAAAGTTCTCTCTCATCTCATTAACTTCACCCTCAGTCTGACCGTTCTGCCAAAATGGGGATCAGAAATGTTTTTGCAGCAGCTCTGGAAAAGCAAAAAGTTTTTGCAAAGCATTTTAGAAATGGATTGATTGATGTGACAGTAATTAATTAAAACTATATTGAATATTGAGGCACAGTAACCACAAGAGGGAGCAGTTTGTCCATGAATGATTCCCTCGTGGACTCTCGAAGTACATAAATTGAGTGTGTCTTTACATGTTTGTCAGCAGAGAGTAAAGGATGATGTATCGGATTTTTGAGTGTGAGATGGAGCCCACATCCTGATTTATTAAATGGAAAAAGCCAGACTTGTCTGTCTGACAACCAAGTAGTTGTCAAATGGCCTGAGCAGGAGGAACCCTGCTGAATAACTTGGATACTTGGATTGCTGTTGTTTTCCAGTGGCTCCAAACCAACGCAAGGACAGCTGTGTGGTCCAACATGCTGCTTTGATTAGAGAAACAGTGAAAAGTCATAAGAGCTATTGAGTCCAGACTCGAGATTTCTCCATGTGCTGTCAACAACAAAGCACGGCAGTGAGGAAACAGAAGGCTCCAGTTGTCTGGGGAATTAAAAGATACAGGTTACGGGCGACTGGCTTCAAAAAACTCCATTAGGGGTAATGCTGAACTCTACAAGGTACCGGACCGCCAGGGTTAAATGGGGGTTATGCAGACCCGGCGAAAAGAGTTCTTTGCACGCAGGGGACCCAAATGCACACCACATATGTGAAAGGCTTCACAAGAAAAATGTGTCTCAGACCAATGAACCCCTGTGATTTAATACAGAGAGGAGACTTGTGGTGAGTGAGGACACGGAGAGGAGGACAAAAGACTGAAGGAATCACTGGTTTTATTGTTGTTGAACCCCTGCTGGATTGCTGTGTTTTCATTTAAAAATGAACAATAACTGTGTCAAATTCTCATTTATTTCAATAGGGCCATAAACACAAAACCAGAATAGGAAATACTATTGGATAATAGATTCAACCAAAGGAAGGATTACAAAATCCCTAGATACTAGTAAAATAAAGACGATTATATCCTCAGATAATGTCTGCAACTTCTGAGGCTGTTGTATGTTTATTTTCTGTGTTTGGTTTTTAGGTTGGGGTCTGTGTGCAGCAAAAGCTCAGTACCCGATTGCAGACATGGTGAAGATGCTGAGTGAGCAGGGCAAAGCTGTCAGGTGAAAGTCTACACTCGTCTTCATTTTCTCTATAAACAAAATTATTGCTGCTTTTTTTCCTCAGTGGATTTATTCTGATCTCCATATTTAAGGTCCAGTGTATATGATGAGGGGCATACGTCAGAGAGAAAGTATATAAAATTCATAACCATGTTGTCATTAACTACCTGAAACTAGGAATCATTATGTTTTCATTACCTAAAATGATCTGTTTATATCTACACGCATTTTCACAGTAGCCACTGTAGTTCTCCTACATGCTTGGCAGAAAGGAGAAGTTTCAGCTCTGAAACCTCACCGCTAGATGCCAATAATCCTACACACGGGACCTTTAAAGAAGAGCGAGGCAGAAGTAGCATTTTTGAGTGGTCCTAAGTACCGAACTTTCAACTTTCTTTTATGCGACTTTATATCTCACCACCACTACATGTTATAGGAATATAATTTTACTCCATTTGTGTGACAACTATTGTTTCTAGTTGCTTTTCAGATACAGATTTTGCCAAATAAACATATGAACATGTTAAAGATTAACTTACCCAGCAATATATCAAGTATTTAATACTAGCTTCATCTCCACCTACTACAACATGAAAATACTACTTACATGTTTATACTGTGCTGTTCCTTACAGGACTGGGAATCACCAGAGGCCCCATGATACAGTATTATTTCAATTTTTAAACCGTTAGTTATATATCGAGTATTGAAATAACATATATTGACAATATAAGGGACGTGCGGCACAAAAGAAGCAGGGCATCATTAATCAGCGAGCAGCTAATCAATAAGCGCCTCCAACAGGTTCGGTATCCACCCAGTGGCTGGTCGTATGCCCGGCCAGCTGAACGTCCTGTTGGCTGAGGCTGGCGTTCCCTATGATGTGGTCCTGGAGATGGATGAGATCAACGAGGACTTTCCAGGTAAACTTTTCTTAAAAAAAATATTTCTAGTGAGCTATTAGAAAATTTACTGCTACATGTTTGTCACTTTGGCAGCAAGGTGTCAGATAATAATACTGGATCAATTATATGTAATAATCTTTTCCCTCTTTCATTCACACTTGGCGCAGCCTCGTGTTGTCTTGATATTTAGACATGCCATGTTATCAGGGCAACAGACTTGTTTTCTTAGCAACCAGGCATGCAGTCTGAGACACATGGTTCTGTTTATGACAGCGGGAGATAAGTGTGGTGCTGGGGAACCCAATAACATTAGTGAGGAGGACAATTGCAGAGCATTTAGCCAGCGGTTTGTCTGTCTTGTGTATTAATGTGTAAACGTCTGTGGCCCACAGAGACAGACTTGACACTGGTCATCGGAGCCAACGACACGGTGAATTCTGCTGCGCAAGAGGATCCAAACTCCATCATCGCTGGCATGCCGGTCCTGGAGGTGTGGAAATCCAAACAGGTTAGCGTACCTTTTTTTTTAAATTATCTTTGATATGTTTTGCTGCACCTTTTTTAGCCCTGTAGTACAAAAAGTGACCATGTGACTTTTTCAAACTGTACTCCAGGTCATTGTGATGAAGCGTACCTTAGGCGTGGGCTACGCCGCAGTAGATAACCCCATTTTCTACAAGCCCAACACGTCAATGCTGCTGGGCGATGCCAAGAAGACGTGTGACAGCCTGCAAGCAAAGATCAGAGAGGCCTACTACTAGAGTCCCCTCGTGATCTCACCGTCACGGACAGAAGTTCTCAAGTGCACAGGCAGGTTGACAGAAACCATATTTCCAGCATTAGATTTCAGGTTATATATTTTTGGAGAAGAGATTTATTGGGTCTGCAACAAATGTGATTCGATTACAAAGATGCCCAAGATTCAAAAGATGATTTGTTTTGAACAATAAGGGATATGACAAAGTTAAAACACAGATGTGCAATGATTTGTAAATAAAATATTTAAATGTATCTGAAGTCTATTTCCTTGCATTTTTTTAATATTTAAAGGAATAACCCCCTTTAAGAAAACTTTTTTCTCTCACATGCTTTAAAGGTCAACAGAGAATTAAAAAAAAATCTTAATAAATCGAAGTCAGAGGTCTGTGTTTTAACAAAACTATATTAAAATGTTAGTTTACAAACTTTCACACATCTCATGCAGTATAATCCAAGTCTCATTTTATGCTCAGTATCTCCCAAACAGACAGCCCTTTCTGACAGATAACTAAAAATTAAACTTACCTATGCTCTCTTTTAAAGCCAGACTCCTATTGACAAAAATGGTCATTTTACCTCACTTAATACGAAGGCTGCTGGTCTCCCGTTGCCTCGAACTGAAGTTTATTGGCATTACTGTGCAACTTTGATAAATATAAAATAACCCTTTAAAACACCAAAGTCACCCAATAACACAAACTGACTCATGGAGGCAGTGTTCAACCAGCAGCTTCTGTGTTCAGTGAGGTAAAAATACTGTTTGAGTTTGTAAAAGGATGTTGTTTTTTTAAATATAGTTTTACTGTTTAATGTGCCGCCCCATGACTTAAATTCATTGAGAATTTTCTGGTTTGAGATTCTTCATTCACCAGACATGCAAGAGAAAAAAAAAGTTTCCTCACAAATTCAGTGTAACATGGGGTGATATACAAATGCTCATTTGTGGGGTGAATTATTCCCTTAAGATTTAAATAAATGAATCACACTCACTGCAACTTAAATGAATTAAAGTGGGAAGAGCAAAAACAAAAAACCCTGGAACACAGATTTTTAAGGTTTGAGATTTGATTATCAGGGTTGCACCAAAATTTTAAAAAAGTGCAAACCTTTCGAATCAAAGAAAAGGCCAAGGCAACACTATTTCCCATCTTATTTTAAAATACCTGATAAACAGTTTGTGTGTCACTTTGCAGCCGGTTTTGTTGATAGATTTCCGTTATCCAGTCAGTGCTGCAACTTTAGGATTCCTATTTCAGAGCTATATGTCTTCTATTTACTCATATCAAACACACCTCATTCATGTTTGGCAACTGTAAACCCTCATCTTTTATTGCATGTTCTCATACAAATAGATGTCCCTTACAAAATAAAAATCACTCAGACATAAAATAAAACTGGACATACGAGGGCTTGCCTGTGAATATACAGTTCATAACAGTCTCTTGAAGCTGATCTCAGCATTTTCTAGCATCCGTCTTAGCTTTGTTGATGACTGAGTGCAGGTAAGAGTAGAAGAAGAGCAGGTTATCATATTCTCCGTTGTACTCCTGAGTGAGGCAGAGCTCATGGAAGTCCTTAAGGAAATAATAAATAGCCTCTATTGTAGAGAGGTAGGTGTCTGGTTTGCCCTTCTGACTGCGCCAGAAACACGTTTTCCTAGTCTTCAGCTCTACCCGGAGCAAATCTGCAGGAGAGCACATGTCAGTCAGAGAGCACGCGAGAACGCAGAGTGAGATCATGTTAAACAGCGTTGTGGGTGAAGTACTTTTGCCCTTAATAATCACCAGCAGTCAGAGCTGTTTGAAAAGCTGCACAAATGCAATCTTTCATGATTACCTTGCAGTCGCTCGTCTGTGCTGATCTTGTTGGTCTGGTTCCATGTGCTGTCAATGAAGACCACCCTCTGAAGGGGAAACACCCTTGACTCCGAGCCCTTTGCTTCGTCTGGGGTCCCTGACTCCGGGCTCTCTGCCATGTGTGTGGCGCCTTGATCTTCCTCACTTTTCAGCCTCTTTACGCAGGGTTCATCAGAGGAGTCATGTGACCCGCTGTCTGTCATGTCATGCAAGCATTGTATCATGTCATGAACTGAGACTGACCCTGGACCAGGAAACACCAACACCACCTGAAGACAGACACATCAAAGACTGATGGTAGAACATTATCATACAAACCAAGAGTGTGAAAAATAAGTGATACAAAGACGTGTTTTTTTTTTTACAGCGTAGTGATTTATATATGTTTTCATTTAGGAAGCACTGAAAGAAAGAAATACAGTTTGATGGGAGCAAAATAAAGTTGAAAAATCAAAAATCAAAACATGAGATCATTCAGTTGGGTAAAACACAAAGCAAGAGGGGGAAAAAAAATCAAAGAAAGAAACTGTCAAATCCAATAAACAGACAAGGCTTGTGCAATAAAGCCACTGTAATTCTGTAAGACAAGTCAAATTATCGTATCAGAATATGTTTCATGTAATTAGTACCATGAAATTTAAATTTCAAGGATGAAATGAAAATGCTGCAATTGATTTGATCCTCTGAACTATTAGATAAGATCTGTTATATAAGATTTTTTTTTTTATTTCAGTCAGTAACACACAACATGGATCAAAACTTGTGCTTCTCTTTGTGTAATGTGATAGCAGTTGGAGGCGGCAAAAGCTCAGTCTGCGGGGACCTGGGTTGGGAACCGAAGGGTCGCCAGTCTAAGTCCCTATATGAACTGAACATGGAATTTGTACTGGTAGCTGGAGAGGTGCCAGTTCACGCTCCTGGGCACTGCCGAGGTGCCCCTGAGGGAGGCACAGGACCTCCAACTGCTAGGAGCACCTGTCCATGGGCAGATCAACTGCTAAGAGGCAGCACTGTGGTCTCACATAAAGAGGGTTATGGGTTCATTGTTTGAGGTTTATCGTAGCATCTAAATGCCAGTAGCGTTGTCAGCGTTAATGGTTGTCTTTCTCTCTGTGTCAGTCCTGTGATAGTCTAGCAACCTGTCCCGGGTGCACCCCACCTCTCACCCAACAACATCAACTCTAGCCCCCCCGTGACCCTGAAATGGGATAAGATATGCATGGATTAACTAATAATGAAAATAATCATTAGTTGCAGCCGTAGGTCACATCATCACAATGACACTCAAAGGTGTAAATTTAAGGAATGCTATTTGAATGTCAGATACCATTTGTAATCATGCTTACCACTGAAAGAAAAAGCAAAAGCCAACGGCACATTCACTCTTGTTTGCTGTTTTGTCAAACTATGTTTGCAGATTTTTTTTTGGTGCTGTGTCTCTTGGATTTCTGCTGCTTTTGGTTTGGTACCTCATCCACTATGTTTTTTATAAAGACCCGACCTCACCTGAGCACTGTGGGGGTACACGCCCATAAATGTCCCAAACACAGAAAATAAGAAGAAAATACAGTATGAGTCTATATATTGTTTTTTTAGGGAAAGCCTTCCTAGAACATATATAAATAAACTCCATTCTTTCAAGATGGAAAACAACTAACCTTGTCCTTTTCATAGTCAGGTATGCAGGGGTAGGTGTATATCGTGACGTCGCTGGGTGCGAGGATCTTTGCATGGATTGCGGTGCTCTTGCCGTCTGTCTCTTTGGGATGCTTGATGATGTCTATCTTCACAGGGAGCTGAGGACAGCATATGATACGTAGAGTCAGATCCAGAAGTCAGAGGAAAAAAAACACATTTTATAGATCTCACATGAAAGACATGACTTAACATTTTCCACCACATTAGAATACTACTATTACAGCAACCCCATACTGTAGCTGAAGGCCTCTCTTAGAAGAACAATCAAGAGAGTCCTGACCTCTTACTGACCTTGATTAAAGGGATTTCTTGCTGGCTGACACCCAGTAATGAGCAGCATGTGTAGCAGAAGAACATCCTTGATCCTCCACATTTAGAGCATTTCAACCTGCCCCTCTCCTTTACCTTCTCCAGCACCGCATGTGATGCCAATTTTAGACCTTGGAAAGGCTGCTTGGCAAGCTCACAAGTGTCTGATGAATCACTGGAGACTGTTGTTTTGTCACGGCAACTAGGATGGAGACGCTGGTCTTGAGCCAGGCTGCTCATGCTTGCTCTTAAAAGGTTGATAGACCAGTGCTGAAGTATGCAAGCCCTACATTCAAAGCTGAACAAGAACGACAAAACAAATGATGCAAATATTGGCAGACAGAAATAATCCAGCATTTACATAACCACATAGCAAAGTGAGAGGTAATAAAATGTGGAAAAGTCATTAAACAAGGTAGTGTTTTTAAAAAGGCCTTTCAGGAGTCATTTTTCAGGCTAATATGTTTTATTGATTAAGGAGATATTGGCTATATTGATAGAACATTAATACTGTGATGAGAACTGATGATGTCTTTGGTTTTAATTATTGTTATAATATGACGTAGCTTGAATGCTGTGTTTTTAATTTCCACACAAAATCTAGTATCATATCAAGGGTTTCTGTTCAGATACCCAAACTCTGAAATGAGCTGATGAATAAACTCAGATATGTAAGTCAATATATTCTTTGAGTTTAAAAAGGGGGGGTTTCTTATAATTCCATTTTAAGTGGCCAATATGTGCGTGTGTAAATGTATGTGTATAATTATAATTATGTGCATGCTTTTAGGTACATACATTTAAGTACCATTGCTGTTTTGATGACTGCAGTAATATTAATTATTGGAATTTTATTTGTCCTTTTTCCGGATTTTATATTTGTTAGTTGAGCTACGTTTTCATAGTTTACTTAGTTTTTCTTTTTTTGTTTACTTTTTTATAAACATTATCATCATTAATGATGGTGATTCCTGATATTTATTGTATTTTCTGTATCTATTCTACTTTTGTATACAGTTGATTGTTTTTCATTAGTATATTATGGACCTCAATAAAGTCATTATCATTACATTGTTATTAAAAGTCACACAATTTTCTGATTTGACTGATAATCAGAGTGAAATGATCAACAATTCTCTTTCTGCTTGTATCCACAATGACAAAATAATTATCTGTTCTGACATCACATTAAACCAGTCCTAGTTTAAACTTGAAAGCATCAACATTCACACTAAAATTACTGTCACAATATGAACAACATCTAGTTGATTTTGTCAGACAGCAGACTTGAGAAAACAGAAAACGTGCTGTATGCATCAGAGCATTAAACAAGATTCATTCAGAACTTAACATTTTGAAAACCAAGATGAGACCAAAAAAAGATGGCCCAAAAATTTGCAAGAAATTAGTAAAAAGTTACAAAAAAGATACATACATGTAGTTCTTTGAGTATTTTCCCCGTTTTGAAAAATGTCAAATAATCACCCCTATAGCTAAATTCCTGTTCATTTTTTGGGTCTCCTTTTAATAATTTCTTGCCGCACACTTCTTGTCAAGTTGTTCATTGTGTTTTTGTCCTATGATTTGAAAGAAATCCGATCAATGTCCTCAGGTTTCAGAGGGTTAAATGCTTGTGAAAGGCGTCTGAACGCAGGACAAACAAATATATCGATCCTGTGTTAAAGGGTTAAGCTATAAGACTTTGACACATGACAAAGTCAGTCAAAAAACTTTTGCAACATAAGAGGCATGTGGTGCAAGAGTTAAAAGCCTGGATGAGACAGCTAGCGAATGAATGCAAAGTGAGCACAAGTACCTACCGTACACAAACCAGCATTTGATGAACAGCAACCCGTTCAGTTACCATTGGATCCTTGGGGTTTCTTTCTCTTCTCTTTAGCTAAGAGAGATCTAACTCTGCACTTAATACTGCACGTCTGTCCCAGCGTACATACAGTAGATAAAGTACAGTGCACTACAGTCCCTGATTCAAGCTAGCTGCTGTTAGCTAGCTTCAGTTATTCTCAACATCTGGAGCATCGGCTACAGATCACGGTGGCTAGTTAGGTTAGCTAATACAAAAGCCTAAAAGAAAACATACGTTGGTGTAGTTCCGCTAAAGCAATACGTTGCCCACTCAAATCAATCGCGACTGAAACGTGTCTACCGGTGTGTAGCATGGTGTGTAGCTACAGCTAATGTAGAACAGCGTGAGCGTCTTCTTCTACGCCGGAAACACTGTCCCGCGTGAAGGAAACGGCGGTGGATACCCGTTGCTAACAGGTTGCTAAGCACCCAATTCCGAACGTGAGCCGTTGCGGAGCGACGTTACCTGCCGGCGGTGGACAGTTAAGGCACTGCACTGAAGGTAATGTGTAAAGTTAGCTTGTCAAACAAGAAAAAACTCGTACACAGTTATTTATCAAGGTAACGTCAACGTCAATTCATAAAAAATGACAATAATTTAACTGTTAAGGTAAACGGAAGACTCGAGGTTAGCTAGGTAAATGAACCAAGACGTTTAAGTCGGTTTATTGTTATGTCGTGAAAGTTGAAATTAGCTTATCAGCCGTCAGGGAACTTTTTCCTCCGTCAGTGTTGTTTTCTAGCGTACACAGTAGGCTAAGTAGCTAGCTGTTAGTTAGGTTATTGTTGGGGTTTAAAAACAATGAAAGTGTTAGGGGGGTGTCTGTACTTATTTAAATAAGTAAACAGTATAGTAAATTGTATTTTGTCAAGTTATATAACATTTCAATACATCGAAATGGGCATTATTTTCAAATAATTAGGAAAGAAATGATGTAAATTAACTCAGCTTGAAACATTTTCAGAGATTTCCTTTAAAAAAAATTGTCAACAAAACTTTAAACTCTTGAACCGTCTTTTTTTCCTTTGGACTTTTCACTCTGAGCTTATACTCTGGACATTTTACATTTTTGCAGCACTCCTAACTGATCTCAAAACCACCTCCCCTTCCACAGAAAATAACTGTCAGTGAACAATGAATGCTATAGATGTTGCTTGATGAAATTGAGCAGACAAAAGGTCATGAAAAGGTCATAAAACAGTCTCAAGTTACAAGATTTACTTGCGTTTAGAATAGAAGAAGTCTTAATTTGTTAAATTTTATGGTACTGGGCTTTCAAAGTTTAGCCTGAGAAAACAGATAGGATATTAAGATATTATTTACTGTCTAACAGAACTTACAAATATGCTTATGTGATGGCTTTTTAGTATGATGTACTTTTTGTAATTCAATTTACTGCCTTGTTGATATAATTTCTTAGTTGATGTTTCTTCATAGCCTGGATTTGACATTGAATAACCCTGCATGTCTCGCATTTTTCAGATATTAAAATAATGTGATTTATTAAAAATGAGTACTATATTCAAATAAAATGGCAATCCAGTCTAATTTTTATGATAGGTTTTGATTCTGCTGCAGTGGAAATTTCTTGGATGCCATGCAAGCAGTCATTCTTAAGAAGCTGGTGCAGTAGCAAAATTCAAGTTTCACAGATAATATTACCCCAGTGATCAAAACTTGAAAGGTCAGCTCAGGGAAAACAAACATGAAATGTCAATATGCATCTTTCTCATTCAAAGCCAGATGTGCTTGATGTGATGTAAAACAGATTGTTTTATGTCAGATTTCAGAGATACCTGAGCTGTTACACTTTTTTATGAAAAAGACAATCGCATGCGGACCTGCATGGCAAACAGATGTGTATCGAATGAGATCTTCCAGTGATATTAGATTCCAGGCAATCAGAAATCTGCAAAATGTGCACTGTGTGCCAGCTTGCTCAGAGAATCATTGCGGTGAAACATAGTTTTTAATATTCACATTATTCACACCGTGCTTACCTGTCATCCCTGCAGGCTGTGTTGTTCAAGGTCCAGGAGCCTTCCCTCTGCGTTATGGGGCCATGCTTAAAGACATCATCTGGTAGTTCTTCCTCCACAGGTTCAAGATGATTCAGCTCTTTTAAACTTCAGAGAATGTTTTAAATTTGCAGATTTAGATTGCGTAGACAGGATTTATGATTTTTCTGATTGTATCTTGAACTGTGCTTTGGTCTTAATACTCTGTATTGCCTTTGGCATTAAATTGTCACAAAGCTAGACACAACAATATCATGGTTTAGATCCATCTGCCTTTGTCAAATATGAATGGATTGACTGTTCCTGACATGTCTTATCATTAAAATTTATTTCTTTTCCTGTTTAGTCTAACACAGAGGAATGGAAAAACAAATTGTCTGACAGCTGGATTTTAGGAATGTTTGTTTTGCTGTTGACGGCAGTCCAGATACATTTTTAAGAAAACTTTTAGTGATGCATAATTTTTCTCTGTATTCTGTATTGTTGCCAGTTCTAAATACAGTCAGAAAAATGAAAATATTAAATCAGATATCTAATATGGTCTTTCAGGTGTATCCAGATCCAAGGCTTATTGGCTCAAGCAGTCAACGCAGCAGTTTATCAAGCGTTACCTAAATCAAAACAGTGACGAGATGACCGGACTGATGTTTTGGTTTTCTTACATTTCTCAGGTAACCACAAGCTGATCATATATTTTTGCAATGCCTTTCAGACTAACAGACTTTCCATTTTTAATAAAGTGTGAGTTTTTGAACAGTTGCAACATCTACTTTCAGTTGTGAAACCCAAACTCTTCTCATGGCAACACAAGAACTTAAGTTGGCTCGCTACAGCAGCTGGAGATGAATATAAAGAGAAGAACCCTGCTTATGGTAAGACTCAAAGTGTGTTTTTGCACTCTTGTGCATGTGTTAACGTGTTCCAGGATAACCTCCTGAAGCCCAGCGTGATTTTTGCTTGAAAGAAGAAGCCAAGTTCCAAACCTACTAAGCATCCATATTAGATTTATGAGAACAAACTGAAAATCCTTCATTCTTAAATCTAATTTTATTTTTTATTTAACTGGATATGTCTTAAAACTCTACAAAAGAGAATTTTAGACACTAAACACACTCAATAACAGCATGTCCTTCCAACAACAGTGTCCCTGTTTCTCTCGATAATCCACAGACCCTGCTGTCAATACACTTCATCAGCACTATTCATGCAGTGGGATCTAATTCCAATCCAGTAACCCTAAGGCAGCACTGGGGTTAAAAAAATGTGCTAACCAATGCCAACACTTCTCTTTTAATACAAAAGTTTCTGAGATTTTAAGTTTTCAAAACAAGCAGGGTATTTGCAAGGAATTACTCTCAAGCCCCTGAGATAACCACTGAACACTACTTGGTTTTGCTTTCTTAGTATCCGAAAGACAGAAGGAGCCTCAAACTCTGATAAAATTCAGCACTATTGTGGAGTTGGCAAAATATTTGTTGGACCGATAAGCAAACTAGGTAGCCATCATCATTCACACAAACCAATGGTGATGCAATGTACGAAATATTAGCATTTTAAAATCATCCAATGTTACCCTCATTTTGCAGCAAATTCTGAAAAAGTATTGTCTCTTTATCCTATGTATCTTTTTAGTGTGATGAACAATGTGTCAATGTGACATCTTCATCTCGTCTCAAATCATCATTACTGGAATGCATTTATGCTGATCTTAGAAATTAGGCTGTAGCAAATTTTGATCCAGGAGCTAGATGTCAGTCCAAGCTTCTCTTTGACTCGTCGCAATATTTATCCCAACAACTGGAACTCACAATTATTTACAGCGATAGACAGACTCATTACCTCTGATTAGTGATGTGGAAAGCAATGATTTCTGAAGCACTGACTCACTATGAGGCAGTTTTAGTGAAAATGGTTTACTGTTTCAAAGTATTTTGATGTGATCAAAATGGTAACATCTGCTGCCCAAATTCTTGATAATGCCTTTCAAGGACAGGAGAGGGCCGAGGTTGATAACAGAGTCAGTAGTCACGTTTGCCCATTTTCAATTTTAATTACCAAAGATGAATTGTAGTAGCTATCCTGATTGTCATTATATTATCTGTGGAAAAGAGTGGCCCATCTCCCACTTTTTATACCTCTGCAGCAACTGTTACTACCGTTGGAAGCATCAGTGAAATAAATATACAGTATGTTGGCATGGCTATTTACCAATGTAAACATAAAATGATGTTAGATTCAAGCCGATATGTTGGTCTCTAGTGATTGGTGAGGGAAAGTCGAATTCCCCTCCCCCACGGAAATTGGCTAGTGTGCGGACAATGTCAGACTGAAGATGGAAACGAAGTGTAAAAAGGTGACTATTCACTCTGATACTGGGCAATGTTCAGCTCCAAAGAGTTACTTTTTGCACACAAACGTGTAATGTTTAAATCCTATATAAACATATTTTTCCAGTGAGATTTATGAAATTATGTGTATAGCATATTAACACACTAAAAACAGAACCGTGCTGACTTTGAGGAAGTTTTATAATTATAAAGTTATTAACAGAAGTCTATCCAGCATTTCTGGCTATCAGTGTGAATCTGTTGCTTTGTTAGACTTTTGTTTGTGTTGACAATAAACCAGTCATCCCACGTGACCTGCCACATGAGCAAACACTCTTTCGACTCCAAATATGGTCATACTTGCAGACTTATCTCTGATGTTCACAAATATGGTGTTGCTGAAAAACAAACTCTCATCTGTATGGGATAACACAGAAAAGTCTTTCATGCTGTATTTGAAAACTGGAATTGTATTGCTTAAACTTGGGTCCAACGTTTCAGGTATTAACTGTTGCAACCTGCAACAGGTAGTAAACTTGGACCTGTTAAGAACGGCAGATTTAAAATTGTGGTCTCTTACACTGGTCTACTGATGAGGTAAAATCTTGACCATAAAATAGCATTTTTTACTCCTGTAGTGTTGAAATTGAGGCATTTGTTTTATGTATTTTTGGCCAAAATGATTTCTCAGCGTAGTTTACCCAGCAGTATCAGTTGTTGTAGCAAACTTGAATAAGTTAGTAGTCTGTGAAGTCTCTAATGTTGTAGTATAAACATTTTATTATAATCATAATTTATTATGATTATGCATTTAATATACTGTCAGGTAAAGTGCAATATTGCGGCGAGTTGCTGGAGGTCCTGACCCTCTTTCACAATGATCTGTTGTTCTGGGGGGTTCCGTACGAAGGGCTGCAAACACAGAATTCCCCACATTGCATAACCGCAGATTTTCTCGGGGGAAATGAAGGTTTATGGCTCTGAAATGTATCAAGTTCAACTCACGTGTCCCCCCCCTACCCCCTGGCCTCCACTTTCTCCCGCTGCCCCAACACCACCTCTCCACATCGCACGAGACTCCCCAGCCGCTCTCCCTGTTTAGCTTCACTTGCCTTACTTTCTCATCCAACCCTCTCTCTGTTTGTCTCCATCTGTTCTTCCCTGCAGTGCTGTTCACAGCCAATGTGAGACCTGCTTCAAGCAGACGTTTATCTGCACATGCTGTCTGCATTATGGCACACGTGGTCTTTTGTATACATGCTTCCACACAAATGCAACTATAACACTGCTATTTTTAAGCGTCGCAATAAATTGTAAAGCATTGTCATAAAGTCATTTCCAAACCAGGGAGGTCCATTAAACTGCACAGTAGCTTATAGCTATTTTTTTTTCAAATCAAAGGAAATAAAGAAGTGACATTAACAATAGTATTACTCTAAGCTAATTTAACTTATACAATTATGATTTTGCTGTGCTTTAAAACTACAGCACACTAATTAATGATGTTCTACTGGCTTGTTTTGATTATAACTAACTTATTGACCCTAATTTATGACTGCATTTGGTAAGCAATTACCAATATGTAATTATTAATATTACAAAATAAAAACTATTTAGACATGCTGTTAAACAATGTACTGGCATATATACAGTGATAACATTACAAGGCAATATTTCTGACTGTAAAGAAACTCTGTCTCGTAGCTGGAAACAGTACAGCCGCTTTCATAATTTTGCTATTTGATAACTCTAATGTGCAGCAGATGAAGAAAATTGCATGGGAATCCCACATTTTGTGGAGGAAAAAACATTTTTAAAAAAAGTATTAAAAGGATTTGTGATTTCAGGAGCAATTTATTAAACAAAATCTGTAGGTCTTGGAACACCTTGTAAATATAATTTATATGTCTGCCGTGCCTGTGTTATGTCTTTTTTTTTCCTTGGAAGTCCGTCGCTTCACGTCTATGACAGTTCTCTCTCATTCTCCTTGGCTTCAGCCTCTCCTCGTCCTGCTGGGAATACACAGCCTTGAGTCTGAAATGTGTTTACATTTTGAGCATGTTACAAATTATCTGCTAAGACTAACTTTGCGTGACTTGGCAGAAGCCTTCACCTTGCTCAGATGTTGTTTGGGTCAAACTTATTTCAGGGGTTTGCTCTCTCAATTTGACTGTCTATCTGACAGGGGTTCTCCAAGCCAGATGTGAACTCAGGCGAAAGGTAAATCTCATGCTGTGTCGGTGTGCGTGCGTGCCTGCACGCATGTGTTTATACGTGCGCATTTATGAGCGTATGGTGTGGGCAGCCTGCCAATATGTCTGTAATATTTTTCTGCACTGACAAGACTCCACTTGTACTCAATACAATATAAACTCAGAGGGAATTAACATTTGAACCATGTCAGTGTATTTTTATCTTCCATCATAAATGAATAGATTTATCCTCAAGATGTATTACCACATCTCAACCTCCCTTATCAGATTGAATGACTCTGCTCATGCATATCATGTGTGGACAATTTTCCAAGGACACTAAAGTTTTCCCAAACGTTTCTTTTCAATGTGTATTCAATCTTCATAAAGAGAACATCAACAGATTTGATTATCTTGTCATTAAACCAGCTTAGCCGTGAGACGGACGGCTTAATACCTCCAGAGGACTGTAGACATATCAGAGTTCAAAAGACTGTAGTCCCTTAATGTGTAATATGTTTCCTCAACAGGTTTTTCATATTATAGAGTTACAGGCTGAATAACCCCAATTTTATCAAATGATATTCAATGATAAGGTTAGGACTTATCCTCAAACAGACATTTTCTAATAAGATCAGAATCACAGTAATTGCCAGATCATGCGGGTTTTTTTTTTAATATTGTAATACAGTTTCATAATGTACCAAAATTGAGGCCAGATCACTTGAGATTACAGATATTTAAAAAGCTAACCGAATAACAAGGTCCTCTTTCTTATTAATGGTCGGCATGCAAATAGTAACAAAATGTTTTCATGTTTTAAATCTGATTCATTGAGTTATTGAGAGTGTTGAACATGATCACAGTGTGTCAGCTGGATAAAATTCTCGTCATCTGACTCCAGAGTTTGCCGCTGCGCTCCATAGTTTCATACGTGGCAGAATAAAGGCATGGTTAATGTGAAGAATAATTTCCCAGGAGTGCATCAAGCAATATTTTATATATTAACATCAAATTTAGTGTATTTCTGTAGCATGAAATTGTTGCCAGTACTGCCAAATCATCTAAAATCAACACGACTCACAGACATAGGTTGTACATTACCAGATGTTGGGTGTGAAATAACGGCTTGCTGATTAAAGATAGAACATTAAGCAAGTCAGTGAGTGCTGGATTTTTTTTTTTTTTTTCAAAAACTGACAGACCAAAGCAGGAAAAAGTGCTTGTGAATATTAGAATAAATCAAAACTTCATATAGGCTATTTCCTGTGAGCTTGTTTTGGAGTCCTTTATACCCCCTAGTGGTTAAAAAATTAATCACATTAGGTCCTCAGTAATATTAGACCTGTGCAAATAGGGCTAAATCTCACTTGTCATGCCTTGAAAAAAAAAAAAAAATGTCCCTTATAAATAAATATGTGATCTTTTAATGTATGTAAATGTTAATTCTGATGGAAAGAGATTGCATAGCATACACGTTTATTATGTTGTTCATTTTGTATTTTAATCTGGATATCTTTTCAGCAGCAGCAGAATATTTTAGCATTTCAAAATCACACCTTGATAATGAAGAGGGAATCAGTGAGCAGCTACAATGCATTCGACCAGAGTCTGGTCTTCAATGCAGGAAGAACAGACAGATCAAAAACAGATCATCCACAAACAGATTGTCCTACACACACTTAATTTTACTGAACATGCCATTGTAGTTTATTGTGCCTCTGTTTTGTGTGCTCTGAGCACTTGTACCAGTAAAAAAAGACAAGTCCAGCTTGCTTCAGCACATCTTGGTCAAGCCAAATCTCCGTTCTGGACCTTTGTGTTGATCAAACAGGTCTCCTCATCTGGCTGGGTGTAGATCATCTTTGGAAAAGGATACAGTCCCGACTGTGCATAATACATTTTACTGTTTTATAAGAAAACACTTAACTGTTTTATAAGGAAATATAATATTTAACTCAAAATAACAATAACATTGAGTAGTGATTTTACAGTTTGTTTACCAGCTGAAGTTATGTCAAATATTTCCTTGTCTCAACATCTTGTTTGAGGATTTTTGGAATACTTCAATGTGCCCTTCTGATATCTGTTGCTTGTGTAAATTACAACATATTATGGAACCTTATATAACTAATCTACAACTGGAGAAGAGTGGAGCGTGATGTTGGTAATGAGTTTACATGTGTCTGTTAACATATATAATATTTGACGGAAATCATACACAAATAGTCCTTTTTAGCTTTTATGAGTCCACCCTCCTCTCCTCCTCCCTGCACTTTATAGGGATGAAGTGAGATGCTACATGCTCCCTTCTGGTCTTCTTCCCTCGCATTGGCCGTCCCTTCTGAGACAGAGCTATGAACATTTCTTTGCCATTTTTAGTCCACTTTACAGAGGAGTAAGCATTGAAATAGTTTTCTAGGAAAACCTCCTTGAAGTTGCAGTTTTCATTGTAGATCCTCTGTAAAGGATGAGACAAACAATACAATCAGCATTTGTCTTTACTGTCAATACTTGGTCTTGATTATTTCTAGGTGTGGGAATCACCAGAGGCCCCACAATACGATATTAACAATATAATATTATTGCGATTTTTTACTTTTTCGGTTGCCTGTTCTCACTCCCAACTCTTCAAATGTCAGTAGTGTTAGCATCAGATGCCACCACAAAGAGGCACACTTCACAGCGATATACCATAGACTGTATACAATAATGGACATAGTGACCATGATGTCAGCCGTTGGTTTGCAGACCTCTGTTTTGAAGACTGAAGTTCAGCATTTTGATTGTCACCATCTTGTTTTTTTGGAGTCAGAAGTGACCATATTTGGACAAGAGTGTGGAGCTGTGGCTGAGCCAGAGGTGGATATGACTTACAGACCATGATGACGCCTTGCACACAGCCTGTCACACAAGCAACTCCACCCCTAAATATACATAACTTTTGGCCTTAATAAAATGTAAATGGATTTAAAAAAATCACCTCTGCTACACTGTCATGGATCTTGAAATTAACCTCGAGGCCAAAGCTATCCCATATCCCCGTAGACTTCCATGTTAAAATGCCCAACTTTACAGCAGAAATAAATATGTTTACAGCCTCAAGCAAAAGCAGATTTTGGTCTCTATAGCTAATTTCAACATCCATGACAACTGTGCGGAGGGTGAATTTTTTATAACTCACTTGTTTACATTTTCTTAATGCCCGAAGTTACGTATATTTAAGGGTGGGGCTGCTTTAGTGACAAGCTGTCTGTGAGTCATCCCCACCAGTCTTTGCTGTTCCAACAAACAGTTTTCAAAAAAACCCGGACTTTCACCTGAGCCCATTGATCACTTCCTGTATGAATGTTAAGCCAAACCATGATGTGTTCATTCTAAACCTAACCATGTACTTTTAGCGCACAGGAAAATGTATGAAAAAAGGAAGACTTTTGCCTATGCTATAAGTGTATTGTTCATTTCCTGTGAAAACAAAAGTGTATTTTAAAAAGACACGATTCATATAACAATCGTAAATTGACATGCCATGCCTGTACATCAACAACAGTTACAGGAGGGTACCTAGCGCGTCATATTTAGATGTAAAGGTCCACTGACATGGCGGAAGTATCTGATGAGTTTGGATGAAAACATGTTGTTTTGAGATATGCTGAGTATTGCAATAACATATATAGCGATATATTGCAATGTATTACCTATTTTCAACTGAAAATTATGTCCCTAAAGGAAAAATTTGTCAGTATCTGTTTTATCCAATAATTTATTGCCGAAAAATGCATTCAATGGACTGACAAAGAAATTGATTTTATTTTTTTTTGGTAGGTTACCAAAAGTTTGATTTGTATGTGCAATACTAATAATTTATATAATTAAAAAAATGGTACTTGGCTTTCTTGGATTGGTACAATACTGCCACACAAATTATCGCAACAGTATGCTGTATTGATTTTTTCTCCCACCCTTAGTTATTTCAAAGAAATGCTTTGCAAAAACTGTTTTATTTCTGCTTGGCAATGAATCATCTGAAAGAAGTGTATGACTTTTCTCACTAAGGAAAAGTATTACCTTGCCTTGCAGCTGTCCAGCCTTGTTCATAGAGATATAATACTGACTCTTCACTCCTTTGATAGCCAGTATGCCTCCCTCGGACACTGTCCTGATCTCCAGGATACCTGCCAGACATCCACACAGTTAGTCAAAACGAGACATATCACAGCAAAGATAAGACACTGTCAGCACCCAGCCTTCACTCCAGCTCCGCGCTTCTGCCCTCGACATTCATCTTCATTAAGAAACAGGATGAAGGTTCCTGTGGTTAATCAGTCTGTGGTCTCTCTGGCTTTATTCAAGCCTTGTTAACTGGCCTGGGTGGCCATTACACAAGCCACAACCTATGCCATAGCACATATGGGAGACAGATTAGGCCTCTCTCTCCTGGGATTGAGGAAACTACCTCCTTGCATGAGCTTTGCACGCTATGTTTTAGGCCTGCTCTTCAAATCTGTGGGAGAGTAAAAACACTTGTGCTTAACTATTTTGGTTTAGGAACAAATGAGAGTTATGGTGTTTCACCTCCCATGAAACTGACGGCGTCAAATTATCTTGCAGGACCTATAAAAAGGAAGAATGCTTTTTAATTTATCATATAATCCAACACACTGCTGATCATTAGTCTAGTTTGATTAGTTCTTGTAATTGAAGGTAATGTTGCTGTTATCCATAGAATGAGAGGGTTGCACTCAGAAATGCATCATTGAGTGAGTTTACTTAACCAGTTGTCAGGCAATGCACAAAATGTTTTCAGCCTTCATAGGTGTGTGATGATGCTGCAATTACTAATATGATAACTTGAATCAGTAATATTTATAAGAACATGCATTTTGAGGACACCAACAAGAACCAGATAATTGGTTTTTGGTAATAAAAAAATCTTTGTTGTTTTTGCAGAAATTCTTCATTTGACAGACAGAGAGAGAGAAAAAAGGGAAGAGCTCTATTAAAGGTCTTTAAACTGACATTGAGCATGCTGCGTTTTAGTGTTTGCGTGATCACAAACAGATGGCAGCGTCCCAATCTTGGAATGTTGTTTGTGCTCTGCACGCACTTGATATTTGGCTTAATAGGAGTGCCCTTTGACTGTCAAATCATATCTGTTTAACCATATTTTTCTGTTCCACTGTTGAATTAAGTTATCATGGCTTATGGTGCTGTTTAGATCAATATTGTCAGAACTTCATCTTAATTTTTAAACCTCTCACTGTGCATTTTAAGACCATTGATCGTTCGTTTCCTAAAAAAGTGTAGATGAAACTGTTTGTTTCTCAGGTAGGGATTTAATTTCAATAATCAGTGTGCTTCAATTAGTGTGTTTTTATGGTTGTTAAGAAGCATGGAAGTGCTATTCTCATAATATTACATGTAACAGCTACAGTTGTTTGGTCTACTAAAGATGGAACACATTTCCACACACATGCACACACACATATTGTTAACATTTTGGCTCTGACGCAGACAGCCTATCCTCAGCTTGAACAGATTTGTCATCACTGGCTTGTCCAGCCTCTGGCGAAGTAAACTAACTTGTGGGCAATCCCTGATACTACTTTCTCTGAACAAAGTTTGAATCAATTGTTTACAGCCACCGGTAAGATGTTGCAATATTGAGATTAATATTGACTGCTTCAGAACTAAAAGCCTTGACAACTCCAGATATCTAGCAAAATTTTAGTGACTTTTATTGACGTTGTCTTTGGCTGCAAATCTTTATTGGCCCTGAATCTAAAAAAAAATGCTCCATATCTTCATTACATTATCTAAACGTCTGTTTGGTATTTCCCAAATTACACTGAATTTAATGGCAGGTTTAGGATACAATCAGTCTGTGGTTTTGCCATTTAGCTGCACCTGAAACCAGGTCTACTATGTCACAATCTGGGTGATTTACAATTTCAGTGCCTTTATTGTCATAGCACAGCTGTACAACAAAATTGAGTAGGAACTTAATAGAGAACGCGACTAAAACAAACTTCTACCCACCAATAAAGTCTCCTAACTTTTGAATTACTTGCTTTCCAGTTGTCATGCTGTGGTTTGGAATTTGTTGATTACCGACTTTGAAGTCATTTATCTGTTCTTTGCTGTGGCTTAACACAACTTTTTTTTATTGATATTATTAACACATTTTGTTACTCAGCTTAAGCCATGCCATAGTCTTTCCATTTGACACAAACTTACATGTGTTAGTGATTACCATTTCCTTTTTTCTTAGAAGTGAGTCTTTTAACTTATACTTAACATGTGTTTGTTTGCTTTTGAGGATTTGTTTACACATTCGGAACAAAATTGTCCTAGAGATTGTTGCCATACCACTTTCATTAGTGAAACAGCAACTGTTTATTTTTTATGATGCTCAATATCAGACATTTTATTTCTCTACACATACAAAAGCTTTAAAAAAGATTTAGTTTTTAGATCTAAACAAACCTTGAAATACAGTAAAGTTGTAAAAAAAAGTTTTTGTGTGGTGCAAGAGATGAGTTCTCTGGAAGTAAGTCTATATTTGTGTTGCAGAGGCACAAGGAATGTGGAGGCCAAAAATAATGGAGCTCCAAGTTTCTCATTTTGGCTTTGTCTTTTTCTGTTTTCTTGTTTTTTGTTGTTTTTTTTTTTTTTTTAAACAAAGCTTTTATGCAAGCAGCTTCTCAGGAACTCTTCTTCACTGTAGCCAGAGACATGACTCACTGATTTATTACACATATATCTGCACCACGCTCGTCTCTTCAAAGGCTTATTGGTCAAATTTGCTGTCTGCTTTTAGCGTGCGATTATCAGCCACATATGGGTGTATCAATTTTTCTGTCTTTCGTTGCCAATTGTTGCACAAGCATCTTTTCCATCCTCTATGAGGCATATCCCTGTCAAGCCAACATTCCAGCTGCAACCACACTGTCAGATAGGAGGAAATGATATCTGCTTAAAACATCCTCACCGTGACAGAGATTTCCAATGATACACAAGAAGCAGTTTTAACAAAGTACCATGTGAAATCACAATTACCATGGCCATTACATAAAATTAGTCAGTCAGTAGTGAATTGGCATGCTTTATGGCACATTTTGCCACAGTAATTTTGGATCAGGGTCATTTTGGTGGCTCTCTTTGTGTGAGCTGTCAGTTACTAATCTAATATTAATGCCAGTTCTTTGTCCCAAGATCTCATTCTGACATGTCTAGGTGTGTAAAACATGCGTGAGTACGAGATCTCAGGGACCTTGCAGCCGTCACACTCCAAGACCCTTCAGTTTACTTCATTACAGCTTTTGTTTACATGGTGTTATGGTTTAAAAAGCCAAAGCTCCCACCTGCTTCATTTTACTTCTGTCACTTTGGCTGCTCTAACAGAGAAGCATGACCCATTAACACTGTGATTACACTGCAGAGAGATCTGCACAATAACACCTCCCACGTGCTTCTGTCACCTTGACATGCCAAAGGTTCTTTACTGACTCAGTGGAAAGATCTCACAACTCTGCATGGCTGAATTATAACAAATTCTAGGACTAGGTTCACACCAAAACTCAAGTTAATTCACATTTGGAAGATATTTTTGGGCATTTTTTATCACTAGTAAATGCAGAACAACTTGACAAAACATGATATGATACTTAAACAAAAGAGTCATCCTTACTGTAACAGTTGGTGACATCTTGAGTCCCGTTGATATTGCCAAAGTCATCAATTGTCAGGAACCACTGCGTGCGGCTGTACAGTTGTCGGATGCGCACGTCCCCTCCCTCCATGTAGTCGTAGTTCCTAGTGTGGCGCTCGTGTTTGGAGCAGTTCATGATGGCGGCAAGTTGCTCTGGAGTGCAGTCACTGTAGACCACACACACGCTGCCGAACAGGAAAATTGCGTGCAGGTAGAGTCCGGAGAACAGATTTTGAAGGTTCCATGTCAGCATCCATTTGCGCATTATAATACAATGCAGTGGGGATCAATGAACAACATACTTAAATGTGAGACAGAGATTGCGCGCTATCCCTCAGCCCGGCGACCCCCTGCTCCCTCACTTGTGACCCTTGTGTTGGTCCCTGTTCTTGCAGCAGGGGCTTCTAGTGGGACCTTGAGACAGGTTGTGGAGGAGACTTTGCGGAGCTTGTTGGGGTTGGCTTAAGCTGGAGTGGGGTCTGAAGACAGGTGACGGTATTATGAGACGTCTCTTTAGTCCTCAGTGACGGTCTGCGGTGACTGCTCCATCCTCTTGGGCCATAGTCCGAAAAGGGACGTCATAATCCAGTTCAGGAAACGTTATACAGGATATCACTATAAAAAAAGGTAGACCCATATGATTTTAGATTACAGTTGAAAAAATAAACTTAAAAGAACACTTGCACGATGAAATATTTTTGTCAAAGCTGTCTCAAAAAAACAGATTCACCATTAGCTCACATAAACAAACACCTTTCAAATACCCTCTGGTTTTCATACAAATATGAACTGTACATTTACTAAGAATAAATTAAATTTTCTGTGGTGCACTTTGACAGGCAGATGTCTCCCTATCATGGACCCAGAACAGTAAAATATTGCGTCACTGTTGTTGGATTCCTTCACAAGTCTATGCTCTGTAATCTCCTCTGCATCAGCACACATACAGTATGTACTTTCAAACAAACTATTCCTCTTTACTTTAAAAAAACAAAAAAACAAACAAAATAGTTTAATGACTTACATGTGCTCAGAGGGATGACAGGAGTTGTCAAAGGTGTGTTCCCTTTCAGAGAGAGGTTTAATTTGAAGACTCTGTAATTCTAAAGCTGTAGTCTCAGTTGTAAACCAAGCCCAGTAGTGCAGTAAAGCTAAGCAAGAGCTTGGAGATTCTGTCAATTCCCATGGATGTCTCCCTGATTCTGGCAGGCTGACTCTGTGCATCTTCCACTGTTGCTGTGCACTCTGCTTAGATAAATGCCTCCTGCTGACCTCACTTGAGAGCAATTAGATCCCAACCAGTCAGCTGTCCCTGGCTGAGATGCAATGGAGAAACACCCTCTGCCTGCCTCTCGCTGTCACTCACCCACCGGACATGAGAGGGAGCTATAAACTCTCAGGAATAGCAGGCTTTCCTTGGTATGCACTCCTAAATACTTTAATAACATTTGCATGCACACTCACCCTTGCAGAACTTACTACAACCTCTCTGCCTTTTCCAAGAAACATCTTGCACTTGAATAGGTTTGCGCTAAACTTTTTAAGCATCTCATAATGACTCACATTAAGCTTGTGATATTTGCTCTGATGACAAAGCTTTAAAGAATTTTTTCCCTATCATTTCAAATGTCACAATTAATTAGTGGTTTTACTTAGCTGTACTGAATCATTGGTAAGGATTTATTGGCTCAAGTAAAAAGAACTTCAAAGAAGCTCTTTAGTTTTTGCTCTTATTGAGTGTAATAGTGGGAAGCAATATGTTACGGCTGGCAGGTATCTATCCAAGGGGAGAAAAACAGAAGACATAACTGCTCACAAGTAGTCATCTCTGTGTCAGGGGTCGTGCACTCTTTCACTTTTCGTGTTTGTATTTAAAGTCAAATTTATTGCCTTTACATACCTGGCCTTTCCTTGGACTCACCACTTCAAAAGTTTATATGGGCCCTAATGACGTGCTCCCCTGTGGAGGTCAGGACTGCAGGCCTGAGAGGGAAGGACTTCTGGCTGCAGCAGGTCGCCTTCTCATCTCTAAACTGGGGGTCGTAAAGACCTGATCTATTAGGTGTCACTCAGGCCTGTTCATCTGTCCCTTCTATCACCTCAGAGGCAGTTAACACACAGTTTTTCTGGACGTATAGACTATGGAAACAATAAATTACTTCAGGCAGCCACTATATTACAAATACCTGACAGCTAGACATTAAAATGAATGCAAAATCATGGATTTTCAATATCAATTGACATACAAGTCCATGCACATGTACTTTACAGGCAATAATTTGTTTGAATCCTTTTTATTTTAACCGAATAGTTGGGGGTTCAGTGCCTTGCTTAAGGGCATCTTGACAATGCCCAGGAAGCAAACTGTCACTTGTCCAGCTAGTCCACACACCATACTTGATCTGGACGGCGACTTGAACCGGCGGCCCCCACTTCCTAAGCCAAGTCCCTATGGGCTGAGCTCCCGCTGCCTTGAATAGGAAATATTTTTCAAGACTGCAGTTTGTGAAAATTTTACAGAACCACTCTCTTTAAATTGCCACCTCCTCATGCTGGAGCGGTTTGTGTGACCCTCGGAGCTGTGTTGTCAGGGGCAGGTAGCACCTGGTAGGGCCCCCTGAGGCACATTTCTGCCAGGAGAGAGGCCAGACAACACGATTCCAGGACCCTTAAATTGACCCCAACAGAAATGAATGACCTTGCCTTGAATCGGGAAACTGGGCCCCCTCCTGTAGACAGGGCTGTTACGGGAGATTGCAGGCGAGACCTTAGTGGTTGGGCCTGGTCATGCTCAAAACAATGCAGGGTCTCCATGTAGGCCCACTTCCTGTAAGGATCTGTTTTTGATTATAGTGCCATGTCAGTTGGGCAACAGGTGGCCCCTTTGAGGACTGACCTTTGACTGCAGACTGACACTTCTTTGGTGGGAAATAAGGTGGAGCCAGCAGAGTAGTTGGCCTCACCTCAACTTACTATGCTATGCGCCAAACAGCAGCTCGGAGTATTCAGTCTTCTTTGAATTTCTGGATAATGTCCTTGAGATGTCTATTTTTTTTTTCCACTTAAGGTGAAACCATGGCCACTTTTACTTGATGAAAGTGAGCTGACACTTAGGCAGGGTTGGACATTAATATTCTAGTCCACCTGCCACCGTGTCTGAATTCCAAAATCTACCAGTCACTCAACAGATTACCATTGTTTTTTGGCTTGGTGAAGAAAATTTAGCAGCCACTTGCATATTTTATCAGCACTTGGTTGGTGGCTGGTACTAATTTCCAACCCTGCACTTAGGCCTTAGGCAGCTAAGTCACTTAGTAGCCTAATTTCCGCTTTTTAATGCAATGAGAATGCATACGATTGGCATTCACACCCTAGTCAAATGACTCTGCAGTAGTAGTAGGCCTTATTCACCTCCGATCGGCACTGATGGGAACACAACATCCAGGTGAACGCCCTGTTTTCAGCTTTTTAACTGTTGAGATGCAACGATGCTCCATCACTAACTGCAGTCCATGTCCTCCTAAGCAGCACTAAAACACAGATCCAAATACATCTGCACCAAGTTTGAAAGATAGACTGAATAAGTAAGACATATATAAGGAGAAGAAACCACTGAAAAGTTTTCAAAGACCTCTGTTCCTGCTGTTGTCTACTGTTTACCTGTTCTCCTGCGTGTCCATGACATAGAACAAACACATCAACAAAACAACCCACCCACACACACACACACACACACACACACACACACAAGCTGACAGCTGACACACTCGTGTGATGCGGTGTGCTCACTGCAAGTGTGTTCCCTGCAAGTGAACACACTTCATCACACGAGTCATCACACGGTGTACAGGCATATGAATGTATAGCTTGTACACCGTCTTTAAAATATGTTTCAGCATTTTGTCAACAAAAATATGTGTCATATGTCTACGGTCAGACAACTTTTCTCTATATTTTGTCAAATTTCAATAACAATGGCTTGTTTTGAGTCTCCCTAGCTTGACAAACATGGCTTCCAAATCCAAAAAAAAAGTTTCAGTGGAAAATAGATAATTTGATAGTGCATGGACAGATTTGTTTGCTTCACTACCAACGCTGCAAAGTTAAAGTACCAAATAATCATAAAAAGCCAACAGCAGTGTTGCCACCTTGTGGTAAAACATATCAACGAATGCTCATGTAGACCTACCTATTAGCAATGTTGATCGGCTAATTTCAACTAAATGGCTGTTATCTTCATTATGAGGCTCAAATATGTTTTGTGGCAGCACACAGATTTTTTTTTTCATTTGGGCCAAAAATGTTTCTTTCAATAGTAAAGGTATCCGGTCCCTGCTCTGGGGGAAAGGTCACTTTCATTACTGTCAGTCATCAACATGATAACCTTTCATGACATTTGGTATGGGTTTGGGAGCCTGTAAGAATATACTTAGGTATATGTGTATCACTACATGAGTAACTGTTCAGTCAGTGACCCTTGTCCTCATTTGTGATGGATCAGCAGGAACAAGGAAATGGTGTCTAATGAGGCTTCTTGGAGATGTCTGACATTTTTTCTGCCCTAATTGAAAAAACCAAGTCATGTGAAAATGTAGAAGTATAAATTTAAGTAGCTGAAAGCTGAAAACAGCATGCAGCTGGAGCCCCTCTTGGGATAGTTGATTGCAGCAGTTAAATGTACCTCTTCGTACAAGCTTTACAGCAGCCCCAAGTTCACAGGTTAAGGGTAGCACCATTGCCCTCAAATGATGAGGAAAGAGGAGACGAGGAAGTTGTAAACTCTTCAGACTTCAGATTCTTTTTAACATATTAGGTTTTTGTACGCTCACTTTGTTCTTTAAAAAGATGTTTGTGCTTACCCGTGTGACCTTTGCTTTGAGTCACAGCATATCAGATCGGTTTTTATCCTCTGAACGAATCAATTATCTTTGTAACAGGAACTGGCATTCATTGCTAAAGTAGTCCCCTGTTTTGATTGTCAAATTTATTGTGCTGTTGTATTCTGTCCAACCCATTTGTGATTTTGCCATCAGAGCTGAGACTGTAAAATAATCTGCCTGAAGACCAACTCACTTACTCTCATCTATATTGAATTTTAAAGCACTCTTCAAAACAAATCGGGACACACTGTTCTTTCAGCTGTCTTTTGTTTCTTATACTTTTTCTTCCTTCTTTCCTTCATTATATTAGATATTACTTTTAGAGGTTGTAGTTGTATAAGCTTTACTTAAAGGTTCAGTGTGTAGGATTTAGAGTGATAGATTGGCAGAAATGGAATATAATTTGACAAGTAGGTTTTCTTATGCGTATAATAATAATAATAATAATAATGATAACAATAATAGCTTGGATTTATATGGGACACAAGGAAGTAGTATAATCACTTGAATATAAGAACAGTTGTGTTTTTGTTTCCTTAGAAAAAGCCGTTTATGTCTACATAGGGAATAGGTCCTTAACTTGTTGATTGCCATGTTGCACTGTGCTTTTTCTACAGTAGCTTATGCAATCTGCAATCTGCAATCTGCAATCCTCTGCAATCCTCACCATTAGAAGCCACTAAATCCCCTTAAATCTCACACATTGTCCCTTTAGTAGAAGTGAAATTGTAATGTAATGCAATGCCACAACAAAAGCATCATAAGTCTACTTCAACAGGCTACAGGAATGCCTTGAATCAGAGCCTTGAATGCTGAATGTGTGTCCTTAGTTGACATGTCATTTTGAGTGCATATGCTCTTATCAGATCTTACTTGTTCGTGTGTGTGTGTGTGTGTGTGTGTGCATCCACAGTACGTGTGGTGATACAGATATGTGTGTGTGCAGGTAGTTTGGTTTTATAGCCCGCATGGCCGCCTGCTGCCATTCAGTGATCAAAGGCCCAGCTCTGTCTGGAGTTTACAGTAGCATAGGAAGTGCAGTGGCCGTGAGGCAGACTCACTAGATCTGCGTGAGTGAGCCTCTTTAAATTTCAGTGCCTTTACCTCCATCAGTCCGCCTCGCTACTTTGTTTTAGCTCTCCCCCCTTTTCTCTTTTTCTGTCTGAGTTTTTTGCTGTTTTGACGAGTGGAAGTCAGCATCTAAAATGTTACAACTCCTTTTAATTGATTTCCATTGTCGAATGTTATGTTGAACATTGTTGAAGCCAGTAGAGAGTCTGTGAGGGTTTGGATGATTGCAGTGTAACACGCAAACCAATCACAGCTCGCCATGAACTCAAATCCCGTTCCAACTCCAAATTCAGAATAACCTCCAGCTTCAGTCGGAGAGCCTGCTGTGTGTCTGCCTGCTTCATCCAGCATGAACTCACAGTGACACGAACATCAGTTAGTCAGTAGAAGATTTTACTCTAACTTGTCCAACACCATTGTACCATTTTACTAGTTAACATCATGATTTAATTAAAAAATGATAAAATAATAAGATAATTTTAGAAAAAGTTATTAGTTTTTTGTCTAGCTTTTAGAAAAGTGCTGTGTTGTTTTTAAAACTTAACTCATTCCGACATGGTGGGTCAACAGCATTATTCACACAAGGATTTGGGGGATTTATTTACTGCTTTTCTGAAAGAAATAAAATGCTGTAGGGCTTTCTGGGGACTTTGTTTTAATAAAACTGTTGTCATGCAAATCACACATAAACTCACTGGCTGCAGGCTCACTTGATACAGTTGTTCAACAAGTTGTTTCCAACCCCTCCTGTGCAAGACCCGATTATTGCTACGTGATTTATCACTGTGTTATATCTGAAGAACCTCCTGAAGCGTTAGCACACGAAGCTAGATCCAGAGTTTATGATAGTTTCCACTATTATGGCCGAGACATCTGCCTACACACAGTGTCTGTTCTCAACACTCTAAAAGCATTCCTGGAGAGAGGAGAGCCTCTGTGTCTGTGCGTCCCTGTGTGTATGTGTGTGTGTGTGTGTGTGCTCTTTACCCTGTCTTATATTGATATGACTGCATTTACGCTGGGAGAATGGATTATGTCTAAGGTCGGTCTATTCTTAGCACTGTTTTAGACTGTTTGGGTTTAGCTTTTGCTTTCTAAATTCCATGATAATTGGGGATCTCTAGGGATGGAGCCTCACAACATTAGCTCCAACTATAAATAACTAGCTTACAAACACACGCACGCTTGTACACACACACTGTACGCTCGTGCAAACACACACACAATGGCACAATGGTGAAACTTTGCTTTGATAAAATAGCATCAATCAGTTGAATTGCTTCCGAAGCCAGTTGAGTTCTCTGGAAACAGATCAGAATACTTAATTCATCTGGATTGCCTTGCTTTTTTCCAGTTTATATCATCATTTAATCATATGGCCCATGCACTAAATTAAATATGAAAAAATAATAAATTCACCAAATAAGAGATGCCTTAGCTGCCAGTACATTTAGTTAAGATTCATCTGTCTCTGTAATTGTTTCACACACATCAAATGTGTCTTTTTTCCCCAAGTTAGATATTGTCTCTCTTAAACAAAACATTTCAATTGTTTAGGCCGTACTCACCGTTTAAGGTAGTGTACAAAGAGGAATAGTAGAGCTTTGTCTGTGACCGCAGGCTTTGCAGTACTGTGTTAACACAGCACGTGTACACATACACGGTTTCTCACACACAAACACACACACAGCCACAAACTTCCACTCTGCTCGGCTCTTTGAAGCTTCTCTTCCTGGGTCCTGCTGACACACTGAGTGTTAGTGCAGTAAAGTGACACATGGTCACAGCTCAGGTTGTCACTGATATCTCTGCTTGGTCCGAGGTGTCAGATGGAGGTAGCTAAATTTTTTTAGTCGCCTTCAATAATAGTTTCTTCTGAATGCAGCCTGAGTATATTTAATGAAATATATTCTGTCAGATCTGATGTTAACACCACCCTGAGCTGACAGTAAATACTAGCTAATGATAAAGTGATAGAAGTGAATATCAGAAGTACATTTCAAAATTTTTCTGTGTCACAGCGATTTGTTGGTAGTCACTCTTTACGATGCCGTAGGCAGTTGCAGTGCATTAGGGCCGGTGTAATCGGCCTTGTTAGAGAATGTGAACCAGCGTGGTGCTACGCTGTCGGGGGAATACTCTGATCCCATCTAATGCAGGAACAGCTGTCAGGGATCATAGTCTTAACTGCTCACCATATCTGTTCGTGTATCAGAAAAAGTGGAGCCTTGCTTATGAAGACATGCTCAGCCTTAGTGGCTTTAAGAGAGAAAGAGGGTCTAAAATAAGCACTTTGAGTTTTCTGAGTCAGAGCAGTCGACAGTTTACATACAAGCCTCTGATTCAGCTGTATTTACAATTTGAAGCCTAAATGCATCACGAAAAGATACCAGCTGTTTTCTGAGGTGTGAGTTAGTCATTTTTCATATTCTGTAGTTTTTCAATTGCAATTTCTATGTATTTTACAGTTGTACAAGGACAAGAACCTTGTCGTTAACCCTCATGTTATTTTATATTCTCTTCTTACATGCTCAGTTTTTTTTAATAAATGACATATACATTAGGGGTGTGAATCTTTTGGTATCTCATGATTCTTGGGGTCACAATTCAATACAAAATTGGTTCTCAATTTAAAATTATTCCCGATTCAGAATCCATTTTGGATTCAGTACATAGAGATGCTAATTTCAGAGTGTACTCCATCCTAGTGATAGTAACTTTTCATTTTAACAGCAGTTCATGAAAGTACTGCATCACGCGAAACAGTGGGTGGTAAAAGCTTTCGGTAAAAGTTTTTCGAAACCTTGCATTTTGTTTGGTATTTATTGGTGTTTTGGTGCCCTTTTCTCTGCTCAGTCAACTCCTGGTAGCTTAAATTGCTGTGGTCTCATCCACATAAAGCACCGCTCAGTTTTTGTTACCTTTCATGTCTTAATCTGAGGCAGTTAACATTCATGGAACAATTGTTTCTCAAATAAATTGTTTATTTGAAAATATACCAATTGTGAAAACCCCGAAAAATTGTAAAATGGTAAATGGCGAATTCCAGGATTTGGTGGAGGATTGTGATCATGGAGGTCTTGGCTGCCTTTTTCTTTCTTTATCCTCTCCCATGTTTTTATTGTTTTATTTACTTGGTTTGGTCTCTTGCTTTTGACTTATCTCAACTGTAATATTGTGAGGAAAAAATATTTATGCTTATGACAAGGAGTGAACTTAGAAACTCCATGTAGCTATATTGTGTTGCTCTCCTCAGCCACCAGTCAGTTACTCAGTTGCCTCTTCCTCTGACTGCCCTAACTCTATAGGTCATTACCTTTTACAAACTGCAAATTATGTCCCCAAAGGCAAACTTTATCACCATTTCTCTTATCTTAGATTTCATTTTTTTTTATCTCAGTTTAATCCTTTTTAATATTAAAGTGTATCCACTGATAAAGCGATTTATTTTATTATTCGAGTAGGCTACCAAAAGTTAGATTTGTATTTGCAATACTGATCATTTATATAATTAAGTAATCAATACTTTGCAACCTTATAACGATATGCCAAATAAAATATCACAATGCCGTGCTGTATAGATATTTTTCATCAAAAAGTGGCTTTCTACACATGTTACGCACACTATAATGTATACATTACATACATTTAAGCAATCAAAATGCACTATTTTTTGTTAATATTTTTATTAATTTTAAGTAAAAAAAAAATCTCATCGTCTGATGGTGAGTTGATTATCAGAATTGGTCTAAACAAGTAAATTGTGGTCATAATAACTCCCAGCAGCCATGTGTTCTCTAAAGAGAGCTTTATTTAAAGAATTATCCGAAATTAATACGTCAGATAACACTCTGTTCTCTAGGAGATTGCTGTCATGACCGTTTTAAGAGCTACAGTTGCTTTCCTCTTTGACACAAAATACTTCCAGATGAGTGTCTCATTATTACTCCGAGTCTCTAAATTACTCCCTCTGTCCTGTTATTCACTTCACGGTCTTCCTCTGTCTCTGGTTTCCCCAACCGTACAGCTTGACTGCAGGTTATTTTATGATAATAATGACATGATAAAACCCCTGCACAACATGCTTTTAAAAACAGACCAGTAAATAGCGTGCTAATAAAATGCCATGGCTCATCTGGGTGCGGCACTTCACATTTTAGTCTAATCATAAAAAGTGTGTGTGATGGGAGGCATTTCACACAGCAGGGTGCAATTATAATAAGGTGAGATTCAAACACACAGTGTTGTAGAAGTGAATTAACGTAATGAAAAAAAGGCATGTGTGGGTCTTCACTGGGCTAAATGGGGCACTTAATGAACTTGGCATCTATCTGGCATTGGAGGAGATGTGAAAAGGAGGGCTGGATGGACGTTCTCGACATTAATGCATGTTTTCTAACAACTGCAGTGGGTGGTGTTTTGTCTTGGAATATAAGTAAGCCCTGGGAACATGCTAATATTTTCCGAAAGACTTGAAAGAAATTTAGAATAAGAGACTGCACTGAGTTAGAGATTATAGTATAACTTAGACTACCCCGGATGTGATGTTATGATTTCAGCTCTGTGTGTGACTGTTTCTGTAGTTCTAACAACCCCAATAGAGTGATAAGTCCTTTCTATCAGATCATGTCACATCAGTCTCAGCAGTTACACTCTTCCAGTTTATCTTTTAACTTATATACTTTAATATAGTTTATTACAACCTTAATATATTTTAATCTAGTATTTAGCTCAAGAGGCTTGCTAACTGTCTTCTTCTTTCCTGCCTTTTGTTGGCAGTGTTTCTTGTTGTATTTGTATGTTTTTATATGTATACCAACATTTCTAATGTGACATAGTTCTGAATACATACATAAGTTGACTTTTTGTTCTGGGCGTGTGGGGGATGTGGATGGCAAGACACCTAGATGAGACAGCTGATAAACTGGAGACCACTGTTGAGACTAAGAAAAAACAAAGCCAGTTGTGTTATAGCTAGCCATTTCTGCTTTAGGGGGCATTGTACCATTAAAAGAGGGTTTTCTAACAAGCTGCAGCTGAATTTTCAGTGGGGATTGTGGCACCAAAGGGGGTGTTTTCTTGTGTAATGAGTTTCCACCAAAAGCGTGAGTTTTTTTGAGAGCCGTCGCTGTGTTTTCAGTGGAGATTGAGTCACCAAACGTGGCATTTTCTAACAAGCCATTTCCAGCAGTGATTGTGTCACCCAAACTGGGTATTTTAAGCCAAATAATTATCTGTACTTACCATAACCAAGTAGTTTCTGTGCCTAAATATAACCTCAGGTAACCACAGCATTGTTGAAATGTAATATTTCAACAAATTTGTGATAGTTTGTGATAGTGATGTAAAAACGTAACATATCCATGGTTCAGAAAGGCACAATGCCACCATTTAATTTTGTAGATTGGATTGTGGGTTGGTTCAGCTACTCTTTGTGAGCTTCAGCTGTATTTAGGCCCTGCTGTGTCTTTAGCATCATGACAAGATTCACTTAGAAATTGTCTTGTCAATAGAAAACGGGCAACTAACTTTGGCTCTAATGACAAGGAACTTGTGACTCAAACTACATTGGCTGAATTATCTTGATAGGGACTGCCCACTCAACATCTATAGGAAAATAATGATATTGCAGGGGCACATTTTTAGCGATCAGTCTTGGTGTGGTCACTTCCCTCACACAATGTATCATTACCTCTGTTCCAGTTTTACTGAAGAAATTGTTGTTTACAGCCACCTTCCAGAGTCACACGATATCGCATTAGAGCTCACTGCTTCCACAACTTCCACTTTTCACTCTTGTACTGTATGTGATTGCCATTGGTTTTAGAATCCAGACATAAAATGGGTGCTCTGAACATAGATTCAACAAAACAAAAACCAAATCCCTAAAATAAACAAAGAAAGGAAATGCTCTGTGAATCACTCGTATGGAACACTTGAGTTGTGGTGTGGTTTGGAGTTGTTACAGACATAGAGACAGCAGGAGAGGCCAGTGAGGGAGACACCTCCAGTCAGTCAGAAGGCACGCACACACACACACACTAATCAGCTGTCCTTCATTTTTTTATCCACAATGGCAATTAGTGTAAAATAATAAGACAAGAAGGACTCGTGATCAGAATTAATCTCCCTCAAGTGAAAGGCCAAATAAGATTCCTTCTGGGGCTGAGCTCGTTTTGGATCCATCTGAAGTCCTCCTTAATCTTCTCATAGCTACTGGCTTTAGTGGAGCCATAACCATAACACTGAGTCACTCAACTGTTCATTAGCTTCTGAGAGGAATGTCTGTGTCATGTGTTATGACAGGAGTTAACGAGTGCCAGTATTTTGTGTTTTATTTTCATAACCCTCATTACAAAAGGCTGACAAGTTCACGGACTCACAAGTGTGCTCGCACACAGTTTATATGCAAGGATTTCTCAACACGGAGCAAAACAAATATCTTTAATCAGGTTTACATCTATTGCTTTCAACACTGAACATAATCTTGGTGGTATTTACGTGTTTATTTGCATCCACAAGTTAGTCATCAGCCGTGTGTTTGTCTAAGCGGATCATCTATGCAGATGTCCTGTGGAAGCCAATCTGTGTGTTTTTGCGTGTTCACTTGCTGAAGCTTCTAAACGGCCATTAGATGTATCCATGTGGTTTTATTTTCGACAAGTAAAGCACCGCTCTCCGTGGCTTTTAGATAACGGTGCCTCTCAATCTCTGTCGCGCCTCCCTCTCTGTCTCATTGTAAGGATGGATGTCTTTTTAATGGTGGAGGTGGGAGATGCAGAGCAGAGCTGAGAACAGAAGCTGATGTTGGAGGGAGAACAGACGCATTAGCCCGATGAATTCCTGATAGTGGCTAACTCGCCAGGAAGTTTCTCTGTCTGCCTCATGCGAATGGCGTTAAACTTGCTAGGTGATTAGGCGATGTTCTATTTTTATGGCATCAGCGCTGTTTTTCCACCATTTTTCCTATCTGTAATTCCACGCACCTTTTTATCTCTTTTCCTTCATCTTGTGCCACTCAACATCACTGGCTGTGCATTATTCTAGAAAGGTCACAGGTCAGAGTTTCTTTGTGTTTCATTAGAGTCCTTTATCACCTGGATAGCCAACACTTACCATAAGTGGAAGAGAGCTTTGTAGCGAGACAGAGATGGATGATCGGGGGTTGTTCGTGTGGAGAGCAGGTGTTGTCTAGAGGAAAGAGCCTGCTGGGTGTTGTCTGTGTGTATGTGTTTGGGTGTGTTTGTCCAATGGAGACCCATGTGAGGCAACATGCATGCAAGAGGCCAGGCCACAGGCCAGAGGAAATAACTTTTGAGATCAGTTATGTCCTGAACTGGCCTGGTATATAACCAAAGGTGTGCTGCTGCCGTCCACTTGAACGAAACACACTGCCAAACCTACATGTGTTTCTGTTTACCTGTGACATCTGTTGTAGGGAATTAGTCATAAAAAGCACTTGAAACATTTACTTAACTGCCATTCTGCTTAGTAACAAAGCACGCACAGGCAGAACAGTTAACATTTTTGAGTAAAATGTTAAAACAATTACTAAATTGAGGCAGATGAACTTTTTTTTAAAATAAATGTTTCCAGCTAACTATGAATAGTATTCAGATGATGTAAAATTGAAAAATAAAAGGTTAGAGGTAATTTATTGCTTTATTCATCTTTTTCACAATTTTTGTAACGTAAAGCTGAAATCTGTAATTTTCCACATCTGTAATTTTCCACGTCCACATTTTCAATGATGACAGTGCAAGTCGACACATTGAGTAATTTCTCTTTACAGCATAGTGTAGCTAGTCCCAGGACAAGTTAATACATTGATGCATGAATCAAAAAAAAGTGTGAGCCTAGTTACCAATCATCCCATCTTCAATATCTGCTCCTTTTTTGGCTTATCTGTGTCTTCCAATCCATATGCTGCTCTTTTTATCAAACAAAATGTGACTGTTTTTCCTCAGTTTTTGGTCTTTTTGCGTCCAGTCTGACTCTAAACAGTACAGTAACTATGGAAGTGAAAGGAACTGTGGACTGTTTGTAGTGTTTCTTTGTAATCCAACTTGTCTGAAAATTAAATAAAAAATAAATAAAAGCATCTCTCACAAAAAAATGAATTTACTGATATCAGCATTGAACTGCATGAATTCTGATGCCAAATTAGATTAGGTTTAAAAATGTTCTAATTTTGATGTCATTTTGACAAATAAAATAGTATGAATAACAGTGAAAAATGTCACTCAACTGGTCAGTGTTCCTGCAATGTTAAGTAATTTATACGTATTGTTCATTAAATTTTGCAAATATAAATAAGAATTGTAGATTAAGGTCCAGCCTTGATGTTGTGGCTCTGATCATAGCCCATTTGCATGTCATTTTAAACAAAGGCATTTGCCAAATAAATAAATGTAAGTGTTGCATTCAGGGTCAGGGGCCCCAGTCATTATTTGACCAAGAGTGCAGGTGGTGTAATAACCCTATCTAAGAGAAGGCAATGGTATTTCTATTATTAGTTGTTGTTTTTTTGTCAAATGTATACATTTATTATCAAAGAAGGCACTATTTCATGTCATTTAGGGATTAATAGAGGATAATACTTGCCTCAGTGATCAGCTACCCTCCAAAAAATTATGTCAACCTTGAACGGCTAGTCTTTCTGGCATCCTTTTTCCATTAGCGAAAGAGGACATTGTTCCTGTATTTGAGGGGATGACATGCTGAAAGGATGAAAACACTGAATAAACAGTCCTGGCCAAATAAAGGGATAGCATGAGTTTACAGATTAGTCCTTCCCACAGGGTGGAGGGGCCTGTTTCACAATGTGCTTTCACTCAGCCCATATCTTGAGTTGCGTGAGAGATTTCCATATCTCACACACTCTTGTAAATCACAATTGAACAGTAGTAACTCAAAGAATGAACTCCAAACACGTCTGCTTTCAATTTGGGCCCAGGGGTCCTGCCAAGGCTGGGGCAGGCTCAGAGACCACCCCTCAGCGCAGATTTACTGGCCTCATCACCTCCGAGGACTGCAGGAACGCCTGCCCTGCTCCCGTCACACAGACACACACCTCACACCTATAGAGCGGGGGTGGGTGAGGTGGAAGAAGGTCTGTGTTGTAGGGGGAGGAGGGGGGAGGGGCTTCACATGGTGGAATATTTAGACCCCACAAAAACAAAAAAAAAAGGTTAAGCATGCAATTTTTTGTCTTCATTTTGCCTCTTACTCCAAATTGTTGATATTTATCATTACATTTGTACATAGTAATACACTATAGGCTATAATTGACATTATTTTCCACTGTATAATGTGAATACTTGGTAAAATATATCACTTCTTGGTTGCGCTGTTTATGCTCTAAAATGCTGGCTCTATTTGATCTTTAAAATTACACAATTCGTGTGAACCAGAGAACAGAATAGACTCTCTCCAGCTCACTGCTGGCCTTACTCAGCAATTGGACACACCAGTTCACATTCTGGAGATTAAATACTCCCCAGTTTATAGACTATGTGATCCTGTAATGTGGAATGCATGCATGAATCCGTTTCAGAGCTCATCAATATCCTCTCTGCTGTGTGACTTCTATGTGGTCACACTACTCACCTGTACCAAAGACTAGTGTTGCAGGGGTCATAGAAGAGGAGATTACAATTGGCATCACTGACAGGTGACCTAAGTGGCGTGTCGTTCTCCATCTCTCTCTCCCTTCATTTCCATTTTTGTCTCTACTATACGCTATAAATGAATAAAACATTAAGAAAAAAAGCAAATAATCATGATACAATTAACTTAGGACTAGTTTTGTACTGACATGAACAAAACAGTTAGAACCATCACTAGACTGAGTTTACTTACAAATAAAATTACTGATTGGTGATGCAAATGCTTACAAAGGTGAAATTAATGTGTCCATCTTGGAACAAAAGAATTATTGCTGAAAGAATGAAGCAGCTAATCAGTGACAAAACATCTTTGAGCTAAACTGAATGAAACAAACTTAAGAGTTTTCCTTGACGGTCGTGCTACAGGATTTTTGTTGTTGTTGTTGTTAGGGGTTTTGCTTTATTTTAAATGAACCCTGGTGATTAACAAGCCTGAGATCTAATGCCCTGCCCAGACAGCCATACTTTGACTAGAACTTTATAGAAAATAGCCCAAGCTGTCCAGTGATTGGTGATTACTCACCAAGGACCTCACAGGGATAATGTATCATTGATCAAATTGACTCATTGGCTCTTTACATGGCAAATTCCAAAGCAATGAAATAAATCACCATGCCATTACAATATCCTTAAAGCTGGGGTAGGTAGAATTATTTTGGCATCATTGGGCACAAATCTCATAATAAGCTTTGAGCATATTGTATCTCAAATGGCCTGAGACAACACTAGAAGTATGCACCACTGGGCTCAGGCTTTTGAAAAGCCAACCTGTGACAGGAGACTTTGGCTAATCACAGGTTATTTGAGAGAGAGGGCACTCCCTCTGGCTGTTCTATTAATGCAGATGCACAGGCACATTCCTTCAGTGACGGCCTGATTTAATGGCAGAGAGTCCCTTTAGAGAAAGTTGCTATTGCAGCTTTGGTAAGAGCTGCCTACACTGCAGAGCATCCCAAAAAAGAAGACAAACTTCTTAAAAAGAGAGCCTTAAGGAGAGTCTGACAATAGACGGATTAAAACACGTGTCGGCACCCAATAGGTCACCTAGTAGAGTGGGCGCCCCATGTACAGAGGCTGTGTTCTCACCGCAGCTGCCGCAGGTTTAACTCCGACCTTGGCTCTTTACTGCATGTCATGCCTTCTCTCTCCCCCTTTCATGCTTGAGCTGTCCTGTTTGAATAAAGTCAACAAGCTAAAAAAAATCAGTGGAGGGTTTCAGAGATGGGGACAAAATGTTATTAATAGTTTAACTTTCTGCTAAATGGAGCTACACACTCACAGCTGTTGGCTTCAGGTTCACATTTATGTAGCTAATGTTTGCTAGAGCATCGAACCACAGTTTGTCCTCCGCCTCATTTCGAGCTGAGAGTGGGCGGCAGCTCCAGGGACCGACCCTCTGTCAGCGGCCTTAGCAACCTGAATCTAGCCAGCGCACACCCTAGGTCTGGGGGACCACCTGCAGAATCAGCAAACTTACTGTTGCTGCTGTTTCACAGATTAGAACTGGCACGGGCCACCAGCCTGCTGCGACACCCTGCCGGATGTTGGGGGGTTTGCGGAGGCCGAATTCAGCCTCTGCAGCCGCTCACCAAAGGTTCTGCTGCCCACTCTCCTCCCAGCAAAGCAACCCACAGCAGCTGAAGCAAGATGAATCAAGGAGTGGCTAATTATTTTTTCTTTTTTTTTTTAAGATATTTTTGGGGTGTTTTAATTAATAGGATAGCACAAGTCTGAAAGGGAGAGAGAGAGGGGATGACTTGCAGCAAAGGGCCGAGTCCAGAATCGAACCTGCGGCCACTGTGGCAAGGGCACACTATCCACTGAGCCACCAGGCGCCCTGGGATGGCTAATTCTTGTCTGATTTGTGGTCTGATGAACAGACAGAGAGAGAGAGTGGGGCAAGACAGTGTTAAGTGAATGTGCTGCATGCAACTCTACAATGAAATAAGATCAAATAATGTAGGAAGCGTACGCATATGCCTGTGGTCATTTGGTAGGAGGGGGTTAGGACACAGAGCAGAGAGCTGCAGGAGGAGGGTGTTTATTCAAATTCTGCCATTTTTCCCTTTGCCAGATTTCTGCCTATCCCAGCTTTAATTTCACTTTTCAGTTGTTCAGTAGTAACACAATAGCGGGATCCGTGCTTGCCAGACAAGTCTCGAGCAGAGACCACAACAATTGTAAGACTTGAAAAAAAGGAGGCTGGTAGAGTAAACATATTTCTGTGGTCCGGAGGAACCACACACCAAGGCTGTGTGGGATGTGAGCAGTGGTTGTTAAAGCATCCAGAATAATGCATGTGAGATTATGGACACCACTGTGTGTACTGATCCAGAGATACCCCATAATAGCTTCGCCATCATACAGACATGGCTCACACATGTAGAGGTTTCACAAGTATGTATACTAACACATTTCTTGGAGCGCTGCCCTCTCTTTAAAACTAATGACTGACTCCTCCATAGTTGACTATATTACATAAAGTCAGGCTGTAATAAAACAAACTCACGCTCTGTCTGTCTGTGCGGCCATTGAAGGATGGGAGTCTCACATGAAAAAGCATGACAGAATTTTCTAAGAACCTGAATAATCAGCTTACATTGGAGCTAAGTAGGAACAGAGGGTGGTGGACTCGTGTTTGCTTTCCATTTTCAGCTCTGGCACAGTTTCAGGCCACCTTGAAGAATCTGAAAACCATTATCCAGGACCGTTGGTCAAAAGTGCAGACTGTATAGGATATCACAGCGCTGTGCCTCACAGAGAGACAGAGTGATGAGGATAAAGATGGAGGGGGAGAGAGAGGAGAATGGGGAAGGGAGGTATCATGGATGAGATATCGTGCGAGAAGGGGAGAAATTGAGACTAACAGAAGTTCAACACGCCTTCCTGCGTAGACGTCTCAATTACAGCCAGCTCGACATGTCATTCATGTGGATGTGTTTGGTTTCACAGAAACAAAGGCATCCTCACAAAGTGATGTAATTCAGAGCGGCCGTTTGTCCATCTGAAGTTACCTTCATGGTTGTCTAACACACCACCTTTTGCATGCAACAGCAGATTAGTAGACAGGCCTGCAGACAGGCTTTTCCCCCCTATTGTCTCTTCCACACGAACCCACTAAACATGCATAAAGAGGGGTCACGCACATGAAGACAACATCAATCGCTCGCTGTATGGCTCTCAGTGAGCTGCTGACTGATGCCTCTTAAAGGGAGCTGGTAATAAAGATAGGTGTGTGTAAATGTAGGTCTCTGAGTGTGACCTGATGTGTGCTTCTTCAATGTGCGTTTTAGTTGGTTTGGCTTCATAAACGTGGTTACTTTATCTTTGCGTGTGTGTGTGACTGCATCTGGGAAGCCAGGTCAGATGTGTCATTGTGACATTTTCAGTCAGCTGATGTCTGTGCTGTAGACCTTTTAACAGTTTTAGAAGTTATAGCGTGATTGTTTATATTTTAACCCTTTGAAACTTAAGTATAATGGCTTTGTTTTTTTTAAAACATGGGAAGAAGCCAATGAGCAATGAAGAAAGAAATAGCTCAAAAATTAGCAAGTGCAGAAAATTACCTGAAAATTTACCTGAAAAAATGCTTAAAAAATAATGATAATTTTGTAACAATATTTTAAATATGCAGTTATGATAATAATGATAAAATAGTTTTCTCCTCTTTTTCTTCTTTCCCTAGTTTCATTAAAAACATTTTTTCAAATCAATACTTTTTTGCAATTTGTGAAACATTTCTTGCCAAGTTTTTGAAAGAAATCAAACCAGTTTGTTGAGGGCTTAAACCGTTTAAATACTTCTGAAAACAGCCCAAGAAAAGTGATGTGCCTCCAGGTTTCAGAGGGTTAATCTAAATAAATATTATATGGGAGCAAAAAATGACAGTCTGCACTGCATTGTGGAATAACTGTGTTAAGATTATACAAAAGCTCTACAAATGTTATATGTGCGTGTCTGACAGCTTGTTTTTAACTACCTGTTTCTTCAATACCCCATCTGGAAAACGAAGGCATAATGGTGAGTAAAAAGAAAATGAGCAGGCTGAGGGAATGTCTCAGATCGAAGTATATAAACTTAACTTTCATTGTTTTTTTTTTTCTTTATTTGGATCCTGTTTCGGTTGTTGTAAGGTGGACCCAAACGCAGCACACTGACATGGGTAAGATGAAGGTTAACAGGTTTATTGCAAGGATTACTGATGATGGAGACGGGTTGAAGAAAGGGTTGGCTGGTGACGGCAGAAGAGATTAGATCGGCAGGCAGACCAGTAGGAATCCACTCTAACTGATGCTGTGTCTCAATTCAGACACATTCATGAGCACTCTTACATGTAGTACACTGTGTACACAGTGTACCTACTTGTGTAATGAGTGAACTCTGCCAGGGTAGTATCGTCTCAAATCGAAAACGATTGTGCAGTTTTTAGAAATGACATTCACAACATCTGAATGCTTCTTTTTCTTCTTCTAAATGGCAAACTGCACCCACAAAGAGCATTGCCACCAACCGCCATTATCGCCTACCAAAACATTTTCCAGCTTGTTGGCTTGTTCACTTGAGTAACTGAAACAGCTTTGTGTGCCACCATTTCCATGAGTTTGGTGGTCCCTCCCCTTCTGCTGCAGAGCAAGATGGTGACCATTGAGCGCACAGAAACATGAGACAGCTGCAGCTTAGCGGGAACAGAGGTTGGCCTGGCCAAGTGTTAGCCAGGCTACCAACTAGAACTAATAATAGATGTCAGTCACCGACCGTGGACATTAATAATGCCTAAAGAGCGGACCAAAGATGGTGCCCAGTCATTCCAGTGGAGTTTCTCGCCTGGTGCATATGCCCAAAAAGTTTTCTAGTTTCCGGTTTTACTTTTGCAGTTTGCCGCCCACTGAATATGCACAGTAGTGTTCTTCCTGCTTGCCCTACCTGCGAGTTCTTGCTGGGCTCATAGACTTTACATTGTGATGATGTCGCTGATTTTTTAATCACTTCTCTCAGCACAGGTAAACTATATAAAAAAATATAAAACCACCATGGCTCAAAAATTCAGAATTGATAGAGTCATAAATGACCTTGTTTTCATTATGTGCTGTCCTGTCAACAGTTTTATAAATTTGTCTTTTATAATGATGGTCTATGAGGAAAGTGCTTTATGGCCTGAAGGGGATTTTTTTTGCTGCAATACTGTGGGAGGCCACAGGACAAAAAAATTTGCTGCAAGGCTGAATGGCTTTCCTGGAGGCCTGCCACCAACTGGGACCAAAGAATGGTGTTGGATAGGTTGTTATCTGGGGACAAGGATCAAGTAGCAGCTCTGTTGTGCTGGGCAGCAAAGAGGCCGAGGTGCTTGGCAATCGAGAGTCTGAGGCGCCTCACCACACCTTTTTTTTTTTAAGGTAACAAAGCTACAAGCAATCACAATGTGCAGTTTGTCCCAACAGTGCAATCTTTCTGCCTCTGTCTTGTCCGTTTGGTCCTGTCTTGTCTGTCCAGTCCCATCCTGCTAGTCTTGTCCATCTGGTCTTCTGCAGTCTGTTTCGACCACTTGGCCCTGTTTTGTCTTGTTTGCCTTGTTTGTCAGATGAATTTAATTTACATATGAAAATAGGTATGTATTGCGTATTTGCACTTTGTATATCTGTAAAACACACAAAATAATAATATATCTTAATAAAAGAGAGAGAGTTCATGGTACCTTAAATCACCGGAGTGCAGGTTGGTTGCTAGCACCCTGGAGGCCAGCAGACTGGGAAGGAGGTTGAAGGTTAGCAGACAGGGGTGATGACAAGCCGGAAATAAGGCCGTACACAAGCATAAGATGGAGAAGGCCTTCTAGTAGCCAGGGTCATGACCAAAAAACACTTTGTTTGTCAGTCCAAAATCAGTCCGAGTGAAGGGCAGCTGGGTGGGTATGTGTGTGTGCGTGTTAGGTTCATGTTGGACAGATTTTTCTGTTATGGTTTTAGTAAGATGAACTCAAACACTGGACAGACCACCAGAAATCCAATGTGAGTCAATGATCTGGCACTGATTGGGAGAAGAGCCGGAGCTGATATGCTGGACAGATTGTAAGCAGGTGAGCTGAAAGGTTAACAGCAATACATGAGGACATACACACACACATGCCCAAAGAGAAGCATACTAGGGACATGGAAGACACAGGAGAAGTGGAGAACACAGGCAAACACAAGGGAGAGACAGCGGCATGGCCGTGGCCGTGACAGATCCCCATTAGCTTTCACCAAGTTGTTTGCTCGTGGTTTAAAGCCAACACAGAATAATGATGAAAAAATGTAAAAAATGTAAACAGCAAATTGAAACAAGACACAAACACAAACTGTGGAAAACCTCAAATAATAGCTAAAACAAAATTGCATCTACATTAGATTAATGTATTTTTGTTTCAGCATCTCTGAAAAATCTACTGGCTATGTCTTTTGTTGAAAAGACTTATATTTCAGACAGAGGAAGCTCTACAAAGTTTTGATCACATAATTGTTTGTGGCCATGACACTACCAAATGAACTTTGCTAAGTGTATTATATCTAAGACGAAATTGCATATGTATACAAGTGTTTTACACAAGAAGTGTGATTTATTACTGTAACACAACACAATTGTCTAATGGCCATGAGGCATCACCATTACACTGAAAGGATATGTCAGCTGGTTACAATAGCTGCAAAATATACAATAATTCTTGGACCATAGGTGATTGTAGGTCAGATACGTCAGTCATTTTGTCTAAAATCAGTGGGAAGTGGTTTTGAAATGGCAGAAAATTCTGTAAAGCTGTAAATATCTAAAATAATACGGCTTACGATAGAGTAATTTATACAAAAATACTGGAGACTTTACAGCATAAGAGTGGTATGCTGTTCAAATTGTAAATCACACAGTTCAATACTGCTCGGTTTAGTCTTGTCTCTTTGCATTAGCCTTAATAATGGATTATTTCTGAATGTTTCCAATTTCAATTGATTATATTCTCTGGAAATCCTCTGATACGCAAGGATATTGTCCAAGTATTCTCCAAGGAGGAAGAGAGGAGCCCAGGTTGATTTTAAGAGGCAAATTATCCCCCTTTAATGATAGGAGAGCGGGGCGATATCTTTTAAAATATTAGATCATTAAATGAGATCATCTTAAAGTAATCATCCCTTGACAGCAATCATGACAGATCCTCAGCAGTCTACCTTCGACTCTCACGCTAACATGCTGATGTCATTTAAGGCCTCCTCTTCTGAAAGTATTGTTGTTTGTGGACACTTTGACAATAATAGACTTTCATCACGTTATGCCGCATTGGAGTACAAACAGGTATAAAAAAACAAAGTAGATGATGATACTTAATCAAGTGATTCGGTGCCATATATGAGGAACTTCACATTGCATTTGACAAGTGATAATCCCCTCCCTCACGAAAAAAGCAAGTGCAAAGCTTCAATATGTTTTCATTTTTTCTTTTTTTTTTCATCGTCTGACCACCTGCAACTTGCACATGTCATGCTAGTGCCAGTTAAGACATAAAGTAAATGAAATCCAGACCTGTGCTTTGGGGTCTAGTGAGCTGTAAGGGGGACGTGTAATGGGAAAGCAGCACACTCCCTCTGCACTGTACACAACAGTCATTAGGCAACCCATCTGCTCAGTGCTTGCATGCTAAGCTGTAATTTTCAGGCTCTGGTGTGTGTGTCTGTGTTTCTGTGTGTGCGTGTGTGTGTGAGAGGCCAGCAGTGGCGGGCTTGAAGCAGAAGAGATGCTTGTGCATGTGTATCTATTGTGTGTGTGTGTGTGTGTGTGTGTGTGTGTGTGTGCGTGCATGCTATTATCTGGATGTCATCATAACCACAGAAATCAGGGTCTGATAGTATCTTCCCCACCCCCCTGCTCCTATCCCCAGCCGGAGTCACGAGAGCCGAGGGTCTCCTTTGACCACACACACACACACACACACACACACACACACACACACACACACATACACACTGACACTAACACATAGACACTGCATCATGCTTCCACATTTTGTAGGTAAACATCTCCAGATTGGTGAAGCGGGATGGAATTCCCGCCTTTGTGGGAAATGTGCCCAGAACCATTTGTAAACTCTCTTCTCTGCTGCCTCTTAACTCTTTACAGATTGTAAAACTCTGGATTTCTATCAGAGGTTACTTCGCTGAGATTCTCGACGCTTTTTTTCTGTGGGTCATGACAGACCCCCTAAAAAAACGCAGTCACGCAAAAAACCCAATATATATTTATCTTTCTCTGGCTGAAGCCTCACAGGTTTGGTCGCATGTATTCATTTCTGTGGTATTTTGGGAACATACGCACACTACGCTATAGCCCGTTGCTTCTGTGTAAATATGTGGTTAGCAGACTACAACATAACATAGACAGTTTACATGTAGACAACACTGTGAATGATATAGATTTACTATATTGTGTTGTATGTTACGCATTAAACCCATGACTTTACTCCAGGGGGAAAGTGTTTGCCTGTTTCCCCTTTACAGCATAAGAGTCTACAATCACATGGAGGCGTTGGCAGTCTGCCAGCCTTTACTGTGGACATGGCTAAACCTGAGCCATATGCTTCATCTAAGTCAGTAATACATTGTGTAATAACATTTGTTGTATTATACTTAGCACGAATCTTGTGCTCATAAATCTGAAATGTTGTGGCAGCCGAGATTAGGTTCATAAAAACGTCTGCACGCATAGTGTCATCCGATGCAGCGCTGGCCCTAGTATCGTAAACACTAGCCCCAGCTTAAGCCCCACAGCGTGCCTTGGTCCTGGCTTCAGCTCTGGTCTTACCCCAGTTTGTGCCATAGACCTTTGTCAGTTCATTAGGGCTTAGACACACAAAACCAACATTAAAGAACTAGTGGCGACAAAAGCTGACTGTTACATTGCCTCGTGTCACCTGCATCTTAGCCAAAAACTTGAACACATCACAAAGACTAGAGTCAACATCCAACTAGTGCGTACAGTTTGTGCTTCAGAAAAATAATTCTCTCTGGTGGTAGTCTGTATTCGTCATTCAGAAAGGGAAACCAGAAGATCGACAGGATGATTAGCATCTTAAGCTAGTTAGCCATTAGCACATTAACAACACAACCCAATGTTGAACAGAAAAATGATATTTACTGCGCACCATCAAACAGTGATACAGTTATGAAATGTTTCTGTTAAAAAGCTCAATGACTAAAAACATGATCTTACCTCATTTAACAAGTTAATTTTGATCTCATGCCCTCTTGACTTTAGCTGTTTGTTTGCTTTCCCCACTTAGTTTATCCTCTTGTGCACTGACTTTCACTGCCAATCAGAGTGATTTCACTCTCCGACGGGCCCCGCTGGACCCACTGGTCCCATTGCCGGTTCACCATGCTGAATCCACAGAAAAACATTCCACAAGGGCCGACAAGGGCAGACTAATGCCAACAATGCATGACACACCTCAAAAACCAGGGTGACAGACACTCAGCAATAGCCCGACATTTATAGATGGCAGATCATCAGCTTGCTGTGTCAGAGATCATAAGGTTCGGACATACTTTTTGCACTGGACATCCAGGGAAGCCATTCTATTAGTAATACAATTGGTGGTTTGTTTGCACCCCCAGCTGACCTGAGGGTCAGGGGGTGAATTTACAGTCCCAGCACCAACGTCAGATGAAACTGAAACTAGAATGATGCTGTGGGGTCTGGAGTGCATGTCTGTCAAATATCGAACATAAAACTGTCTTCACAGCGGTACAGCGCCTGGCGTCACTGCAGTGTTTTGGACTCGACTGAGGAACAAGAGATTGAATCACACACTATGCATACAGTCCTCGTGGTTAGAAAGATGGGCTGCACACAGACGTCCACACTGGGTCCTCATTTGCGTCACACAGACCAAAGCAGAGCCTCGCATACACATGGACTTTGAAACCATGGATTGGCCCTTAGACTTTGGCGGGACCTTACTTATATGGGGCCACAGAAGAAGAGAAACACTGAATGCTGAACTACTATTTCTCTCCCCTCCCCTCCTCATTGGATTTGTTAAATGCTGCAAATGTGGTTAAGATGTGGGTTTAATCATGGCTCTCGTTAAATGTCTCTGTTTATGCTGATCTGTAACGATTAGACTTATTTATACGACTTAGTATTTGCCAGAGTGTTGACAGCTTTGTGTGTCACCTCCGCAGCAGCTCCCAATAATGTATGAGCAGCGATTTCATCAAGTGTGGGAAATGGAAGATCACAGCAGAGCATCCGTCTCTGGGGAGGTTGTGCAACAGGGCCAGAAACAACTTACATCCAAGCACTGATGCACCAACTAACAGTCAGGAAGACACATACATGGACACTTGCTGTCTCAAACATAAACAAGGCTAGAGCCAATGAATGGCCATCACTCCACACTACGATCAAGACGTTTTCCTCCCACTGCCTTTCCTAGAACTGTAATTTGTTGACATTTAACATTGAGGGCACTCAAAGACAGATAAGGTACATCAAAGTAATCTCTCAGCAAGGACCCTGGTTCCATGCAATGGAAAGTTACTATTTGTGACTGACTGGAAAATCTCACATGCCTCTGTGGTAGTAGACCACCGCTCTCAGCTCACTATATGGGCGACTCACTCGCAGAGGAATAAACAGAGTAGATCCTAATGGATGAATGTGAGGGCTTTTATTTGATCCGGGGGATGCTCACAGACTTTAGCCTTAGACATAACAAGGTCAGACACACAAAGACTCTCTGCCATATATTACGGTGTACATTCAGTCATTGTAATATATGTGTTAATGCAAGTTGACTGCTGTTGTGAGCTTTGGCTCTTATTCTTGTCAACAACATTTTGGGGCTTTCTATTGCTTTGTCCTTGTAAGATCATTTCCCTCTCTTTGAGCCAAAGCTGGGCTCAAACTACAGGACTTTTGAAATCCTAACTGATTTTGAAGTGGGGTTTCATCATGCACATTTGGACAAACTTCACAGAAGTTCCTCTCTGTAATATCAAACATGCACACACAACACGATTTGAAAAATAATGGCGCATCGCACACTACAGGATATTGTTAAGATTATCGTGCCAGAGGGAGCATGAATGCACCGCCTCAGGTTATCTCATGGGGAAACAGATTTAAACAAAACGAAGACTGACATGACAACTTGCAATGATGTAAACAATGCTTTGCAGCGAGAAAAACAAATGCAGAAGGCTAACAAGTCTGGATGAGAACATGATTGTGGTGATGTATTCAACATGGCTTGTTTATTATTTGGTGTGAAGAACTGAAGATGAGAGAGAGACATTAACATCAATGGCTCAGTTTTTTACTGCTGCTGACGTAATCATCACCATGGTCATCCAGACTTTTATCCCAAACATCAAATGTTAAAAATGAATGGCCCGGATGAGTATATATGAGTAATTCAGGAGGTTTAAGACCTGTAAACAGTGCCAGATAATCTGAGTCAAACTTCGGTACCAACTAAAGCCCCAGATCGGATTTCTCTGATTGACGGGAGACTGTATAAAAAGACGGCCGACACATCTCCACTTCCTCCCACTGTTCAATAATGAAGCCAAATATGCCAGATATGGCTGCTGGTGACGTCATTTGCAGCCACAGTGTGCGCAGTTGCAATCTTCGGGGTGGTGGAATTCCCACCGATGCACCTGTGCAGCCATTCCTTAGAAACACCGTTGACTGTAAAACCCATTTTTATAGCATCCAATAATAAATTAAAATCAAAATGATAAAAAAACAAACAAACACTTGGACAAACATCAGGGTGATAAGAACTATATGAGGTGACAGAAATAATCTTTGGAAAAAAATGTATGATGTGTGCTTTGAGTTTTTAGTTTGGCTCATGTTATACTTACAAGGTCATAAACCCGGAGGAGGCGGGGTTTATGACCTATACTGCAGGCCACCAGGGGGCAATCAAGATATTTTGGCTTCAATTTTGGTGAGCCATCATGTCGTCAATCTTAATTATTTATTAATTCTACTAAAGCAAAACTGTGTTTTACTCATCAGGTAGTGAATCAAATAGAGGTAATTAGTCACTGATCCGAATCCAGACATGTATTGGTATTAAGTAGCACACTGGGAGAATTGGTCATATTAATGTCACTGCTAGTATTTGTGTTGTTTAGTCTTATTTATAGTATTTATCCCACAATGTGAAGCAGTTATCTGAACTCACAGTGCAGTAGAGAGAGCCCAGGACAATCAGAAGTGCATTCAAATTGACAGAACAAAAACTATAACTAACATATGGAAACATACAATGAATAATCATCATTGCCAGTGCTCCCGGGAAACCACATACAAAGAATATGAGTTACAATTACAATTGTTTTCATTCCAAATCTTCATTGCACTTGGAATGAAAAACTTCTAAAACCTTTCTACAGACACAATAGTATAAAGCTTCAGTACAGCTTGGAAGATAATCACTGTATTTTTTTCCACAACAAAGAAATATGTGTTGGTGTTTCACTTACAGTATTTTGTCATCTTTGTCATCTTCTTTTCCAGTGAAAGAGTCACAATCGGGCAGATGGTGACAGAAAGTCTAACTATGAGGTGAAATTTGCAAGAACAGAAGGGACCTCGAAGAAGCCAATAATCCACAGATAGTAGGCATTCCAGAGCCTCTGGAAATAGGCACAATATTTGATCTTTATTTACAGTGTGTGGATGTTGTAGACACACGTGAGCCTTTCAACAGAAGCAAAGTTGTGCACAAGTGGAGGTTTTATTACTCCAAGCACTTTCACAGCTGTGGCGTTTGTGAGCTCGGCTGTCAGCTAAGGGCATAAATCACTGCATTCTCTGACAGGTCAAAACTGTGACAACAGCAGGTAAGTTCATTGGTCTCACTGTATGAACCAGCATGCTGCCTGCCAAAGGATTTGACACTTTCTCATGTTAATGAAAGCATCTAAAGGGTCACACATCTCCTGTCAGGCTGGTATCATATGTGATCCTCCTGCTTCGCATAAACCAGAAGCTGGAAACCACTAACCATAGTCTCAACCATAGCATTTTAAATATGTAAGGGTATCTAAATATAACCATCTACTGGTATGATTTCCCAAACCAAACTCACAGGGATGCACCAAGAAAGGGGGAGAGGGCATGAAGCAGCAGAGGAGAAGGAGAGAGAGGAGGGCAGAAGAGACGATGGGTATTTCTGCACTCTGCATCCTGGACCTGACCTTAATACTGGACTCACTTTTGTGCTGTGCCACATCTGTTTTGATTTTTATCTTCAGAGGAGAATATTAAAAACAGGGCAGCTTAGAACTGTTAGCCTGCCATCCCATTGTCCTGGGGATGGAGGTGGGGGTGAGGGGGAGTCACATCAGGGAGTGTGGGTGGGATATACTGCCTCTCAGGCTGGGTGGACTTCATGACATGTTTGCAGTCATGAAACAACAATAAGCTCTTACCCACCTCCAAGGTACTCAAACAAGTAATATCCTTAACACTGTAATTGTGCAGGGAGAATTGCTCTGCAATTAAACTTATTTTAATTGACAAAAAACACAGAAATGTTTGCCTTCACAGTTTGTTAATAAGGGTTTTAATTAAGTGTTTTTAATTAAGTGGTTCTTAATAAGTGTTGAATGTGGACTGTGGAGTCATCCTTAAAGAAGTAGTTTCACAAAATAATAAACACTTACCGGTTAACTTACCAATAAACACCAACAGATTTTCATACAATGAATTATATGATGTCTTACGAACTTTAACTCAACGAATGGCATGACATACTAAGTGTAAAGTTAATTAATTAACATAATGTTACAGAGATTATGTTTCTGCAAGTAAATTAGCTGTGGTTAAGGTTAGAAAAAAACATGGTGACGATGTACCTTAAAATGAGTCAAAGTTCACTCCAGGCTCACACAGTTTTGATCTGGTCTTCCAAGGTAAGTACAAAGTAAAGCCCTGTGTTTTGCGGCCCATCCATCACCTCTTCCTGCGTTCTTAGTGGTCTGCTGTTTTAGGAGACCTGATTCCAGTTCACCGGAATCAGTGATGAGCGTTGGGCCCCCTTTATTTCTATGACAGTTTCTCTGTAGCGCATGAAGGCAAAAAATCAAGCTTCACCAACCAACTGCTGGCTGTGGCTTCATATTTATTGTACAATCTTCTCATGTAACTTTTGGTGAGAAAGTGAAATCACATTTTCTTCAAAATGTTAAAATATTCCTTTTAATTTGGGGTTTCACCATTGCAATGCAAACTGAGCTAAAATCGACAGAATGAGTCCTAAACCCCAAACCACACTGCAGTGGCCCAGATGAGCTCAGCCAAGCTTTGTTTTATCGTGAAAGTGTTTGTGCATAGTATTTTTCTAATCTCCATACATATAAAATATACACAAACTTTACCCCAACACCCTCAAACTGCAACCCACATACCCCACTCAAAGCACATACCACACACATACCACAGCGTGCTCGCGTGTGATGCAGAGGGGGGTGCGTGTGGACTTGGCTGCAGTGGCTGATTCAGCTCTTGGAAGTTGGATTTCATCTGTAATAACAGCCTCACTTGATGGAAGTTGTTGCATAAAATTGAGACACGCTTCTACATACCTTGTAAAAATGAAAACAGCAACAACAAAAGGAAAAAAAGAGAAAAACAAACAGGCTAGTCACGCATCTTGCACAAGTTGAGAAGTGAGAGCAGCTATGATGACCTAAGGGTAGGTTGTACAAGGTTGGCAACTCCAGATTTTCAGGGCATTTAACAGCATTCGTGCAGAGGCGCAAGTGATTAAGCAGATGTGTATATTAGACCCTATACATATACTATCTGAATATCTATATGTGTGTGACTGTGCGTGCATTTTTGTGCATGTATGAGTAATGATCTACAAGGGAGTTGGCAGTGGTACAATGAGGGTAAGCACCCTTGTGTTAGCACTTAAGTGGTGAGAGCCGTTTGTGTAGAATATACAAAGCAGGCAGCCTGCTGAGAGAGGTACACAGGCTTTTGCTGCCAGATGCCATGCTGGAGATATATAATAAAAACTCTTGTCTCATGTTTAAGGAACTGTCAGAAATCAGATTATGTTAACTCTATTAAGGTTATTAGGTTCGGCATGAAACTGTTTTTGGCAACCAAAAATTAAACGGCTTATAAAACCAAGTGTATACATTGACGCCATCAGAATAATATCAATGTGCTAATTTTATCAAATGAATCATCAAAGATCATCTGAATGGAGACGGGCTGCTCGGAGGTGTTTATAAGGCCTAATACCACCCTTGTGGATCTCTAAATAAGGTTAGTAGGTTTACATGGCAAGGTTAAACATGATGAACTTGTGTTTATCACACCATCGCCCTGACTCAGTCACATAAATAAAAGTCTTTGGCGTTGGTTGATGCTTCAGATAGAGTTGTACTGAGTTTGGGCAGCAGCGGCGCCCCAGAAATTTTTCATAAAGGTGGCTCAATTGGACCAATGGAAATCTAGGATGGCACACCAAAACAAAAAGTCATAACTGAATTTCAGGAATGTGTTGTTGTGCTGTTGTTGTATATATGCATGTTGAAGACAACTTCTGAGGCTGAAAAATTAAGACAATGTGAAAGTGCCAAAAACTGCAGTTCATTGACTGGCCCGCTGAGGCTGGCTCCAAAAAGAGTAAATCCCCATAAGTCCCCATGTTTAAATGCCTAGCTTTACAGCAGAAATAAACAGGTTTCAAGCCTGGTCCCAAAAAAACCCAGATATGGTCTCTATACCTAATTTCAAGTCTCATGACAACTTCATAGGGGATTAATTTTTAAAACTCACCCATTTATTAAGACCCAAAGTCACACATGTCTAAGGGCTGCTTGAGTGACAGGCTGTCTGTGTGGGTCACATCCACCCCTCACTCCTCCAAAGCTCAAGCCTCTCGTCCAAATATGGTTACTTTTGGTGATGGCTGAAATGCCATGTTATATTATACTCAAGGCTTCAAAACAGCACTCCACACACCAGTGGCTGTCATCATGGTAGCTACGTCCATTTTTTATACAGTGTGTGATTGAAAAACATGTTAATATGGAGAGTTAAGGACTTGCACACTGATATACTTTTGTTTCTTATTTTACAGTTAATATTTCTTATTATCTGCTAACTTTTGAGTGGCACAACTATTCTGTTGAATATATTAGGTGTCTATGTGTGTTAGAAACTTCTTGTTTTTAGAATAGGCTGGTTGCCCTTTTTCTTAAAAAGACAAATATATAGCTTTAATTTGAAGAAGTATTCTACATCAATCATGAGCAACAAAACATTTAGTGAGAATCAGTGTTCTCAAGTTTAGGGAAGACTCATGGGTACAATTAGGACTAATTTCATTTAGCTCTTTGAAAATGGCCAAGCCAGTTTTTCCCTTACAAACACTGAGCTTAAACTTTGAGCTGTTTAGAGCCAGTGTTTGGTTTGTCCATTCTGGGCTACTTCAGAAATATGGTGGTACAATATGGTGATCTCTATAAACAAGGACTTGTTCCCTATGTAGATATAAACCATTCATTCTAAGGAAATAAAAACACAATAATTCTTATTTTCTGGGGACCTTACACTAAAGAAAACATACTTATTCAGTTTCTGCCAATATATCTCACTAAATCCTACATGCTGAACCTTTAATAAATTCATTCACTCATTCATTCAAACCTTTATTTAAGACTTAGGAAATCAATTGAGGAAGACCCTCATTTTCAGTGATGCCAAGCACAAAGACATCAAAAACAACAAGCAAACAAAAGCAGTTAACATAGAGATAAAACAATACAAAACAACAAATAACAATAGCAATGTAAGTACTAGTTGTAGGAGCATATATCCTGTAAAAACAAAACAGGATTACAAAAGTATTATGGTGTAGAAGTATAATTAAAAACATTTACACACAATTAAAAGAAGATCTGAAATAAGGCATTTGAACAGCCATAATGGTGGAAGAGTGCCCAAGTTTTAGTTCTTTTGCAGATTATGCCATGTATAAGGTGCACTAGACTAGAGGATGACATTTTTCCTGGCTCAGCTCTGATTTGGGGAATGTGGAGCAAAAAGCTATTCTGCAAAAAAGTGCACCGCAGCCTTTTAAAAACAGTAATATTGGCCTCAAATTATTTTTCACCTGGGGGGGGGCAGCAATTACATCAAAGGGGCCCCTCTTTGGGGGTGCCACTGTTGGGTAAGCAGGGTCCTCTTTTGCCCTTCAAGCACTGCAGTGTTGTCCTACCACAACTGGGAAATGCCGCCTTCTTTAGAGATTGTCAGTGTGTTGACAGATTAGTCAGTCTGTGGCAATAACGGTGTATTTCAGGTATGTGAAGAAGCCTGCTGCCATATAATTTGAAGAGGGTTGTGTGGCTGCTGTGATGACAAATCAGGGTGTATTAGCACCCATGTAGTACCCCAGCTTTTCTGGTGTTGTTGATTCTAACAGAGGAGCGCTGCTCATTCGTTAAGTCTTTGTGTTGATGCAAACACAGTGCAATTAATGACATGCTGACAGATACTACACACACACCGCCGCTGCATCTCACGCATGCAACAAATGGGTGTGTACATACTGTATTATGTCATTATAGTCGGGGCAAACACACACGAGGTCACGATCTCAGTGCTGATGCAGAGCAATTAGAATTCTTTGGTTTCTTTGCAAAAACCAGTAGACAGCCACAGTATGGCTTTAGGTAAGAGATGCAATAACTCTGTCAGTGTGCATTTGATGGATCACATGGCTGAGGAAAGTATTCTGTCTATGAAACATTTGTACACACACGCTCACACAAGTAATATTACTCTGGGCATTCTTAACGCTTTTAAAGTTATTATAGCTCAGTCTGTGGATACATTTTCCCCTCAGTATTGGTGTTGGTGATTCATGTCTGGTTATTATAAATATTATGGCCAAACTGACTGCGTAGGATGATGGACTTGAGTTTTTCACCAACACTCATCAGTTTTTTGAAATAAACTTATGACACATAACTTGATGATACACAAGGTGATTGCGTAAATTTTCGGAACAGGAACATAATCTGCTCAGTAATAAAAAATCTTTCACAGGGTTCAGTGTGGAATGACTCCCTGGGTGAGGCGGAGAGGCTGGAGAGGGATGTGATGCTGCCAATGGTCTCTCTGTGTGGTAGCCAAGACTGTTGAGAGAACAGTCACGAAATCCTTTTGACATGAACCTGATTCACGGGGCTGACTGAAATCTGACACGCACAAATGGAGTTCACGGGATATTCGCAGCAGTGGAAATGAACAGAATAGACTTCTACGCTTACACTTAGTATTCTGATCCTGTACTTAATTAAAAGTACTGATACCAAATGGGAAATAAATAAAAATAAGTAAAAGTTTGTAAATATAATCAGAAACTGTGCTTAAAGAATTAAAACTACTCTGCAGAGAAATGTCCTCTGTGATTGTTATACTACTATATAATAAAATCAGATTATTATTACTAATACATTAATGTAAAAGCATGATTTTGCTGTTGTACTTGATTGAGTATAGAGCTAATTTTCAACTGATTATTCACTCATTCATGTTTTTATACAAAAATCTTAATTTGTAAAGTAACTACAGATGTCAGATACATTTAATGAAGTAAAAAGTGCAAAATTTTCCTTCAAATTGTCATGGATTAGGAATAGAAAGTGGCCTGGCGAGAAAAGGTTCAAGTAAAGTTCAAGTACCTCAAATTTGTACTTAAGTACAGTGCAGTAAATGTAAATAGTTGCATTATGCCATTGCATTTACTTAAGTAATGTATATAAGTACAGTGTTGAGGTACTTACCTAGACCATTTATGGTACTTTATACTTATAGTTTACATTGCAGAGGGGGATACTGTATTCCTTTTTATTTTTTTGACAACTATAGTTACTTTGCTCAGAAATATTTTTCATACCAAACATTTAATCAACTTGTTAAATATCCTTAATTGTTGATTAACATGCCAAACAGTATACAAAGTCATTGATAAAGTAGTTAAAATTATCTCCAAATCAAATAAGCTGAAGCATGCTGCTTATATTTTAATGTATCAATACTACTACTACTACTACTACTACTAATAATAATAATAATAATAATACAGTAACATTTATCGAATGGAATTCTAAAAGGGGACATTCTATGTTACAAATACTTTTAATATTTGAGTTACATTTCACTGATAAAAGTTGTATATTATAAGTAAGAGATTTAAGTACTTTCTTCACCAAAGTATATTTGATGTACACGTATTAACATATACTCCACCTCGTGAGAAGAAAATCTAACTTCATTTTTGTCATGTAGCCCTGCCTGTATCTTTTACACCACCAAAGTTCAGATGAACCTGGTGCACTTGGGTAGATTGTGGCCATGGTTGTTGTGTGTATTTGTGTGTGTGTGGTTACTTATGCTTGGCTACTGCTTGTGATCTCCCCACAGTTTTTGTGGCTAAAGACCCTAAAGTCAGTCATGGGGACACTGGTAGTCAAGTCACGTGCTTTATTTGTACTTTTTATGCAGCTCTTCCACATACATACAAACATTGTATGCACACAGTGAACAACTGTAGCTATATGCAAAGGAGCTATATAATATCCTAACCATTTTATTTCTGAGGTACAACCCATCATACTTCATAGGAACTGCACTTTATGTATCAGGGTAGAGGGGTGGCTGGGATGTGACTTTATATATATATATATATATATATATATATATAGATATATAGATATATAGATATATAGATATTATGACCTTCTCTCGAGCTAGAAACATTTTTCCCTGAGCCACCCTGAGTGACTGGGGGGGAAAACCATGACCCTCCGTTCACCATAAATAACTATATTTCACAGTTTCTGGATTTTATAAAAAATGTGTGATTTTGAGATCTGCAAAGAAAAAATGTCTTTAAAACCCACTTGCAGGATTTGGGATTTTGAGGATAGCTGAATGTCATTTAAAATCGATAAAAACATACAATAACAACAAATTTCAGCTTAATGTTATTAAAATGTTATCTTAAGCAACACAATGGCCTCAGTCAGTATTATATTATTATATATTATGGTACTGGATTTTGCAGAAGCGTGCAGTGCAGGTTTTTCTGCAATAATGGTTCACATTTTATGTGCTTACAAAATACATGTTTGTTTTGCATGTATATTCTGAGTCTGGACATTCACTCCTTAAAAAGCTGAATAAACATCACTTTACTTGTGCTGCATTCAGATGTCTTTCACAACTATTTAAACCTTTGAACCCTGAGAAAATTGGTGTGATTTCTTACAAACAAACAAACAAAAAACATGAGAAAAAAGCAATGAGCAACTTGGCAAGAAATTTTCTGCAAATTGCAAGAAATCAGTAGATTTAGAAAATTAGATGAAAATGTCCAGAGAAATCTATATCATAATTACATATTACATTCAGTCATTTTAAAGAATTAGTATAATTTTTCATTTCATTTCCTTTTTGTTTGTTTGTTCACTTTTCCGTTTTTTAATTTATTTTGTGTGTGTGTGTTTGTCTGTATTTTTTCCCCCTAATTTTAAGGTACTTTAAAAACAACATATTATTATTATTATTATTATTATTATTATTATTATTATTTACTAATTCCTGGGTCATTTCTTCTTAAATTACTAATTTTCTTCCTCCTATGTTTTTGGAAGACAAGCCAATTTGCCCAGGTTTCAAAGGGTTAACCTATAATTCCCTAAAGATGGCAGATAAATACACTTATGTAAAGTGCGAGTAGGCTACCTCGAAAGTGTGCATTACCTGTATAAATGTAGTATAAATCTTTTTTTAAAAATCAGTTTTAAAATCCATCTAATACAGCCATGTCATGCTGCAACATCCAGAGGACTGCAGCTGTTGAAACACTCAGTTTAACATTATTTGTGTATCTGAGGTGATACAATAGCGCCATCTTTGGACGGAGATCGGGCCGTTGCTTCTCGCTTCCCTGACACACACCACCTCACCGCCGCTGCAAAACACAGCACAGGCCGGGCTACTGACTGTACCTGAATAAAAGCACGGAAGACCTTCAAGATGTCTGACATGGAGGACGATTTCATGTGCGATGATGAAGAAGATTACGACCTGGTATGTGTGACTGAAAGTATTTACTTTGCGCTAATATTTTGCCCGTTTGGCCGCTGAGCGCTAACAGTGAAGGGCCGACAGAGCGGGCTAGCTAGTGTTAGCTGTTTAGTTAGCATGTGGGCTAACATCAAGCTGACAGCGGATGACTAACGTTAGCTTCCTAGCTAGCTAACGATAGTCTACTTTGGCCACTATGCAGTCAATATCAATAAATATTATAAACGCTTTATGGCTAACCAAGCGTACACTCATCTAGCTTGCGTTGGAGTATATTAATAGCATGTGAAGCAAACTACCCGGCTAGTTAGCGAGCTATGGCGTTGGCTAATAACGTTAGGCTCATACTTGCAGAATATTATTCAGGGGCAATCTGCTGCCCCTGCCTTTGTGTTAGCTAACTAAAAGTTTGATATGCTTTGTTAGCACGCGTGTGACTTCTATGTTTGTACTGGGCTATGTTTTTTTAACTTTGATATGTGCTCAAACTTAGGAATACTCAGAGGACAGTAATTCAGAGCCAAATGTGGACCTGGAGAACCAGTACTACAACTCTAAAGCCTTGAAGGAGGACGATCCCAAAGCAGCACTCAGCAGTTTCCAGAAGGTGGAGTGATACTCCAAAATAAACAATCTGTTCTTAAAATCTCATTGATCATTTTAGTATATTGAACGCTCATGAATCACCCACATCTCCTGGTTTTGTCTCATGTTCAGGTGTTGGAACTGGAAGGAGAGAAAGGAGAATGGGGATTCAAAGCGCTGAAACAGATGATCAAAATCAACTTCAAGCTGGTAGGCTGTGCATCACATACCGTGATTTGTTTACACATTTCCCACCACACATGAATTCTTTAAGAGTGGATTTCTGTGTGTCTCAATCCCGCAGACAAACTTTCCAGAGATGATGAACAGATACAAACAACTCCTTACTTACATCAGAAGTGCTGTCACAAGGAACTACTCAGAGAAGTCCATCAACTCCATTCTGGACTACATCTCTACCTCCAAACAGGTGTGCATGAATAATGTGAGACAGTGGTAAATCCAAATTTGTTTCAACCTTGCATCTTGCAATACAAAGTGTTTTACATCTGGTTTTCTGAAATGTGTCTCCTTTGTTACTAGATGGACTTGCTACAAGAGTTCTACGAAACCACACTGGAGGCTTTGAAAGATGCCAAAAATGACAGACTGTGGTTTAAAACTAATACAAAGGTATTTAAAAGTTCTACACTGATTCCAGGTGGTCTCATATCATCATTTCTTACTAAACAGGTCCTAAAAAAATGCTCTTTTCATGTTCTCTCTTGCAGCTGGGGAAGCTGTACTTGGAGAGAGAGGAGTATGGGAAACTGCAGAAGATCCTTAGGCAACTTCACCAGTCGTGTCAGGTAATTAGATCAATGTTGTGGTTTTTCGTTGCAAATCTCGTAGTAAACATTGTGGTGTCTCAACTTGTTTATTGTATATGTTAAAATAATCAGCAAAGAGTATCCCAGTACATGAGACCAAATAATTCTCCTGTATAAATAATTATGATCATTGGAAGCAACTCTTTCTTGTTTCATGTAACCAATGATTTTAAAGTATGCTATACAAGATTGTTGTTACAGTTTCTAAACGTGATTGCCAGTAAAAGAAAAAGCCGCCCCAGATTCAATCGTGCAGGTGTTTCCCCTCAACATTTTTGGCACCTTGTCTCTTGGATGCCTGCTGCTTACAGTCTGACAGCTGGTTACTACCTGTTTTAAAAGCCCCGACCTCACCTGAGCGCTGTGGGAGTACACACCCATAAACATCCCAAACATAAAAAAGAAAAAATAAAATACTGGCAGAGGGCAGAGTCTTTACTGGAAATTACACTGCCACACACGCCATGGTCATGAGTGATGACTGAGAGCGATTACTTCGGTATGAAGCCATACATTGCTTTTTAAGAAAACTCTGCATAGCGTTTAAAGGACTAGAAATGTTGTGCATTTTCTTTTTCTCAGGCATATACAGTATATAACAGTCAAATAAGTGGTTGCTCTATTTTTATATCAACTACAGACAGATGATGGAGAGGATGACCTGAAGAAAGGCACGCAGCTGTTGGAGATCTACGCTCTGGAGATCCAGATGTACACAGCACAAAAAAATAACAAGAAATTGAAAGCCCTGTATGAGCAGTCACTTCACATTAAATCTGCCATTCCTCACCCGCTCATTATGGGAGTTATCCGAGGTATGACGATGTGTATATCTCCTTCATTCATAGATCTGCTGTGTAATAAGTGCGACAGTCACATTGTGTATTATCATTGCTGAATGACCTGTGCTTGTTTGCCCCTGACCAGAATGTGGCGGGAAGATGCATTTGAGAGAGGGTGAGTTTGAGAAAGCTCACACAGACTTCTTTGAGGCCTTTAAAAACTATGATGAGTCTGGAAGCCCAAGAAGGACGACATGCCTGAAGTACTTGGTCCTAGCCAACATGCTGATGAAGTCAGGAATAAACCCTTTTGACTCTCAAGAGGTATGAAAGCACTTGTTACCATTTGAAATGTTTGCTTTTGGTAAGTATAAATATACTGTTTGGCAGAGTGTAAAAGATGAGACGCAGATTAGTGGTTGCCAAATAATTTGTGCAGTTAAATTTTTGGTGAAGCACAGCCAGAACATCTCTAATCAGAATGATTTGCTTGTTCTTTATCAGCTGACATTTACTTAAGTTCTGATGCCGGACTAACTTTTCATATTTTGTTTCCAAAGGCCAAACCCTACAAAAATGACCCGGAGATCCTAGCAATGACAAACTTAGTAAGGTAAGCATACATTAATGTGTAAATGGACTTTTTGTCCTCTGTTTATGACAGAAGTCTTGTGTATTATAGTTTTTACTAATATTTCTATCTGTTATAACATTTTACTCAACAATTTTAGTCTGAGATCTTTGTCATCTTATCAGCCACAGCTTCAGTAAGCAGCACAAAAGGACAAGCAACAAATAGTGAGACTTTTGTCAGAATTTCATCTGTGCTCGTCATTCTCTGTGTGCCAGCTGCATACTAGTTGGAACAGTTTGGTATTTGTAGTTTCTTTTCATTTTTCTATGGATGCCTTGTATTACTCACTATTAGTACAAAATGATAAATAAGCAATATTCTAAGATTTGCAATAATGGTCTAAATATCACTCATACCAGTTGCCTAAACAGTGCAGTGTAAACATTAGTGTACATTTCACATTATTTGTATATATTATGGAATATGACTATTGTCCTGCTTGAGCCCGTGCTGTCTTCTGTTTCCTTGTTTGCACTCTTTTGTCCTCATATTTACATAAATAACTGGCACTGTCTCAAATTGCTCAGCTTCCATGCATACATTCAGCATTTATATTGCATAAACAAGAAACCTAAGAACACACCCCCGAAACTGTAATAAGAATAGTGTTTACAAAACCTCTGATATTTTCAAATGTGTTTGACAGCAATCAGGATAAGAGTTTTCGTGCGGGTCACACTGACACAATATATATATGTTATAACAACACTGACTGTTTTTTTCCTTCCAGCGCCTACCAGAACAATGACATCACTGAATTTGAGAAAATCTTGAAAACAAATCACAGTAACATAATGGACGACCCGTTTATTAGAGAGCACATAGAGGGTGAGTGGTGAACGTGACTTCAGCTCACATGCGTGATCAATGTGTCGTAGAACATTTTCTGAAGTGTGGCTGATCATTGATTTTGTGTTGCAGAGCTCCTGCGGAACATTAGAACTCAAGTACTTATCAAACTCATCAAACCGTACACGAGAATACACATCCCTTTCATTTCTAAGGTAAGTTCAAGTGATCAAAACACATCCTGTATAATGACTTTATCTTTCCTCTTTGATCACATTCTGTTGGATTATCGTTAGACATTAATTTGCGCTGATGACGATGTCTCTTTGTGTGCATCATTTTGACTGGATCATGCTCCTTTAAACTGATCTGTATCAGACATATCAATGACAAGAAAAGATATAATTATAATAATGATAAAGATGCTCACATTTTTTTCAGAAGCAGGTTTTAAAACAAAAACGGATGTTGCAAGATTTGATCTTTGCTGGGCGGCAGAGCTTTTTGCCATTTTTTAGATAGCATATGCTACAAGTATATGAAATTGGTGTTTAAGTCATTACTCAAAAAAAGATTAAGGTGTGTCTTTACCTAATTCCTTCAAGTAAAGGTAATTTGTCACAATTCTCCACAACATCGCCTAAGACACATTGTCACATTATTGCATATTAACAGTAGTATAACGTTGAACCTTCCTTTTGCCCAAACATACACACTAAACAAGGCTCAGGAGAATTTAGACGACACTGGTTATAACTTCCCCAGAATGAATCTATGGTAATATATGAAACAGGTTGGCTTTCATAACACTGCATTTCCTCATAATAATAGCAGTTGGCCTAAATAAAATTGTATAAGACGACAGCATTAGATGATGACAGACTTAAAGGAGAGAAAAATGTGTTTAAATAGCATGCCATGCATTTAACAGGTCAAACAGACTCAGCATTAACATAAATCATAAGTGAAAATAAAATCCACACATGGAAAGCAACACTAAACAAAACAAGTCTAAATCTCAAATTGATGCTTTTGGATCTTTTCATTACACTTAGTTTTTTTTGTGTTTGTTATTTTTTATCATAGCTTTCTGCTGAATTATTGATTTCCATGCTAATAAAACTTTTTTCTTTATCATTTTTTGAACTGTGCAAGTTCACAAGGGATAGTAAAGGGTGTGTTTTAGTTGAAATGACACAAAAAGAAGAGGAGCTTAAGTATTTATATAAGGAAGTAATAATGGTTTTTCACAGGCCGATATCAGTGCACGTGACAACCATCACTAGTGCTTGAACATCAATGGTATCTATTAATCATTTTTCAACACATTCTCTTTATTTATTCTTTTATTTATATATCACTTTATGTACTTGGACTTGAACTTTTCTACGCAAGTGTCTTGTGCAACACATAATAACTGAAAAACTGACTGCAAAGAGCAGTAACAGGCACATGCACTGGCCACTGTGCACTGTGTTTTTAGTCTTAACTTATTTGTATTATTTTGTGGTTTTTTTCCATGCTGCTGCTGAATATTCACCTAACTGACTTCAGTTGTTTTAAATAATGGCAACAAAGATCTAACACGATATTTGGCCTGTGTGTGCAGTGTGTTGAATTCTGCACATCCTTAAATAATAAATGATTACTACTTGACATACTTTTTTTACAGACGTGAGAATAACTCTGTTTGCCTCGTGTTTCAGGAGCTGAACATCGACGTGTGTGATGTGGAGAGTTTGCTGGTGCAGTGCATCTTGGATAAGTAAGTTTCACTCTTATGTGACTGCCGAGAAATTGAAGGAGAAAAAACAGCTCCCTTCCTTTTATTAGTTGTTGTTCCTCATAGTTTGCATCTTTTGGCCCTTCAGAGAGTCAGGTGGTATGAATTGACAGTTTCAGTCACAGATTGTGCTAAACTGATCGTCATACTGTAACAGTGATCTGCTATTTTCAGCCTCACGTCCCAGCTGTACTGGTTCTGTGACGCAAATGACTTTCACAAGGAAGTTGAAACACTGGGTTAATTTAATCTACTCGAAACTGATGAGTAAAGTGTTTCAACTTTTACAGTGATTTTATTATTGCAATTGTACTTTAAAATGTTAGATGTTGATTGCAAAAAAAATCAAGTTTTTTTTTTTAACAGATTATCAGATTATTTTAACAAGGTATTCTCAAGAATTTACGCCACATATTTTATTTTTGTCACTTTGTCTTTGCTTTATTGTCCCTTAATTAACAGCCAGATTAAACAATGGTAACTCAAAGAATACATTTCAAAACTTAACTATAAGAGCTTGACTAAATTGTTTGGAGAATCTAATCGTTTTAACGTTTAACTTGGCCTCTTTACTCACTTATTTATTTTTTTCCTCAGCACAATCCACGGCCGAATTGACCAAGTCAATCAGCTACTAGAACTGGACTACCAGAAGAGAGGAGGGGCTCGCTACACAGCTTTAGACAAATGGACAAATCAGCTGAACTCTCTCAACCAAGCCATTGTTAGCAAGCTCACATGATGGCATGTAAAAATCAAAGAGACAAAGAAAATGGCATGTTCGAATACATCCATAAAGTATGCTACTGTGCTTCTTCAAGTAAATCCTCTGAGACAAGATGCACAGCACAAGTTTTGAGAATGCCACCACCAATTTCAAGGAGACTCCAGGAACCCCAAGAACGTGTTCAAAGTGTGTTTTGTCGTGATGAGAGGACATCACCGACACTTTTTTTTGTTTTTCGTGCTCCTGATTGGCAGATCCTTCCATGTGCAACACACAAATGCTTCAGTTGTTTGAAAAAAAAGTCAAAATGTGTATGAAAACGTGTACACAGTATTTTAATGTATACTGTTGCCTGTTGGTAATAAACAGATTTCTCTCAGCACTAAAAGGATTCAGCTGCCTTTGACTAGCAGTTTTAACTGTTACTGGCAAGTAGTTGAATAAAATGTTTTCAACTGTTCTAAATAATACATATAGAAATCTTTCTTTTACTGGATTTGAATCTTTCTGAATATATTTATATCTGTTCATTGATTTTTAAGAGCTGTGTAATAAGCGGTAAAAATAAATACACCAATAACAAATGCACAGGAAAAAACAACAAAAGAAGAAGTGACAAGAGGAGAAATAAAACAAAAAAGAAATAAAACAAAAAAGGAAAATAATACACATAAGTTATCACAGAAGTTACAGGGTACTGACACCATGGCACAGTTAACCTGTTGGACCACTAACTATTCACTTTAATTTTCCAATCGGAATATAAACTGTTGCCAGATTTTGTGAGTCTATTTGACACAGTGAATCTAATTTTCTCTCAATGTGAAACATTGCCTTAAAATTTCAGCCACATATCAGATATTGGGAGCTTCTCAGATTTCCAAAACTGAAGCAGTTTTCCACATGCTATTTTCAGGCGATACTTCAGGAATCAAGGACATTTTGAGTCACAATGGCAAACATGATAAAAAAAAATGTGTGTAATGTGTTTAAAATATCACTTTATATACTAATACGAGTTTAAAACCATTTATTTGGATTTTTATTATTATTTCTTTTAATAATAATACATTTTATTTCTAAGCGCCTTTCTCAGCACTCAAGGACACTTACCAGATAAAACAATTACAATAAATCAACCGATCAAAGCTGCACACAGTACTTACTGTGTTTTCTGTGTTAAGATTCTTCATCCACTGGAATGGACAGAAAAAAACATAAAGTATACTGAAAAAAAATCTAATGATTTAATAATAATAATAATAATAATAATAATAATAATAAAAACAGACATTTACAACAGACAGACAAATCAGAATCAACAGATCAAATCTAAGGCAGGAACTCTTGGCAACTAAATAAAATAAGTAATAATGCTGATGATAATTATAATATTATTAACAATTATTATCATTGTTATTATAATTATTATTAGTAGTAGTAGTGGTAGTAGTATAAAAACAGGTAAATCTTGAAAGGCGGTTAAAGTATTAAATGAATAAATATCTAGAATAATAAGAATTAATTCAATTAAAGACAATTAAAATAATATAAGAAGACAACATCACATCAGTGGGGATAAGGAAAAGATAAGATAAAAAAACAGATGAATAAGACAAAGATGAACAAGAGAAAAAAATTAAAAGATATTAAAAACAGGACATAAGAAGGATAAGATCCGGATAAATAGAGTAAGAACATCAAAATGAATGGAGGGAGACAGATTAAAAATGAATAATAAATAAATATGTAAATAAATAAAAATGACATCACATGAATGCACGTCTGTAAAAGTGAGTTTTTAGAAATGATTTAAAAGATGTAACTGATTCTGCGAGCCGTATCTCCTCCGGCAGGTCGTTGCAAAGTGACTCCAAAGAGTTTGCAAATATTTTTTTACGCACTTGGTGCATGGTGCGTTTTAAGACATTTTTGAGCCTCTGCGGCTTCCGTTCCAGGTGACTCCCATTTCCACGGTGACAGCCGTTAGCTGGAGCAGCTACAGGCTAACGTTAGTCTGTGGAGAGGCAGCCAGCTGACGCAGCAACAGTCGGCGGTGGGGCGCAGCTAGCGGTTACTGGGAACTGGGTGTGAGTTTCTGTAAACCTTCGGTGATTATTATTATTCACAATGAAGAAACTAAAAAGGCCCGCATCCTGACGTCCGCATTTTGGTCAATGACTGTCTGTCGCGGTGTCGGTGACTGACATGGACGCTAGTGACATTAAGGTACAGTTTATTTTAAAATTGTCTGTTTTTCCAATGAGGTCTGGCTAAAGATTTAGCCTGTGGACGATGGGACACAATGTTAGTTTATGGCACCGAGGCCCAAACATCGCACTCTCGTTAACGTTAACGAAAAAAACAGCTGTTTCGTTATTACAGTTACAAAAAGCAGTGTTGTTTAGTGGTGACTTATAATAACTGTATGAAAAGGTTTTGGTGTTTTGTGACGGAAAGCAAACTGTTATCCTATTTGGCTAGCAAGCTAACGTTTAAACAGCTAACGGACACCGTCGCTTCATTACAAAAGATAACGGATGATGCCTTTATTCTCGTCTGTCACATTTCACGCATTTTCGCACATTTTACAAAGCAATATGTATTTTCGTGACAATATTTATGTGCGAATAGCCCATGTAGACAGTCTTGTGGTAGCTTGGTTAGCCAGTTAGCCTTAATGCTAAACATCTCAGCTGTCATCTGACGCTTGTCATTTATTGTTTTTCTCGATTATTAACACACGGTAAATGAAACTAGGGTCCACGTAATCTTCATCATCACCTTTTCAGCACGTCTGATTTCTTCTTTTGCAAATGTGTTGGCACTTTTTTTATTGGTTTGATACATTTTTATAGTTAACACTGATCTCATAGAAAGACCCAGAACTCTGCTGGATTAACTGTGTTAAACAAACTAAAAATATCTATTTACAGCTGAGAGATATCGATTTCTTAACTGTAAATCCATAAAACAACTGTGTGAAACTCCTTGACAAAACTCTTCAATCAGCAATCAGTCCTCCTATCTGTAAAAGGTGACACCTTCGTTTAGCATGGATCAGAGTCCAAAAACACGTTCAAATGAATTAAATAATAAAATAAAGATAAAGAAATATTTCTCCTCTTTTACTGTATTTCATCAGTGCACCTCAAAAAGGTGTTAAAAAAAAAAAAGGTGCAGAGCGCAGCAAAATTTCTTTTCTCCAGTAAATTCGTATTTGGAGAAAATAATACATATGCTGTGACTCATGCTTTCTTGCATTTCTTAATTTCTTGGCAAAAACCATAAGAAATGAAGCAGGCATAATGTTGCATTGAATCATTCTTACATATGCATTTTTTTGTCCATTGTTGTAATGAAAGTAAACTCATTTGGCCACAAGGTGTGTCGATTAGTGGAAATATTTGCTTTGGTTTCACATTTTTAATGTTTTGTGAGTGTTGGAGTATTTTGCAAACAACGCGTCAATTTGGCCAGAGACCTTCAGTTCAGAGTGGTGTGTGAACTGTTTTAAAAACACAACTTCTGAATGGACAAATGTGTTCAACCAAAGTAGAAAAACTGCAAAACAGAGGGACATTTACAGCTAGCAGTATATTTGGGAAATATATTGTTTAGTCACAATTAGATGACTTATCAAAAAGGTTTCAGTCCAGTTGGAATGTGTGTGCAGTGGAGCTTTGTTATTGTCGAGAGAGGCGGAGATGTTTCAGTAGAAGAATATCTGGTTCTTCTGCATGCATGGCATTTTTGTGACGCTGTTTGCAATGCAGACAGTTTAGTTTAGTTACGATTGCTTTTGTGTCTCAAGGCATATTGCCAGTGCCTCAGATTAACCTGGTATTTAGTGTTGTTTTCTGGGTGCATGGGGGCTCCTCAGGTCAAACACCCTGAATCTGAAAATGTACAATCTAGTGTTGTGATATTCATCATTTCTGTCTTGAAACCCCTTCAAAGCTTTAATACATATGCTCTGTTTTCTACACAGCCCATCCGGCTTTCAGCACAGAAACAGATACTGTCTGTTAGCATTTGAAAGCAACTGGTGTGAGGATAAGTGCTTGCACAAACAGAGGCTTGTGAGATCAGTAGCCCCCAGTCTAATCACTCTGAGATCTGTCATCCACAATGAATGCACATCTGGCTCTGACCTCATTGCCTTTTCCACAATCACAGCTATTCTCACTAACACAGATACTACAAAGACACACATGGCTGATTCAAGACCCTCTGACCGGCTCTGTTTTCCCTCTTTCGCAGAACTTTTATTTTTTTTCATAGTAGCTCCACTTGTGTTCAGAATTCAAGATGCACCACCAGTGCACATGAGGTCTCCATGCTATGGCTTACTGTATAATTAGCTTATCCTGTAGTACTGTCCCTACTTTATCCTCTCAAACTTAATCCTATAACAACACCCTATCAGCTATACTGCACCATCTTACGGGTTCAGACTAATTACTGCAGTCCCAAACCCTTGCAGCCATGTCAGCCTGGGCATGGGTGCTGTTATTGCTACTTTTGGGCTCATAAAATTTTTCCCTCACTTTAGTTCGCTCGTCTTTGCTGAACTGGTAGAGCAGGCTCCATTCACCATGGTTCCACTTAGCCAGGATGCCATCTATAGATTATCTAAGAAAAAAGTGAGAGAACCACCCACAGACAGTAGCAGTGGGAGACAATAGCTGTCTGTGTGTGAGATCCACTGGCCACACTGATACGCTATTCATGCATCCTGACCACTGTTTCAGAGAAGTGAGGGGGCGCCTTTGTACTCTGAACCCTGTCACCTCTCCTCATCCTTTGCAAAATAGCAGATTATTTTAATGGGACCTCTTGGACAGAGCTGCCACCTCGGGTTGGACCAGTGTCACCATGATGTCAAATGAGGAGCAGTCAGAGGTGTGAAAGATGCACCCAGACAGCAATGGAAAGAGACAGTGACAAAATAACATAACTGCCCCTTCCGTCCTGTCTTTTGGGTATTGCGACAAATTGGTGATTTAAATGACTTCAGTAATTTAATGTTTGATGGCATAACAATAACTTGTTGAGCAAATTCACTTTGAGGAAATTGTAGTTTTGGCACAGTGTTGGTGTGTTTCTCATTTTCAGCAGGATTTCTTGATATATTGGTTTATTTTGTCTGATAAGCATATGGAAGGAAATGAAAGAAAGTATTCTGACTGTGGATGTTTATTTTAAGTAATTTTCATATTTGAGTTTTTCTATACATTTTTATTGAGTAACCACAAAAAATAAGGTCTAAAATAGAGACACAATTGAAAATGTGTACAAGAGTTGAGATTAGCCCAACTTTATGTGCTGCACAGACTGTAGAGATTTGCTATGATAAATGATGACTTTAGTTTGTTGAAATACTTTGAAATGTCACTCTTATGCCTGGTTGCCATTCTGTCTGTAACATCACATGGAGTGACGTTTGACTGAAAACACCGAAAGTTATCTGCGGCTGCGCAGATCTAAAATGTTTGCTATATGCATCTGTACAGATATTCATAGATAGCAGTCACATCACTGCATCCCATCCAACAAATGTAAACTTTTAATATAGAACAAGGCAAATTTATATTTATTTTTATAATGTTATCTTTTACAAAGCAAAAACCTACTAATTACTTTATACATTGAACAAATACTGACATCCAAATCAAGTATGTATGCCAAGCCCTGAAACTGACACTAGCAAACATGATATTATATTGATACTTCTTTTATTAATAGTTCTTTATTTGTTATACAGAAAATCGTAACTTACATCAACATAATTATAGTAATAGTTGACATGTATTATGACATTAAAATAAGGATCACTACATGCATTACCTTTTTTTGCATTTAGTAGACAGTATCTCAACATTAAACAATAGTATGTTTGTATGAGTATGTTTTGTATTTTGCTGTAACAATAGGTTTTCTTATTTGATTTTTGCTTGTGATTAATTATCAGATATGCAGGCCTCCCTGTAACTTTGTCATCACATATCCTACCCATCTGAGACTGCAGTTTGTGTTGCAGTTCCAAGCCTGCCTACAAGTGCAGCAGACCTCTAATCTTTGGCCTTTCTGTGGCCTGCTGTACCACGTCCCACACCACCACAGCCTGAGTGTTGGCTGTGTGTCAGGGCCATAAATCTGGAGACCCATTAAAGCCGACTGACTTGAAGAAGACATCAAGTTATGGCACACTGACTTAGAGAGGACATTATTGTGCCTCCGCCTGCCGTAAATGTGTCACAGATTTTAACCAAATTTTTTCACTGATAGATTTGTTAACCTTGTGATTGTATGCGTATTTTGTGGCAGGTTGTACACAGGAAATTGCCCTTTGTGAGTGCACCAAAGCTCTATTTTGCATAAAACATAATGCAAAAGTTGTGCTGACAGGTCTTTTTTCCCCAGGCAACCTTTCATCCCTTTTAAAGAATGTTTTGTAGCTCTTTAGTCATTATCACATCAACACAGTGTTTACATGTATTTTAGGGGAAGTGGAAACACTTTATTTGGATAGTCCGCCTACAGAAAGTTTATATAGTATCATATTTCAACAACTTATTAGTTTAGATTCAACAACTCAGCTGTTTTTTGTTTCCAACCTATACTGCATGAGTTGAGTCAATAGTACTAATGCTCATCAAGAGTCATACTCCCTGCTGAAATGAGTTACCAGTGCCGATTTGGTTCTGATTCACCCCCACATGATGATCTTCCATCTTTAACTTTTTCTTTTTTTGTGTATTGACGTGGTAATAAATTGATAGCTGTTTAGTGAGGGCTGTACTTTGATAAAATAATCTGCAGTTTGTCCCTTGGTGCCATTATCTGTCAATAGCTTTGAGGGAATTTAACAACCTGGAATTTAAGGCCTTGAACACTAGTTTTAAACGTGCACCTACGGTTACCTTACACATTTGGACTTTGGATCATTATAAAATTAGATGTCTTCCATACAAATTATAAACTTCTTTTTGGCTATGACAACACAGAGACTCACCTCGACCACATTAACAAGAAGCTGGTCATTGTTTATATGCTTCACCTCTGTTTATCTGGCTGCTTAGTCACAGGAAAAATTGACTGTCAAAAATAGCTGGAGCCTTTCTTTGACGTGTTGTGTACTTTGCCTAATCTCTGGCAGTTGTGTGTGTAACGTCATCTTTGAACTCCAAAAGGTTTTACGTGCTTGTGCTAAGGCCTGATACATTTTTATTGATGGCGGTAGACACTCAAGACTGTACACCAACTGGAACAGTATGAGGAAATCAGTGCATAGCTGTGATTATCACTAAACAAATTAGAGGCTGATCAGTTGACAGCTTTCTCCCTGCCAGACATTCAGTGTTCATGTGAAAAACTCCAAAATGCCTGAACATACAACTTCTCATTCAACTCCTATTCCCGAAGTTTTAACTGAAGTTTAGATTTAGACTAGTTGACTCATCTTAAAGTTATAACATATTTAGAAAACAGTCAAAATTCAACACAATTTAATTTACAAGATTAAACTTTGTCTTAAAAAAGTATTGCATTTATCAAAAGATCCATTTGAAGTCGTTAATCGATGCATAATGAACATTGCACACAACAACTACTCACAAAATGAGTACACAAATAACATTTATTGACTATTAGGAAAATAAATCTTTTGGAAATGTGCATTATTATTATTATTATTATTATTATTATTATTTAATGCATTTTCACTGGGACAATTCCATTGCATAAAATAATAATAATTTTAGATCAAATCATATAAATTGTCAATTTGAATTTGAATAAAGTTTATACAAGTATTTTTGGTGCCGACTAGGGAGAGTAGCAACTTTAAATCACGACTCAACTAATCATGCACATCCCTACAGTTTAAGCTCTTGAATGTTTTGAGAGCTGATGTTGGTAAGTTGTGTCACTGGTGTTATGAACTTTAAGCCCTGGAGATAAAGGTTAACAAACAACACAAACCTTCCCAAACAATAAAGTCTATTTTTGGAAGAACGTAGGTGAGTTTTATGACGGTGCTGATATGGATTGTTGCTTCCACCCGAGAATTATCCTATTTGATAGGTGTGTGATAGCAGTAACTATAATAAGATATTATTATCTGTTTTACTGTGTAGATACAGACAAGACTTGCACAACTTTATTTGTAAAATCTCTGCTTTTAGGTGTAGACCTACTTCTTACTCAAAGTAGTCATTAATTGGCTGCTGTTGCTCACAGTGTGACAGTAATGGCTAATTTTGTCTTTTTGTGCAGGATGTGAAGCTTTCAGCCGAAGTGGAACCGTTCATCCCACAGAAGAAAGGTCTCGAAGGATCCCTTGTCAGCATGAGTCTTTCTGGAGAAGCAGGAGGAGGAGGAGGGGGCGGAGGTATGGGAGGAGGCGGTGGAGGGGTGGAAACCACTCCCATACCCAGCTACCTCATCACCTGCTACCCTTTCGTCCAGGAGAACCAACCCAACAGGTACTGCCTCTCTGCCACCGTAGAGGAGGGTGGGGGGTTTGGGCAACGGGTAAAACTCAAAATACAGTCACATCAACTGTATTTAACTTTTGAGCCAATGGCAGTAGTGGTTCTGGTTCATGATAATTATGGATTTGGCCGATGCTGGCAGAAATATTGTAATTCCTTGTGGCATTGTGGGAAGTCTGCTGTCCCCATTTTGAACCGCCCAAGAACTGTCTGCTCTCTTCTGGACCTTTCTATTTAAAGAATAACTTGTTCACTGCACTGTTTATGATAATAAAAAGAAAACAGTCTCCCTAATGTAGTGTTTCTCAAAAGAGATCAGATCCTTTAAATAGTGCATGGAGTTAGAGCCATTAGACTGTGCGGTAGTTTAAACCTGCTTAATTATGAATGGAAACCTCCCCAGAGTTCACATGGAACCACAATCTGTGTTTCCAGTGGCTCTTTCTTTGTCCAGAGTGATCTGCTGTATCCTGCACACATCCGCTCTTTTGTTTCCTTCCCCCCGATTTGAATGCAAGGAAATGCCCGCTATAGTAGATCGGGCTGTAAAAATGTCATCTGGATCCTTATCAACTTTTCTGCATACCATGTACACACCCCCATAACAAACCAACCATCATGCACATCACTGCGGCATCACAGATGTTAACCCAGGGAGCGTCAGCCCTCTCCTGAGCCCCTCTCTTGCAGGAAAGGCTTTGATTGTATTTTGTGGAACATATTTTAATTAGTATCCTTAACAATGTTGCATGTGGCGAGAAAAAACTGTGTGTGGAATATTTGAAGTAAGTAAACAAAGTCCAAAAAACTTTACACAATGTGGTGATTAGTTCAGGATGTCACAGTCATGTTTTTCAAAACTGAGTACCGTAAAATTTCAATTACTAGCCCAGGCTATAACTTGCTTAAACCACTGAAATTAACAGGCTGGAATTTGGGACAGGCGTCTATATTGGACAGGCTTTTAAATCCTTTCACACAAAACTTTTGCTCACCTGTTGCTCAAATGGGAGATACAATCATATTGTGAATTTAAACCTCCTTTTTGCATCTGTCTTGTTTACTATGCCAGTATTACTGTCTGTGGTACTCATGGTTTGGGTAAAATGACCTGAATGACTAAATTGTAGAGAATCTTAGCGAGCTAACAATATGTGTAACATAATCATATTGACAAAAGTTTTAACACTGATATTTGCATGAATGAGCTAAGCAGCTAACTAACATTGTCTCCAGCAAGTAGCCAACAACCTGGTTTTACACATTAAAAGAACTTCTATAAAAATGAACTTTATGGCAACCAGACCAGGTCTTTATTTGAGACAGGCCTTTATTTGTCAAAATGTGAAGCCACACTTGGCTACTATAAAGGACTGGGCATCTAATATGGACTAGGCTTTTATTTGAAGTTTTACAGTATGCAAGTTTTTTTAATATTGAGTATCTGCTAAGCAGTAATTGAAAAATAAAGTGAGCACGAAAGCAAGGTTAATTTAAGGACTACATTACACCCGTCCCATTGGTATTTGCTCTTTACAGTGTCGATACTGAGCGGCAACTTTCTGGATAGAAAAATGAAGCCAACACAGCAGTGCCAAAAACTGCAGCTCCTTTAATGGCCACTTAAGGCTGGCTTCAAAAGTGAATCAGTCTCCATGTTAAAATGCCCAAATTCACATACATTACAACTGTGCAGAGGGTAAATTTTTATATAACACCTTATTACATTTTGGTAATTTATTGTTTAAGGAGCCAGCTGGTTTGAGCAACAAGCTGTCTGCTGGCCGTTTGCTCGGGCTCTCAGATTCACCCCTCACTGCTCCACAGCTCCGCCGTCTTGTTCAAATGTGGTGACCATCTGGCTCCACAAGACCAAGACTGTTATGGCCACAATGCCAAACTCAAGACTTTAAAACGGGAGACCCAGGGTTCCCATGGTCATGAGAACCTGGAAAAGTCATGGAATTTCACAATCACATATCCCAGGACTGTAAAAGTTATAGAATTACTCAATTTAAAAAAAAACAAAAAGTTTTGGAAAAGTCATGGAAATTTCTTGTGTATAATGATATTGTAACAATTATCTTCCATGGACAACTTTCCACGTCATGTAATGTTAGGGCTAAGTATTTTTCTGTGGCTGCCGAGGTAACATAGCTCAAATATGCGTCGATGTGTGACACGTTTTGTTTACCATCACCTACATTTCGTCATTTAATCTTCCTTCCTGTATGCCTGCAAGCTGAAATTATGTTTGAAAATAGTTTGAGTCATTTTGAATCATAAACACCAGGCTAGTGGTGCAAGGAAAGAAAAACAACATCTTTACGGGTTCTTGAAAAGTCAGCAGCTTAGTTGGAAGAGCGGGCGTCCCATGTACAGAGGCTATGTCCTCACTGCAGTGGCCGCAGGTTTGATTACGGCCTTGGTCCTTTGCTGCCTGTCATCCCCTCTCTCTCCCCCCTTCACACTCAAGCTTTCCTATCTTTAATGGCAAAAACCCCCAAAAAATCTGCATACCATCTGCCAATACAGAGTTTAATTATATGTTTCTTTTAAGTCTCTTCCTTTCTAACACAAAGCAGTAAAGTGTTTTAATCTTTGAAGCCTAAAGGTGACCTACAGTAAAATAACATTTGACGGCTAATAAGTAGGTCTGTATTAAAACTGGATTGCCTGCATCACAGCCTTCCTTTCATGTTTTCATGTAACATTTGTCCTGTAGAATATTGTATAATATCCATCAGGAGTAGCGTTATTCTGTTAATGTTATGGCAGGACATCCTCTCAATCCACAGCTGCCGCTGATCGTGAAATGCAGTTATCCTTTCCAGAGCACAGTTCAAAATTTCACAGAAATAGATGAAAAATGAGTTAGAAATCCAGAATCGATCAAAGAACTTGCAGAGACAAATTGACTTTGATGACTTTTCTTAGTTAAATGGTAAATGGACACTTTGCTAGTCCTCTGACCACTCAAAGCGCTGTAACACTACATGTCACATTCACCGATGGTCACGGCTACCGTACATGGTGCCACCTGCTACTCAGTAACCGATCATACACACTCACACACCGATGGTGCAGCATCAGGAATAATTTGGGGTTCAGTATCACTTCAAAATGCTGACTGGAGGAGCCGGAGATCAAACATATCTTCTAATTCGTGGATGGCCCGCTCTGTCTCTGAGCCTCAGCCGCCGTCATCAAGGAAAGGAGAGTCAAATATTAAATTATCTAACAGGTTACTTCTACACTCCTTCACAGGCAACATCCTATGTATAATGGAGGGGAGCTGCGCTGGCAGCAGCCTAACCCCAGCCCTGGTGGTTCCTACCTGGCCTACCCCATCCTGTCTTCGCCCCAGCCTCCTGTCTCCAATGACTACACTTACTACCAGATCATGCCTGCTCCGTGCCCGCCTGTGATGGGCTTCTACCAGCCCTTCCCGGGCACTTATGCTAGTCCTGTACAAGCTGGAGTGGTCAACCCGCTCTCGGCAGATGTCAGTGAAAGACCTCTGCCTCTGGGGCCAGCGTATGGGATGGCCAGTCAGAGAGGGCGAGGCATGGTCCGACCTAACGTTCTCCCAAAGGTACAGAAGGTCAACGGCCTCATTGTGATACTGTCACATTGACGTCATCTATTGTTTTTATCGCTGAAAAGTGTCCCTCTTCATCCTCGAGCTGTTTAGTGAGCATGTCCCGCCTCTTTTTCTTTCTTCTACAGCAACAGTTGGGTGTGTGCCAGCCTCCTCGGGGTCGCCGGCCTCCAACCAGGAGTGTAGCTGTGCAGAAGGAGGTTTGCACCCTGGGGCCCGATGGTAGGACCAAGACAGTCATGCTGGTGGATGCAGCACAGCAAACCGGTAAGAATATTGTGGCAATAAGTAAAGATACATCCTACAAGTTTTACCATGCTGGGTTTATACAGAGGTTTGTAACAATAAATAAACAATCAAAAACTGCCAACTAAAGATGAGAAGCCTGTTTGTTGTACCAGTAAGGAAATTCTGAACTTGAATTTCCAGCTGAGTGTTTTCAGCAGACGTCAATGATGTTCTTCAGTCCTGCGGCTGAAAGGAAAGATTTACTTAAGACATTCCAAACTTCGTTAAAGTTCTCAGCTTTGCCTGCAAACAAGAATCTTGCAGAGAGGAAGTAGGACACAATGCCAGTAAGTGCAGTGTCTTGTTGTACAGGTTGATGTTGATGATGCTTATGCTGAACTTCTGAAAGAGCTGGAATGCAGAGTTTCCAGTCGGAGAGGTGAACATGTGTGCAGCTCATGATGTCACCCCTGATGTCTCGATCCTTGAGAACGCTAATGAGCAGCTATAAATATAGTTTGGTTACTCAGTTGTTTCATGTCACATAAAAACATCATACAGTTGACTCAAGGTAACATTAAAGGTAATCGCTACTGATAGTCCATTTTTTATTATCATTGCAGCAGGTTTATTCCACTTTTTACACCGTTCATTCAAGTTCATTTCAGGTCTAAGCTTCTCCTACTTTGTCCTCAGATTTCCCAGGTGAGGTGTCAGGGCGCTGTGCTGCGGAGAGAGCCAGTCCCCTGCTGTGGAAGAACCGAACAAAGAGAAGACGGGCATCCCATCCAGCTGAAAGCTACAACGAGCAGGGCGCCAGTGAGGCAGATATAGACAGTGATAGTGGTTACTGTAGCCCCAAACACAACCAGGCTGCAGGAGTAACACAACGAACCGCAGAGAATACACCAGCACCCGCAGTAAGTCGGCTACGCGGCCTCAGCTCTAGACACAACAGGTTTACAGTGAACTGCTTAAATTGTTGAAACTGCTTAAATTGTTGAAACTCAAAACTCGCAAACCAGTTTATTCAATAATTCATCAGTACAGTAGTTCCTTGATTCTTGTTTTGTGCTGTCAATAAAGGCATGTGAAACTTACAGCAAATGTGAAGCATAAAAAAGACTATGCAGGAGGGAAAATCAGGAAGTAGGAAGTTGAACACCCTGAACTATTATTTTTTCTCAATTTAAGTTGGTAGTGCTTTGCCTATTCTGAGCTGACTTCCGCTCCAAAAAATGTATTTTTTACAACAGCTACTTATCAAGTCCACAAGCTGAACAGAAGTAAAGAGTAAAAAAATTATTTTTTTACAAATGGTCAGATTGTAGCAGAACGTTTGTAGCACAAAATGAGTACACACTAAATCACACCCTGAGTGCTTGTCCCTGACATACTTTATCATAAAAGTGCTAATCAATACTACGTTTTTTTTTTTTATTAACAAGTAGAGGCTATTGATTTACCAGAGAGAACAACTCGGCCATGTCACAACATGCAAGGCTCCACCTCTGTAACAGCCACAGACAGTGTACAAGTAATAAAGGTAGCCACTGTGATGTCACCTGTTGGTATTTAGACTCACGTTTTGAAGCCTCAAGTTTGGCATTTTGAAGTGACAATTACTGCGTTCCAATTAGAATACTTTTGTCTTTTTACTTTCAGTACTTACTGATACTTGACATATGCATACAATTACTCATTATAACTTTACGCCTTGATTCCCTCTGCTCATATATCCATCGCCGCCCCAGAAATTAATGTCATACATTATTGCAGCTTCTGTCAGCTGTCATCTGTCTGTGGATCAGTCCATGTGAAGTATCTTCCACCATGCAGAGGATTGTGGATCAGAATAACCAGAAAAGCATGCTGGCTTGCACACTGCAAAATGCGACCAGATGCTGCTGAACATCCTGGTTTGGCATGCTGCATTTTACATTCTATGTACTGAAGCATACTACATTTTTTATGGCAAACTAATAGAAAGCTGGTATGGGAACGCGCCATATATTTATTACACAAAACTTTAACCTTTATAAAATATAAACAGGTGAATTCACACCCTATATAGCTGTTATGAATGAGGAAATAAGCTATAGAGTCCAAAACAGTTTTTTGTACCAGGCTGTAAGCATGTTTATTTCTGCTGTAAAGTTGTTAATTTGAACATAGGGGTCTATGGGGATTGACTTGCTTTTGGAGTCAACCTCAAGTAGCTGCTAGAGAAATTACAGTTTTTGGCACTTCTGTGCTGACTTAATTTTTTCAGCCACATGGTATCAGTCACAGAGCAAATACCAATGGGACAGGTGTAATTTAGTCCTTAAATCACCCGTGCTTGTCTCTCACTGTGTTATTACAGTATTAAACAGTCACTAGATATCTTAACTTGTCTTTTTACTTTACCCTCTCCTTATTTTCTGTGTTTTTTAGGGAGTCGAGGCTGGTGTTATGACAGGTATGTTTGATGCAACATTTTGATAATCTTCACACAGTGCAGTCATAGCCATATTTCTTATGCATTCTGTAAGTAATAAAATTAATGGAGATTATATAATGAATGGAGATTTTTCTTTTACCTGAGAATTACTGTTAATTGTTGTTTTTCATCAGCAGGTACCTGGGTAAATGTAGCCTCTCAGGCCACCCCAAAGTCTTGGGGGGACAGGAATGGCCAGTTTCACAGAGGAGACCAGAGAAAGAATCCTGAACAGAGAAACTTCTCACAGGTGCAGTACATCCTACTGGAGTCGACACTGAGAAAAAGTCAGCTGTAGGTCAGGGGAACAACTCTGGTATTAAGTAATGATAATAGGAAAATGCAATTAGTTTTTGCTCTAAGGCTCTGTCCTTTGATTGGCACTGAAGTTCACTGAGCAGCAGATGAACAGGGATCAATGTACAGTCATTTGCTACTGTAACTGTTGGGAACAGAGCCCACGTGTGTGTATACTGGTGTTGGAGGGAACAAAAAATGTACTTAAACAATAAATTAATAGAAGTTTAGGCACAACTTAACACATTGGCATGAACAGAATGATGTGCAATATTAGCATCCTTAATGGGCTGAAATTAGTGACGATAATTCCCTGAGAGTTTTAAGAAACACTTAAACATATATGCAGTAATACAATTATATGAATTATTAGCATACTTATTGATTATTGGTGGCACTGGAAAAAAAGAATTCTCAGAAAATGTGTTCAACATGGAGTGGGCATCCAGTCACACAAATTCAAGCAGAAAGGCTGTCGGAACGTCTTTCTACACAAACACACGTCTCACATTTGTATTGTCCATCTCACATAGTAAACTTAAAATTTAAACAAAACACAACCGCCATTCACAGGGTTAAATACATGACACCACCTTGTGGAAAACTTTCATGAGCAAGAAAAGTGTCACCAAAAATATTGCAAGCTTTTTTTTTCTCTTGCCTCCTTTCCTACCACGTTTCCCTCATTTGACAAATTTTGCACAAATGCACAGAGGGTAATAAACTTCTCAAATACCAGTATTACCCTGTCTGACTGCTCTGTTCGCTGTCCGTCTCCGCCTTTTAGGATTTCCACAGTGGCTATCCAGGGCGTGTGCCTCCCAATCAGTCTGAACAAAGGCTGCAGCCAGCTGTCACTGGCACTGAGCTCACACCAGAGCCCCTCTACTTTGAGGTGAGTCATAGTTTATTGTGAATATTATTGTCATGTTTTCTCAGTGCAGCATCAAATTTTGCTGTGCTAAAATGTTTTCTACATATTTGTCAGGATGAAGAGGAGTTCCCAGATCTTGCTACTGGAGCAGCCGTCCAACGTAACACCAAACCAGAATCTGCTGCAGCCCAAACACACGCGCAACCTAAACTGCCCAAAAACCTGGTAAAGGAAAGATGACCGTCTTTGTAGACTATCTGTAGTCCCTTCCACACATGCACTGCAAGCCTGAAATAATCTAGACATCATCCAGAGGACAAATATGCTAATCAGCCAGATCCAACATTAAACGTGTGGTGCTCCAGACATATTTTGTGAAACCACTTCATGTTTTAAAGACTGTAAATAGGATGTAAACATAAGGCAGCGTCATTCACAGTGGTAGAAACACTTCTCTCAGTGTGTGAAATTTGTGAACATTTGATGTAGTATGTGCATAGGAAATGTCAACAACTGGCATAACAGGCGCACACACACACACACACACACACACACACACACACACATTCTAGAAGAAGTGCAGGGTCAAAGTATTTTGTTAATTGTGATCTATGTAGTTGAATGTCTTTACACTCCCACTAATTAATAATTTTTGTCTCTACATGCATCACAGCTGGATAACCTGCCAGAAAACTCCCCTATCAACATTGTGCAGACACCCATTCCCATCACCACCTCTGTTCCCAAGAGGGCCAAGAGCCAGAGGAAGAAGGCTCTGGCTGCTGCGTTGGCCACCGCACAGGAATACTCTGAGATCAGCATGGAACAGAAGAAATTACAGGTATAAACCTGCACTGTGTCAGTTTGCCTGTAGGATGGGTTCACACCCAGCAGACTGAATGCCTGGCCTCTGATTACCATTCCTGACTTCAGTTGGGTTTGACTGGTTCACATGTGTGACCTTGTTCTGCCTTTTCTTTCCTCGCCCGGCAGGAGGCATTCACTAAAGCAGCAGGGAAGAAGAGTAAAACCTCTGTGGAGCTGGACCTGGGAGACATGCTGGCAGCTTTGGAGAAACACCAGCAGGCTATGAAGGCCAGACAACTCACCAATACCAAGCCACTGTCTTTTACAGGTATTTATAAACTCAGACATTAGCAAGCGTTATCTGGCTTGTAGCAGTATAAAAAAGTGAACATCTCACAAATATTATTGGGTTTAAGTTTGAGCTGTTTTCTCATTTGAACTCTGGACAGTGTCCACAGAATTTGGTCCAGACATTGTCCTGAGTTTGCTTTTAACACCTCTTGCACACAACAGGAGACTGTTTGTCAGACGCATCCTCTCTTACTAGAAATACTTTGTTAGGCAAGGGGTGCATCTGGGTAGGGTGTGCAGGAGGCAGGACATGACGCAGATTTCACTACGGTCATGTAGCCATTTCATAATTTGGTCAACAACAGGAAATTACTCAAATCTATCTAACAGTTTCACCTCCAGCCCATACAGACAGAAATTCCCAATTCTCATCATCTCCCCAGTTAGACATTTTCATCGCCATCTTCATGGAGAAAACCCTTCTTCTTCATTCTCAGGTGTTTGCTTTTGTGTAGTTTTGCGCTAGCCACATGATAGAAACATCATCAACAAGCCCAATCGCTCCCTGTGAATTCTCCAGGGCTTTACACAGTTAAAGGATTGATTACACTTAAGGAATAGCACGTATTATTGTTAGCAAATAATCTATGAAGTTTATTTAATAGTTTTTGCAAGTTTTTATTTTTTCTGTGTAGAATTTATCATGATTTTGTATATGGGATTTTTTATTTGCATGTTTTTGTTAATGTCTGTGTTCCCCATGAAAAGCCATTTTCAAAAATTAAGTAACTGTCAGGCTCACTAAGCATCTTTTTTTTTTTTTTTTTTTTACATGTGCACATATCCTGCCTGTATACTGACTTTCTTTCTGTCTTTCTCTCCAGTTGGAACAACTACTCCATTCCACGGTTCAGGCTCGACCAGCGTGCCATCCATGTTGAAGGGTCATCAGCAGCCGTACTCTGCCCCGCATAATTCCCTTGACTCCACCGCACCCCGAATCAAGAGAGGGAAGGAGAGGGAGATCCCTAAAGTAAAACGGCCAACAGCCCTAAAGAAGGTTAATGATTAAATTTAAAGTTAATCGTTTATGAAAGGAAGATGGATATGTTTGGAACTTTATATGAGGGCTTGTTTTTGACGTTTTTGTTCTGCGTTTTGACAGATTATCTTGAAGGAACGTGAAGGGAAGAAAGGGAAAACGAGTGTAGAGCAAGAGTCTTCAGGCCAGGAGGAGCACGGAGACGAGAGTTTACATTTCACTGATGATCTTGCACGAGAACCGGCCTCCCAAGAAGGTGAGGGTTATTTGTCATTAAGAAGTGAGAGCAAGTCAGAAAATATATTATGGCAAAAAAAAACCAAATGTGGGTACATAATTAATTAGTCTCTGGTCTGCTGTTTGTACCACAGATAATGGTTTGAGTGTGCCCAGTGATGCGTCCCTTTCTCCAGCCAGTCAGAACTCTCCATATAGCATCACCCCGGTGTCACAGGGCTCTCCTGCCAGCTCTGGCATCGGGAGTCCCATGGCCTCAAACGCCATCACCAAAATCCACAGCCGACGTTTCAGAGAGTAAGTTCACGCTCACCCCACAAACAGCAAGAAACAGACATTGATCAGGGCAGACCTTTTGTAGGAATCCTTGGCATTGCTACATCTCAAAAATGCACCATGTGGTGACTAAAAATATTTAGCCAAGCAGATACTTGTCCCACTCGAAGACCAGAGCTTTGGCTGCAAGAAGCGCACTCTGAAAGTAAACGGTTGTTTTTAAGGGCGGAACTGTACAATAAAGAATTGTAGAGTATGGCAAAGATGCCAAGCACATTGTCTCTTCTCAGCAAAAATGTATGCCAGTGGTCACAAACACAGCTTTGTCCCTCTGTGTCCTCTGCTGTAGGCCTATTGTCCCAGCCCACCCTCCTCTAACAGATTTTAAATTGAAATCCTCCAAAAGGCCTCTGTAGCCAAGTCCCTCCTCTCAGCTCTGACTGCCAGGACCCTTGTTCCTCAGGCCACGTTACGTAGATCTTACGATAGATACAGGGTTTGCACAAGGTCCTTGAAGTGCTTGAATTATGAGGGGGGAAAAATCAAGTGCTGGAACACCTTGAAATTTTAAACCTTGTTAAACCTAATTTAACAAAAGTGCTTAAAAAGTATTTTACATTTGAATGATCTACATAATGCTGCTTTTCTTTTTGACCAACATTTTGTTATTCAAGTGATTATGATAAAATTGCTTAGAATCAGAATTCGCTCTGCTTTTTTATTTTTTATTCTGACATGTCACATTTCTTCCTCAAATTTATGTCCTGCCTTATTTAGTTTATTTTTACTTGACTTGTTTTACAGCTTTATTTGTGCTAGTTAACTTAAACAATCGGTCATCACTGTCAGTTTTGTAGCCACCTGCAATATGAAAACACTTGTTTTTATCATCTGTGACACCCATTATTTTAATCTCACTTTACTTTTTTATTTTGTAGGTACTGTAATCAAGTGCTGAGTAAAGAGATCGATGAGAGTGTGACGATGCTGCTGCAGGAACTGGTTCGCTTCCAGGAGCGAGTCTACCAGAAGGATCCCACAAAGGCCAAATCCAAACGCCGCCTGGTCATGGGTCTCAGAGAGGTCACAAAGCACATGAAGCTGCATAAGATTAAGTGTGTCATTATTTCTCCCAACTGTGAGAAGATCCAGGCCAAAGGTAAAGAACGTTGTTATACCATCTAGCATCAGTCTATATGTGATTGTGTGAGGTCTGACCACTTAAGCTGTAAACATCTTCGATTAATCGATTAATATTATATATTAATTGAATATTATCAAATGCAAAATGTGAAAGGGGTCACCTGTAGTTATGAACCTACAGAGAACTATCGCCTCAATCTGTAGCGCCCCTTAGCTTTACAGAGCTTTAAATTTCGGCTCATTGTTTTACTGTCCAGCCTGCAACTTTACCGTATTAATTCACTCTTCACTCACTCGTGGCTTTTAACCTATTGTCAGTTAAAAAAAAAAAAAAAAAGCTTTTAAAAAAGACCACTTAATGCTACCTGTTTGAAAAAAGACAGGCAGACTAGCAGGTGAATGTAGGGGTATTTCCCTCAGGAGTTTGCAGGCCAAAACAGAGTTAAAAGAGAGGCGGATATTGGACTTTGATTCACCAGCTGTCTAGAAATATCACTCAAGATGAGTGAAAATTTTGCTCCATAACTGCTAGATTTGGTGCAGTTGTGCATTTGGTGATTTGTCAATGTTGTGCTTGCAACTCGCTGCACACAAGTGGACCAAAAACTCAGTTACTGCAGGTTTAAGTTTCTAAATAGAAATGTAAAAAACTCATGATAAACACTCACCAGAGGGCATACACATGTACAAGCACTCACATATTAATAGATGCTGAGTTGTTAAGCTCACAGGCCCAACTCTGACATTTCCAAAACTGTGGGTTTTTACATTTTTGTGTTAAAGTCATTGATTATTTTCTTGTTTCCTGTGTTGCAGGTGGTTTGGATGAAGCTCTTTACAATGTCATTGCCATGGCGAGGGAGCAGGAGATCCCATTTGTGTTTGCCTTGGGCAGAAAAGCTCTTGGACGCTGCGTCAACAAACTAGTGCCTGTTAGCGTGGTTGGCATTTTTAACTATTCTGGAGCTGAGGTAAGTCGCTCCCATCTACTAAAATGTAAAACTTAATACTTTATTATCTATCCAAACAGTATATTGATCTTAAAAACACATGCATAAATGAAATATATACAGTTGGTCAGTAGTCAGTAGGTACAGAGTGACCTTAGAAAAATAGGATCATCTTTAAGCATCTCATGTTTTTCATGTGTCTCACTAAATCTGTTAAATCCATCTGTCTCCTTCAGGGTCTCTTCAACCGTTTGGTGTCTCTGACAGAAGAGGCCAGGAAGGCCTACAAGGACATGGTCTCCGCTCTGGAGCAGGAGCAGGCCGAGGAGGCTCTGAAAAACGACAAGAAGGTCCCACACCACATGGGGCATTCCCGCAACCACTCCGCTGCCTCTGCCATCTCCTTCTGCTCCATCTTCTCTGAGCCGATCTCGGAGGTCAATGAGAAGGAGTACGGTAAGCTCCCTCATTTTCTGTCATTTTTTTGGGATTGAACACATTTTCTCATAAATGTTACCAACTGCAGCTCGAATTAAAAAGTACCAGTCAGAGGTTGTTTTAGAATTTATTGTTTTCCGTCATTTTAACAGACGGGGTCATAAAAATACCATCATAATCCAGCATTAGACGACCTGTCATTTGAATTTTAACTGCAGCTGGCTGATGAACCTCATCAGTAGCTCACTGCCTGCTTGTCCTTCATTGTCCACCACATCAGTCTCTCTTTTTGACTGTTTTTTTTTTTTTTTGGGCTCCAAAATTTCAGAAATGCTTGTAATCAAGAAGTTAATGTTCGAAGCTGAAATGGGTAAAATCTTATTTCACTGTAAAGCTGCAAAAAGGATTTTGATTTACTCTGCCTGACTCCTTCGCCAGGTCTCACTCTGCAACACACGGCTAACGTTACCTTACAGATATGGCTCAGTGTCGGATGTTAGACGCTGCTGCTGTTGCCCTCTGATCTGCTGGGCTTTTATTGATATTTTATTGATATTTTGCAATGATGAGTAGCGATAAAGCCTACCGATGCAACGGCTAAAGGAAAGAGGAAGCCCAAGGTAACCTGTTTGGCTGCAGCCTGTGAGACAACAAGATCACCTACATGACATCAAAGATGAGACTAGACAATGGCTATATGCACACACCACCAACTGGACAGGGGTGTGAATTAGTTAAAGTTACATTAAATTGCCCTCACTCAGGGTTCCCGCAGACCTTTATAAAGTCTTTAAAGGCATTCGATTCATTGATCTAGAAATAAGGCCTTAATTGGTATTAAATACAATCTTAAAAATTCTCAGACATAGGAAGTAGGATTTTATGAATCTTTTTCTCATGTTGCATTGTAAAATCTCAAAAATATTTTTTTACTCAACAGTTTAATAAATTCCTTTTCTTAAACTCATTGTGATGGGAATCCAAGTAGTGGAATCTCTCGTGCAGAATGACAAAACAAAATCGTCCAGAAAACAGGCCAGAAATGCCAGATACTTCCAGCTTCTGTTGGTAAACCAAATAGATCCCTTTATGACTATATAATATGTTTTTTGTCTTCTATGTGCTCCACTCTAAAAAGGGAACATTTGACGTAGATGATCCAACTTTTCACTGGCCAAAAAAAGTCATGTTTTATGTTCTAATAAACATTCAGGCAAAATAAAATAGTCCTTCTTCAGTTCTGTTGATAAGACAATGAGTCTTAAACTTAATTATGAGTGGTATTAAAAAACGTCTTTAAAGTCTTAAATCTACTTTGCCTTAAGCAGCAGGAGCTCTGCTCAGTGTTCTTTGATAAAAAAAAATCAGTCGATGATGTGAATTATTCGGTTAAGGCGACTTCTGTTACCAGTTACGGAGCATAACAAATCTATTAATTCCTTCAGAGACCAACTGGAGGAGTATGGTGGAGACTTCAGACGCCCTGGAGCCTGTAGAGGCTGAGCCGAGTCGCCCTGCGCCTTCTACAACCACCCAGAAAGACAGTGACGCCCTGACAGCCGCCACAAACACCACCACGCCCGGCCCCGCCGCCCCCCAGCCCAGGACAGCGCCGCCGACACTGACACAGAGTACCAGTGAGAGAGACGAGGTCCGTGTCGACGACCGGCTGGAGCTGGCCTCTCAGCAGAGCACAGAGACGGGCTCGTTGGATGGGAGCTGCAGGGGCCCGCTGAACTCCTCCATCACCTCCACCACTTCCACCCTGGTGCCGGGGATGTTGGAGGAGGCCGAGGAGGAGGAAGAGGAGGAGGAGGACTACACTCCTGAACCTATTTCTGTGGAGGTGCCGACTCTGAGCAGCCGCATCGAATCCTGGGTGTCAAAGACCCTGGAAAACCTGCAGCTGGGAAAGAGTCAGGAGAGCACGGAAGAGGAGGAAGAGGAGGAGGAGGAAGACGAAGAGGAGAGAGGGCAGAGTGAAGAGGAGGAGGACCTCGATTCAGCGGACATCACAGAGACGAGGACGGAGGGCAATGAGCAAGCCGAGGCAAAGAAGGTCACCGGTTGATGCCACATCTCCTCCTCGTCTGCTTCCACATACACTCGTCCCCTCTGTCACTCTCTCTCATACGTCGTCACAGCAACCAGCAGCGTTCCTCCTTCGTCTCTAACCCCTGACACCAGACATAATCTCAGGTATCCAACCAACTGACCAACACTCACACACACATTACAAACTGACCAACTCACACAGCGTCGCAGACCAAACAACCACCAGTCTGAGGGGCTCCACCCGACACCAACACTAACTCGTCTCGTTATTTAAAAGGACGCCCTCACTTCTTCGGCCCATAACCTGCTAAACTTGAATCCAGAGGGAAGTTTTTTGACTTTCCTCCTCCGAAGCTGAACTCTTTATCGAGTCAGGGACATTTTGGGAGCAAGTGATGAGCGCTAAAAAAAAAACAAAAAAAAAACAAAACAAAACTGCTGTCTCACAGAGGAGGAACCTTTCAGCTCCCGTTTTAATTTACACAGAGCTCCGCAGGTTTACAGCTCTGCAAGTATTTGTGTGCTTGTGCGTGTGTGAGTGTTTACAGGCACATTTATTTTTGCTGTGTTCTTTAGCTTTATCTTTGTAAATAATGTGCGTGTTTTTCACCCGCTCCGTAAGTGAATGAAAGACGTGCATTTCTTAATTACTTCTTGGTTGGTATTTAGCTTTTCCTCACAGAATATTACAGTGTCAGGGGTCCTGTCTTTCTACCAAAACCACTCCCACTCATCAGTCTTTAGAGAGTGTCTTTTTTAATGTTTGAATAATAAGTGTCCCATTCTTTATTCAGATGATTCAGATAACTTCTAAGAAGCGAAACAAGCTTTGTGTATATAACCTTGTCTATGTGGTTCTACTACAGTATATAATGGTTTGTCATATTGATCTTGCCTAGTGTGAAAATATTCTGGTTGTTTTTCCTCTGACTGGAATTGTCTTGAGTTCCCAGATGCTGTTTGTGCTTCATAAAAAAAAAAAGTGCTCCTGTTTTGTTCTCGCAGGTGGAGTTTGTTCTCTAATTGGGGGAGCCTTCAAGAACTGTAACCAATTTTAGAAGCCCAAATATTGAATTTTAAATTTCTCCCACCTCAAAAGACATTTTGCAAGTGTTTTGATAAATACGCAGTCAGACACAGGACTCTTGTGATGCCTTAGACCTGTCTGTGTAGTTTACAGCAGAGCGCTCCGTGGATGCTTTTCTGAAGGCCGAGGCAGAAGTTAGCGCCGCTCTGGTTCCCTCGTCAAATGGGATTTTTCCATTGATTTTTGGATTATTGGAGGAAATCAAACGTTTATGATACTTAGATGCTTTGTTCTGCAAGATAATCTTCACAAGTGAACAACACTTGGATGTTTGAAGCCTAAACACAATCGCCACAAGTAAACAGCTAACGTTAGTCTGTAAACAAACTACACTGTGTTCACATGATTTAACGCTGCAACCACAACGAGACTAAAGCCGTGTTCAGAGCGGTTTGGAGTGATGTTCTGCAGTCTCATTCAGCCATTTGTTAATAACTGCCTTTTTAAAACACATAAAAGTTTTAAAATTCTCGAGTGGTTTATTCATTGATTTTCAGTTTCATGTTGTAGAACGAAAAGTGAAAGTCTTTTCAGCTTGTGTTAACCACAGACCTTATTTCAGGCATCGAACCCCCAAAAAACATTCAAAAAACCCCACTGACTTCAAGACGAGGGAACTGGAGGTGTCAAGATGCTAACCCACTTCCAGGTTTTAGGACTCATCACTGGAGCACTCTATTATGAAGAATCAGGGTACTACAAAGTTACTACAAAGTCATTGTTTTTACCAGTTTTCACTTTATCACTTTAAAAAAAATCTACTTAAATCAAATTGATGAATATGACAAGCGAGTGTTTGCTGGTATTGATGATGTTTAACAAAACCCAAGTGGAAAAAAAAGGAAATATGGTCGCTTAAAAGTGAATCAATCCTTGTAGAGCTCTTCTAGATTGTGTAGACCCCAGCCTAAAGTTAATTCACCACAGCTGTGAGGCTCCCTCATCAGGGCCGAGTCACCACCGGAGGTCAAACAAGTCGTCACAAAGTCATGCACATGCTAATGATAAACCCTTGTAAATACAAGTGTACAAAAGAGATTTTGATTTTGCATTGTATTAAAAAATACAATCATCCTTTTCTTAAAGCCATTTGATAGTTTTAACATGTTAACAGTTGGAATCCAATTAGATCATGGTATTTGACAGTGAATCACAGTGAGATCTCAGCCAGTCGATGATGATGCGGTGTGTGTAAAAATGCAGTATGTCGGGCTGTATGCAATGTGAAGCCCCAAGATGGGAGATGACGGTGTACTGAATATCATACTTGGGATTATAAAAGTATTTCTAGTTTGATAAAAAGGTATGCTGTGTGTAGGCTTTTTTGTTGACTTCCATCAAAGTGTTTGAAGTAATTGACAGCAAGTGTGTTTTTTGCACTATGTAAATACAGTACTGGTAAAGGTCTTGTAACTAATGTGAACAAAACAAAAAACAAAAAAAAACAAAAAACGGTTCAATGAAGTACTTTTTCAGCGTGTTCTTCGTCTTTATATGGATATTTAAGACCGTCTCCTTCAGACTGTACATCACTAGCAACATTGTTATAGGCTGTTTCTCATAATCCTGTTATTGCTCTTAACCTATATGGACTGATGATTAACATCATTAAAATGTTGTTTAAGTAAATCCTTTGATGCCTTGTCTTGTGTCCACTTGTCCTCTATTCACAGATCAACAGAAAATGAGTCAGTTAAACCCTTTAAAACATGGATCTACAACAGTTTTCTTGTGCTCCATTCAGACGCCTTTTACAATCATTTAAACCTCTGACGTGTGAGCAAATTGGTTTGATTTCTTTCAAAAACGTTGGGGGAAAAGCAATCAGCAATTTGGCAAGGAAATGACCTGCAAAATGCAAGACATTTGTAAAAGGTGAAAAATGAGGAAATATATATATATATATATATATATATATATATATATATATATATATATATATATATATATATATATAAAATTATCATTGTTATTAATTTTGTTGCAGAAAAATTTATTTTATCATTATTTTCTTTTACTTTTTTCCATCTCATTTGCTCAAACATTTTTTTTAAATTTTCCCCATTCATGCTATTGTTTTGGGGTAGGCTTTTCTTGTAACTTTTTAACAAATTTATTGCTAATTTTTGGCACATTTCATTTTTTTTCAGATTTCAAAAGGTTGATAATTGATTAATGATTTAAGTCACTTTGCAAGCAAAAGGGTCAAATACTCGCAGTTTCCAGGTGCTAAAAAAAGGATCCAAAGCTTTTCTTTGTATGTAGGGTTGCAATGGTAAGGAATTTTAATGGTATGATAACTGTCTCAGAAAATATCTCGATTTTAAACTATTATTATTAATTTAGTGACATATAGCTGAAACCCTTTCCATGTGTGTAATGTAAACTCCTTTAGTGTGCATTGTTCAAGCGGTTTTTACTAGTAGCCAAATTATCTGCAGAGGTCTCGCCAAGACAAACTAAACAGATCACCAAACCCTGTAAAAACACTGAATAAAGTCGCTTTAGTTCTACAGAAGTGTTTCCGACGCTGGTCGGCTCGGTAGAGAGAGGGCTAGCTCAGTTTGCTCACCTATTGTCTGTAATTTCTTAATATCCAAACGTTCAGAGGGTTTTTACCAAAAGCCGAATTAAGCGCAGAGGTTTTTACCTGCCAAATCAACCAGATCCGGGGATTTTAGCCGTGGAAAATACGGAATTGGGCAGTTTTACCAAAAAAATCAACGTTTTCTCAACGCTCTTCGGTTCGCTACTCAGATGGCAACTACGGTGGCAGTCAGTGTTTGTTTTGTCCATTCTGGGCTTCTGTAGAAAATTGGCGGTATGACATGGCGGCCTCAGGACTTTACTCCTAAAGAGACGAAAACGGCTTATTTGAAGGTAACAAAAACATAATGTTTCTTATTTTCCGGTAAGTATATTAAATATACTGTTTGAAATTATAATCCATTTCTGTCAATATATCCCCCTAAATCATAAACACGACACGCAATGAAAACAGATTTTTTCCCCATCTGAACATATTTTGTTAAACCAAAAATATTGACTTGACAGACATCAAACTTGATATAAACTCGAAATATTTTTTTAAATAACACCAATGCAATAGAGCTTAAGACCATATATAAGCAAATATACATGGTTTGTAGCCGCTATGTCTTCCACATTTGTATATGATGATAAATTAAATATCTTTTGTTGGTTGGAAAAAAACAAGTTATTTGAATCATGTTGAACTCTTAGAAAATGTAACATGTAGCAAAGCGATGCATTAATTAATCAAGTAAATAGTCCTCAGATAGTTGCTACTTAAAATATTCATTACTGTAACTGTAGCCTCCATTGCAGTTTTACGAAACGACCACTAGGGGGAACAAAACTCTGCTGTACATTATTTAATGCACTCACACTTGTAGATTTGTCTTGTATGCAGTTAAGTTGTCTGTAATTAGTTTTTTTTTTTAAATCCTTAGCATTTAACACTTTTTGTGAAACCATTGACAGTTGCAGCCAATGCATTTATCACGTGTGCCAAACTGAACGCACTTAACATATGGCACACATATTGTACATATTAACTATGTATTTCTACTTAGGCCAATTAATATATTGTTTTGTACATTGTAGTATAATGCACGTATTTTTGATATTTTTGCGTTTACACATTGTAATGTAGCATAAGGCACATATTTTTATATTTTCACTTACTCAGTATATTCTACATATTTTACATGCTGGCATGAAATTCAGCGCAATTCAGGTATTTTTATTTCATGTTTCACATATTTTTTTATTATAATGCTCATTTCTCAATTCTCTATGCTTTACATAAGAGCGACAGTAACTAAACAAAGAACAACACTATTTTTTAAAAGATTTTGAAGAGTTTTGCTAGAATTGTTTGCTTTTGCAGCAGATTCATAATTTTTTGCTGGTAAGGTTTAAGGTTTTGTGATTAGTTTCAAAGCAAGTGCCTAAGCAATCAATTCAATTTTATTTAAAAAAATATCCCTGAGGGGCAATACCTGGGGCATGTGTAGTAAAAGGAACATATAACAGGACATGAGAACAAAACATAATAACACTAGACAATACAGTAGCCATGTAACAGATGCAGAGTCCAGTGGTCAGATGTTCAACAGTAACAAAATCAGTAATAGAAACAGAGAAAAATAGTGAATTAATAGTTTAAAAAAAAAACAGTTGTCAGATATCATCCTTCACTAAACCCTGTGAAACCTGAGAAAATTAGCTTAATTCATCCAAAAACATAGAAAAAGGCAATGAGCAACTTAACAATAAATGACAAAAAAAGTAAAAAGTAACAAGAAAATTCATTTAAAAAAATAGCAAAAAATAGAAAGAAAAAAAACCCACAAGGAAATGACCTGGGAAAAAGTGAAAAAATAAAATAATAATAATAATGATAATAATAATAATAATAATAATAATAATAATAATAATAATAATAATAATAATAATAATAAAGTATATATTCTTTCTGTAACATAGTATTAAGAATATTTGTATAATTATAATATTTAACTTTAAATTATTAATATTTTTTAACTATGGTTTTGGGGACATTTTACCCTAGTTTTTTGACAATTTTCTAATAATTCTCTCTCAGTCTGTCTTTTTTTTTTTTTTTAACCTTTTACAAAGTTTTTGTATTTTGACATTTCTTGCCATTTTGCTAATTGTCTTTTCCCCCATAATTCTGAATAAACTGTTCAGGTTTCATAGGTTTCAATAGCTTTTGAAAGGCGTCTGAATGCAGCACAAGAAAACTGATGTTGATTCAGGTTTCATGGAGGTAAAAACAGTTTAAATATTTTTTAATTTAACCTACAAGTCCAGGCCTATGTATGGAAGACCTTCTTCACTCTGTCCGCCTTGTAGCTGTTGTTAGATATAAATCTTTTAATCAGGAATAAGAACAGTATGTAAAACACTCTTTGGTCAGGCGCCTGGCATATTGCTTTGATTGGAATCAAACGGAAATGCAAATGTTCCAGTTTAATCCCCTTCCTCTTGTGTGTTCATGCACGTCATTTGAATATTTCATGTTTCCGGTGCACCGTGGAGTTGTGTAAATCAAGTCAGTTTGATGTATTTCTTCAAAAGATGTTAAAGCCTCATTTTTTTTGGCGGAGCAGCAGTTAATAACACACTTTAACAGCATCTCCGAGGTGCAACTGATGTTAGAAGAGAGGAACAGAGCACTTATGTACTGTATTGGCTCTGCCTCAGTGTGTAAGTGTGTGTGTGTACAGCATGAGTCACCCTACCCGCCTTTGATTGGATGGTAGTTTATGGGTGAGGGAGGGGGAGAGAGCCTTAGGGGCCGTCTGTCAATCTCTCCTCCACTCCATTCACACATTCATCTGCATGCACCGTCATAGGGAGAGACAGGGAGTAAGCAAGAGCTTCTCATTCATAAAAAAAGAGAAAAGTTCATTCATAAAAGCTGCTGCGCCTCAGGAAGAAAAAGACAGAGAGGAGGAAAGTTGATGTGGAGGTGAAGCAGAGCTGGAAGCAGCTGACTGAGAAAGTGTATGGGTGGTTATGATGGGACTGTACTCAGCGTGACTGGAGCGGAGCAGACTGGACTTCAGACAGGACATCCCCAGTCCCACTCTGGTGAGTTGAATCTACTGTACGGTGATAATCTGAGGACGCGTAACGCCAGACGCTAAGATCATTACTAAATGATCAGCTGATCAACTTAATGCAATTCATGCTTCTCCTGTTTTCTGCTATCTTTAGTCAAATCTACATTATGAGCTGTGTAATAACTGTGATTTTTGGTCTAATTTCTTGCAGGGTTTCCTTTTTTCTTTTCAATTTGTCCCAGCGCTCTCCTTTGTCCAGTTCCTTGATTATGAGAGAGCAATCCTTACCCAAGCTCAAATCACAAAAAGGACTTTTACCAGGTAGCTTATCACTTCACAGACATAATTAGCACAATTAAAACCACTCTGCTTCATTTCTGATTGTCACACTTTCTGTTTCGCCTCTTTCAGGCATGCTGAAGCGCACCAAATACAGCCGTCTGCGCAACGATTCGCTGACGTCTCTGGAGGACCGGCCCCAAAGAATGCTGCCCCTGAAGAGCGACCTTTGCTTAGACTCTGATTTTGCCCAGCTTGATCCGGGTTCGCCTTCCCACCACGGGCCGTCCACCCTGAGGGACTTCATCCCCCGTGTGGCCAACATCCGATTGCAAAGTCCTATCTCCCTGCGAGGCCTGAGGGGACAGACAGCCCGGGACAGCACCATTGACGCTGACTTGTCCAGAGCAGAATGGGGTTCAGGGGCCAACCAGAGATTTTGTAGCCAACCCTCCCTAAATGTGCCGCTATCCGCTGGTCACTCGGCTCTGCGCTGCACAAAAAGACCCATCACCCTGCATCGCATGGCCAGCCTCCCCTGGACGCTCGGCTGTCCTCCGTGCTCCCAACACAGAGATGGACTGTGCCGTTTGAAGACTTCCTCTGCAGCAGATGACTGTACGGCGAACAGAGCGGTTCACCATCACATCAAGGTACCCATCACATGTCAACCCTTTGAAACCTGCATCGACATCAGTTTTCTTGTTCAGACGTCTTTCACGAGCTATTTGACCCTTTGAAACCTGAGCAGATTAGTTTGAGTTCTTTTGAAAACATGGGAGAAAAAGGCATGGGCAACTTGGCAAGAAATGTCACACAAATAACAAGAAATTAGTAACGTGACAAGTAAATCACCTAAAAATTAGATTTTATAAAAGAGAATTATGAAAAAATATCCCCAAAATAGGATAAATGTCCACCAAACTATATTTAAATTGTTAATAATTTTATATTTAATATTTTGATTTACATTACAGATTTTTTAGGTACATTTTCTCTCCCTATATCATTTAATTATTTGTTTTTTGGCTCATTTTCAGGTAACTTTCTTTGTTTTGTTTTTTTTGTTTTGGTTTTTTTTTTACACATTTTTGGAGTTTATCCTTTGCTCAGGTTACAAAGGGTTAACTAAAAACAGTCCATGAATACACTTTGGTTGAAATCTGGTTGTGTAGCAGACTGAAACACGGAGTGTGTGTGATGTTTCCTGCATGTTTTTCATGTGAACAATTTGCCTAAAATTGTTCAAACACGGATTGTGTGTCAGTGTGAAGCCTCTTCTTTTCAAACTATGCAAATACAGAGCAGCTAAGCTCACACCCAGGGTCCCATCGGCGAGTTAAGGTACGCAGTTTAATAACCGGAGCGAGCACAAACACATGCATGTGAACACACTTTGTCTCCCTGTATCCACACCATCACACTCACTTTCGTACGTTCGTCCCCTCCCTCTCAGAAACAGCTCTCTGTGTAGGCAGAAGTGACTCATCCTGGCTCTCTGCTCCTCTCTAGATCTGCTCGGCTTCTGTTAGTGAGTGTGTGTGTGTGTGTGTGTGTGTGTGTGTGTGTGTGTGTGTGTGTGTGTGTGTGTGTGTGTGTGTGTGTATCCGGTATCAGCAGAGCCCATGCTGTCCTAGAACCGGAGGTGTGTCCGCATGGGTGATTAGGGCCTGTGAGCTGACCGCTGATGGGAATAAGAGCCGACAGTCTGATTGTCCTCTGTAAACAAATACACACACGAATTACACACCCCCGCCCACGCACCCCACCCACACGTACAGTATACACACACGTATCGATTTAAGTCGATGTTCATCAGTGGACTTACTCATCCTGCCTCCAGCCTATGGGGTCGGCTCTGCTGAAGCTCACGGCCAATAGAAGCGGGACTGGCCAAAGTGTATCCGAGCAAATGGTGTAAATGTCCTCTGGTTGCTTTAACCACATGTCAAAATGTGCACAACTATTTTTACGTGCTGATGTTGCATGTCAGATGCAACTATGGACGGGTCACAGTTTTGGTTCAAAAGCACAACATTTAATGCTCCACAGCTCTGTGAGCTCAGCCTCCAGTTATGTGTGGAAAGGACAGTCACATATATGTTGTAATACTAAAAGTATGTTTTATATATTGTTTTTTAAAAAAACATTCTTAAGGCCCTGACACACCAATCCGATGGTCGGCCGCTGGTCGGTGTTGGGCTGTCGGTGAGCGTCTGCCGCCCTAGTTTTTGTGGTGTGTCCAACACTGTTGACACTAGTCGGCCCTTATTGGCCCTTGTCACCTTTTTATCAGCTGAGGCCGTTGTTGAGTTAAATTACTCTGATGAGCAATTCACCTCAGTGGACAAGAAAGAAAATGGAAGTGAGAAAAGCAAACTGCTAAAGTTGAAACAAACTAGGTACGATTATGTTTTTAGCCGCTGACGTCCTTTTCAGAAACAGTCTGTAATAGTTTGTGTTTGCACATCGTAAATATCCTTTGGTCTTTTGGCGTCGTGTTGTGTCGTTAATGTGCTAACTGGCTAACTAGTGTCTTAAATCCGTCCTGCTGAGTTTCTGATTTTCCTTTTCTTAATGATGAATACAGACTACTACCACCTGTTGCTATGGAGTTATTTCCTTTTTAGTCAGTGCAGAAAGAACGCGCTGGTTTGCCGTTTGGCTTTAGTCTTTGCAGTTAGTTCAGGTGCAACTTTTTGGCAAAGACATAGGTGATGTGAGGCCACGCAGCAGTTGACTTTTGTCTCCACTAGACCTTTGATGTCAGTTTGGTGTGTCACAGGGAGGAAATATTGTTAAAGTGGTTCTTATTAGCCATGCTAGTTCCCTTAAAGGACGGGAAAGTCGGTCAAGTTAACCACTGAAATATCTCAACAACTACTGCATGCATTGGAAAGAAAATTTCATATGCACAACATTTTACTGAGACATTCATGGGTACCAGACGATGCATACTAAATATTTTTCATCTAGGCCATCATTAGGTTTTGCATCAAAGGTCTCATTAGCTGTTGGATGGATTACCATAAAGTTTGGTAAACATACGTTCTCCTCAGATTAAATTATTCCAGTCCCTCAATCTTTTAATATTTCATATAGTGTCATTTAGGGAGTTTTGTGTGTGAAAAGTCTCATTAAATTTTGATTTTTGTGATTGATCATGAAGTGTAGAGAACATTTATGTCCTCCGCATGATAAATTGAAACAACGTTGGTTATCCTGTAATCTTTCATGTAGTGGTGGTTTCATTAGTTTGTCTCGTACTTAAATTTATGACCATATACCTGAATAAGAAATAACATTCTGCTTCAGCTGTATTTGTTATTTTGTTGTAATTAGTTAAGGCGCTGTCCTCCATGAATCATAGGAGCGTGGTTCGATCTGTGGTCCCTCCAGTCTGCATGTGTCCTTGGGCAAGATACCGAATCCCAAATTGCTCCTGAAGGTTGTGCCATTCGGTTGTGAGAAAGTGTGAATATTTACATGAGTAGCAGGTGGCACCTTGTATTGTAGCCTTGGCCAACAGTGTATAAATGTGTGTGTGTGTGTGTGTGTGTGTGTGTGTGTGTGTGTGTGTGTGTGTGTGTGTGTGTGTGTGTGTGTGTGACTGTGGCATGCGATGTTGAAGCACTTTGAGTGGTCAGAAAACTGACTTGAACTTGACCTTATATGAATAAACAGGTTTAATAACAACATAGATTTCAGAAGCTCTTGAAACAACACAAACATAGAATAGAATAGATTATATATATATATATATATATATATATATATATACAAAGGACGGCACTTAACATAGAATAAAATAAAATAACAATAATAATAATAAAGATATGTACAGTATTTGCAGACAACAAACAAAAAGCCAAAAATATTAATTAATTAATATTATAAAAGTGCCAATAAGTCTGCAAAAGTGAAGATTGAAACATAGACAAAGACACACCAACAACTTAAGCAGAACAATAATTTTTCCTCATGAAGTGTAATTCTAAAAAACTAAACTACCTTTAAAAAACTACCTAAACATGACCATGGATGAATCATGAATGTTCATACAATTATTGATGATTACATTTACATTCTTTCATATGTTATAATTTTCTACGACACCTTTCATGTTAATCATTTCACAACTGGTCCGACTCATCTTTCAACCCGACTGAAAGTGAAGAGAAACAGGATGGAAACGTTTCCCACATCATCACTTTGTCTGAGATCATTTAAAACTTTTATCGTGGCTGTTTTAAGATGAATTATTTAACACTTGGAGCGCTGAGTAACTGGTGTTTTGTTGTGTTTTCTCAGTACATGGGCAGTGTGGAGGTGACCCAGTCCATGAGAACCCTCGACTTTGATACGAGAATGAAAGTCACACGGTAGGATGTCCTCCCGCTATCACACACACACACACACACACACACACACACACACACACACACACACACACACACACACACAGCAGTACACTTCCACATTTATTTAAGACACATAGGAATAAACCTCTAACTGCTGACACAGTCCATGAATAAAAAATATTTATAAATGACCTGATGTTTTGCATGCGCATGGAAGAAGAAAAAGGACAAAGTAAACTGCTTTGCAACATATATTTGCCGAGCAATACATGTGTGCTTTATTTAAAAAATGTTTCAAAGGAGAAAATCAAATTAAATGTATAATGTTTCATAAACCGGGGCTTTTTCCTCATCATTTGATATTGACATGGATGTGCAGGATGCCAAAACGCCAAAGGACACAGCTACTTCTGTTCACAACAACACTGCTGAATGATGGGGCAGAAAATCCAATTAGATGAATTTCCTCCTAATGATCTCTCATAGTCTTATTAAGAGAGAGGGGGGGGAGAGGGACCTCAATCCACTCAATCCATTACATACAATTTGTTTTCAAGGAGAAGAAAAGCACTTCCTGGAAAGAAAGTCCTGTTTCCAAGATAATGGGATGTTACTTTGGTGTGTGTGGCTGTTTGTATGGTTTGGCCTCTCTGACCCGACCGTCAACTCTCTGAACACAACCAACTGCAATCAGAGCACACATACCAGGAGAATTATTGTGGTCAGTAGATCAATCAGATTTTTTTTTATTAACAATGTTTTGTTTTCAGTTTGTGTTTTTTAGTTGTATTAGAGTATGCTTATATTAATAAGTGTGGTACTTTTACTTGATTAAAGGATCTGAATTCTTCCACCACTGACCGTCTTTATAGACTGCTGAGTAGTTCAATCTATAACACTTTCTGTGTGTTTTTGTGCATGTAAAGTGCTAATCTGCACTTACTAGTCAAATAAATAAAGTAAAAAGTATGAAAAATTCCCTGAATTCCCGATGAAATGTAGTGAAGTAGTGGCAGTGGTAGAAAAAGTATAATTTACTTAAGTAGAAATACCACAGTGTAAAAATATTCCACTACAAGTAACAGTTCTTAATTCGAAATGAATTAAAAGTACAACATTTCAAAATTAAAATGTCTTAAATTTTTCAAAAGTCTTAAAGCTGCTCTGACATTGGAAATTTGATTTTCTGATTTTTTCTCTGATGTTGCATTGTAAAATCAAAATGTAACATAAATGTAATATTATTATTTTAGATGTATAAAATATGTCAAATTCCACTTGCATGAACTTCACGTTTTATGTTACAAAAAATATTAGGGGACAATTGTCCCCAATCAATTGATAGTCAATTTTGTTTTTTGTAAAAATTGTCTTAAATTTCATTCCAAGCGGCATTAAAAAAGTCTTAAAAAGTCTTAAGTCTAATGTGCTTAAGCTGTAGGAACCTGATATGTCTTGTTAGATTTTATTATGAGATTTGAGTTAAATGCATAACAAACAGACTGAATCTAGCAAAAAATAAAGAGATACTTCAGTCACTTTTAAAAACAATCTCAGCATTTTTGTGGTAAAAAATAACCACCTTTAATTTACTTACAGTGACGGTACACAATGGTCTTATCTGGTTACATAACATCTGCTGCACTGCTGCCGGCTGCAGTGCTCTGTCTCAGTACTGAACCAATGCCAAAAATGTTTGGCTCCATTGGTCCGTTAGACACAACAACATGGGAAGTAGCGGCCAATTTTAAAAACTCTGGGTGAATTAAAAGTATAATTCTGCATCATGTCATATAAGAATACTTTTTTTTTTTACATGCAAACAGCAACTGTTGTAGAGTAAAAAGTACAATATTTCCCTCTGAAATGTAGTGAAGAACAAACATAAAGTAACATAAAACATAAATACTCATATTCACTACAAAAATGTCAAAATTGTACTTAAATACTGCATTTTATCAAATGTATTTGAGGATGTTTGTATTGCATTTCACTGCTGCATGCCGCACTACTTTTAAAGTAATGTCACAGTATATTTTATTGCACTGATAAACTGTAGATGAGCCTCTTGTGATGTAGTTTCCTTCCCCATGTTCTCACATGCTAGTCACATGTTAGCAGGACGCACTGGATCAGATATTTACAAAGGTATCTCTGTGTTTAGTGTGTGTTTGTGTACATGTTTATAATCTGTGTGCGTGCGTGTGTGTGTGTTTGTGTGTGCAGAGAGGCAATCAGCAGACTGTGTGAGAGGACATCGGCCAAGACAGCAGTGAAAACTAAAAGGGTACAGCACACACACACACACACACACACACACACACAAGTCATTGCAGTCAACAGATATAAGTAGAATAACTGTGATTTTTGTCCTCATCAGCCTGTATGTAAGGGACTGTCTGCAGTTCTGGGTCAAATCAACTTGCAGTTTTCTGGCAGCAGGATCATCCTCGCCGTCTCCACAGACAGCGTGACTCTGATCGCTGCCTCCTCCTTACAGGTCACAGCTTCAACACGCTTTACCGAAGTATAACTGTCACTCATCTGTAGTTTTGAGGCATGGAGTTAAAAGAAAAATCTGTGCTTTTGTTTCTCTCCTATTTTCTCCTCCTCAGAAGATTGCCCACCACCCCATGCAGGCTATCTCATTTGCCTCAGGAGGAGACCCAGTAAGTTCATACTGTCAAATGTTTGGCATGCACAAACATGTTTACAGTCAGGGCACAAACACGCACACACATATGCAGTACATAATTTGATTAAGTTTGATTACTTGGTTTGCTGCCATTTGTGGAGGATTTAATTATTTTCTCTTGGTTCCTCTATATTTTTAATTGGTGTTTCGAGGTCAGGGTCTGCATTTATTGAGCCACTAAAAGTAACATTTTGGACACAAATTTGAAAATAAGAGCTATTTATTAGATTCCCTTATGACTTAAAAAAACTCTTAAAGTTAAGAGAGCCTAAAAGATGTCTTAAGAGTAGATTCAAGATGACTGCAGAACAGTAACAGAAGTGAGCACACACCTCCTCAGGCATTTATTTCAGTGATTGTACCAAATAATGCAATGTGTATACTTCAGAATTGCTGTCCCTTGAAGCCTACTACTAAGATTTGATTCATTTAATTGGATAGTGCAGCACTTTTTTGCAGAATGCAAAGAAACAACATTAAAGCTTACATTGATTTTATTTACAATAATTTTCCATGCATCTGCAGTGTTTACACTTATGAATATGGTACAAAAATTCCCTTATTATAAGATTTATCAGATGTCTTTCCTCTAGTAGTAGAAGAATTGCTTCCCTGATTCTGTCTGGTTTTTGTTTCCATTACAGACATTTCCTCATTATTGTATATTATAAATAGATTAGATTAAATTCACAAAACATCACTGGGTGAAATGGAAGATTTTATAAAACAAATAATCAACATGGCAGATGTGAAGTAAAATTTTATCTCTGATTGGCTTCTTAAGTGTAATTGTTAGGATAATGCATTATAATAATCAACAAGACATGAAATCTTTTCCTTTTACCAATTCAACTTTTAAAGCCGGGATGTGCTTTCATATCTTTACACCTCGATGAGTCCATTTCAAACTAATGGCTCTTATCTATTTTTCCTCTCTTCCCCTCCATGCCCACATTATTTCCATATGACAGAATTTGGGTTATACATCCTGTGTGAATAAAAAAATCAATGCTGCTCCATTCATTGTTCATGTCTGAACAACCAGCAGGACACGTCAGTTATGAACTGCTGTCTAGGTCAAACCTGCCTTATAAACTGCTTAGCCAACAAAAACTGTAATAAATGATTCGGTTTGCGTCCATGAACTCGCTTTTTCATCTCAGACTAACAGTGAATACAAATGCTGCGCACATACTGTAATATTTCATTGCCATTTTGATACTGCGACATTGCACTGGCCAAAGATTAGAGAGAACAGGAAGGCAGCTTCTCTCTGGGAAACACAACACCGGCGCAGCTATGGATGGGATTATAGCTCGCTGTTTAATTAATTAGCTAAAATAATCTTGTAGTGCGCTCTAAGCCTCAGCTCAGTTGGCTTGGACACATAGAAGATAGCGGGGGGAATTAAAATCAATCTGCTACCACGGTGGCTTTATGCTGAAACACATTCAGCTGACTCTGCTCTTGTATTAGTATCAGAGAACCACTGATAGGGAGTGAATTAATTAAACAGAGAATACACATGGATGACCAATAACTGAGAATGTCTGCTGCGTTTTTAATTATTAAACGTACCGCCACCGAGCAGAACTATGAGCTGAAGTAAAGATTTTAAAGTTCTCAGATTACAGGTTATAACTGAACTACATAACTACGCTGGTTTATTTTATTATTGACCTTGTGCACGTACAGAGAAATACAGAGAGTACCTTTAAAACGAGATTATGTAACTTTTAAAAGAAGAAATAAAATGCTTCATTTTTCAGCTCAGGAGGTTGCACACCCATCCAAACAATAGCGAGCAGCGCCATTGATCATGAGCACAGCGATTGGCACTTCATGGGGGCCTGGAGAAACTGCATGGAGAATAAAATTTCCAAATGTTTCCTTGTCACAATTCTGCATCAGCTCATAATTGTGCAACCATGTGAACAAAAAAGCATAACTGAAGCCTCAAACTACATATATTTACACTATGTTTATAGTTTTAGCATTTAAAATCTTGCAATTGACATTTATGGCCACAGTGGCTGCAGTTCAGCAAAGGTTACATGCTTAAAATCACACTTTTTATTATTATTATTATTTTTTAATCTCAATCTGTTTACAGGAAATGGCAGATTATATTGCCTATGTTGCCAAGGATCTCGGCAATCAGAGAGGTCAGTTTAACTCGTCATTTTATAAGCTGGACTTTCTGGCTTCATTGTGTAATGGCTCAACCTTTTGCTGTCATTATTATGGGAAGAAAATAGTCTCTGTATGTTTCTATGTCAGCATGTCACATCCTGGAGTGTCCCCGGGGTCGGGCTGGTGAGGTTATCAACAGCATCGGTCAGGCCTTTGAGACTCGTTTCCGCCAGCTTCTCAGCCACACGCCATCGCTTCTCTCCACCAATCCCAGGTTGTCTTCTTTTTCCTTAAGCCGTCCTGTTGGTGTGTTTAATGTTCTGTGTATTTCACCCTTCTGCTCAGGAGTTCAATTTAGCAACTCTACCCCTGCCTAAAACTCTTTTTACTGATTTTTAATAATAGTTTTTTATAGTTTGATCCAGGGTGCCTCATTCTTTGTTTAGCCTACTTGTATATATGTTTGTCTGCTTCTTTAGAGCAAACAGATCAGTTGATTAACTGATTAGTTGTTAGACAGAAAATTAAACTACAACTATGTTGATAATCCAGTGATCATTTGAGTAAATATTCAAGCATAAATGTCAAAACATTTGCTGGTTATAGCTTCTCAAATGTGGGTGTTTAGTGCTTTTTTTCTATGTCTTGGAGACAGATACTGTAGTTTATAAATCTAAGCTGACACTAACAGACAGTAACAATCTTAAACTCTGGGGGCCCCACGCAAAGAAGCCTATCAAGGCTCCACACTGACGCTGTCACGCGACAGCTAGAAGTGGCCCCACTTCAGTGGTTTTTGGGGCAGCGCTGGTGCACTGTATGGTGCCTTTATGGGAGGTTTAAGGTTAAGCTTATCGATAATATATATATAGTAAATTAGTTGAAAATCATGTCACTTTCTGCGTGCAGGTCAGCAGTGAGGATCTGTCACAAATGTAGCCCAGAGGAGACGACAACAGACCAACAGGCTGCACATCAAGGTGAACTCAGTGAGCGCCATGACTACTACAATGTGATCCCAGGGAAGACGCCCCCTGCTGGTGGAATAGAGGACCTGAGGACAACACATGAGGAGAACAAACAGGATGATGACATACAGGGGGTGAGTACAAGAGTTCAGTGTAACACCAAAACATACATGATAATCTGTCAGCAGCCGGTCCGACTTTGAGGCTACAAAATAAAATGCCTTAAATGTCAACAAACACACTAATGAAACAACATCTGCCAACAGTAAATTCCATTTCTACAGACAGCACTGTGCAGCCTGTACATCCAACTGATTCAATCAGTTCAGCTTAACCATCATTAACCAAACAACAGACTCTGGGCAACACTCTTACAAGAGAGACTCTTATTTTATAACGGATGTGACTTGAAAAGTAGCAAAGTGTAATACTTGTGAGAAAAAGTACTTAAGTAGAAGTACTGTTTTTTAAATGCTAAAAAACACCAAGTTCACAAAACAACTTTTTTATAGTAAGGAGGTACTTCCAACTCTGCTGAATGCAGGTACACACACGCAAACACACGCACTTACACACCAGATCTGTCTTGTGTGTATGACTCATCTTTTGCCGTTGCAGGTTTGTTCGTCTCAGCCTGTTTCACTGTATGAGAACTGCTCCATCACAGAAGAAACTCCAGCTCCACCTGCAGGTAAAACTCATGTACACACGGTTAAAATGTGTCTATGTGCTGCATGTTTCCATATGCATGTATGTAACTACACTGTTTCTCTGTGGCTACATGCACGACAAAGCACAGTTTAAACAAAGATTAGGATGAATTATAGTTCAGGCAAACCTTTTAAAAAATGATTAAATCAGATTTAAATTTGATCTCATCTGTGCTTGATTGTGTGTATTAAAACTCAGTTTAGTAAATCTCAGTTATATTACTCAAACCTACTTGTAACATTAGTTTAAACCACAATCAAACACTATATGCAGAGAATAAAGATCCAGATTTAAACAGTTATGAACACAAGCCCTCAATAGTCATCATACAGTAAAAGAAGAAAGGTTGGCCCCAGCAAGCTTTTTGCTCACTCCCATGTCTTGTAGCAGTTTTAACTTTTCTGTTGAGTCTGTAAGACTGAAGACTTCACTGAAGCTGCACTAAATATTCAGGATTATTATGAAACTTGACTGGGTTAGGTCAGCTATTTTTCTCTTTTGCTGCAGCCATTTTAAGAGTTAGAAAGAAAGAAATATTATCTTTTTTTTAATTTAAATTAAAAGATTTGGTGCATCATAATAGTAAAATAAACAATATTATGATCCTCGTTTCCATTTAATATTTTTCGGAGCAAACCATCCTCGTCTACTGTTATATTCTTCTTCTATCGTATCTCCATCAGACTCAGTGGTGTCTGAGGTCAGTGCTGAACAGTGCACTCCGCTCTCTGAGACACTGATCCAGGAGGAAGGCTGGTTTCACGGCAGGTAGGTAACGATATCTCTGTACCTTAGCGACCAGTGAATTACCATCTTTGATGTGTCTGTCTGCTAATGTATATCTCCTCCTTCCTTTCTCAGTAACTTTGTGTCCTTCATCTCAGGTTAGGCAGAGAGCAGGCAGAGTCACTTCTCACCTGCAGCGGAGATTTCCTGGTCAGAGAGAGCAGCTCTGCGTCTGGTCAGTATGTTCTCAGCGGGATGGAGGGAGCCACCGTGCGGCACCTGCTGCTGGTGGATCCACATGGACAGGTAAAGAGGCAGTGCTGGATTTCAAATGCACAAAGCATATGTCTATAATTTTAACCCTTTGACACCTGGAGCATCATCACTTTTCTTGTGCTACTTGATGCCTTTACACCTTTTAACTCTGAGCAAATACATAAAGTGTATTTTTAGATTCATAAAATGCAAAGTGTCCCCTGTGACAGCAGCTGTATTCACTCTTGTCGGTCACCATGATGCTTCACTGTCCAGGGGATGTACCGTGTTTTTTCTCTGCTGATGTTTCATTGTAATGATATGATTATGTCACTTATCAAAACTACATTCATTCATCTCGATGATTACCTGATGTTGTTGTACCATCCAGGGAACGGGCCGTGTGTTGAAAAAAGTTTATCAGTGACAGTTGCCACGTTGCATTATATATCCTTGCCAGTATGGCCTTGAAGTTGCCCTTAAATTTAATTCTAGGGGGTATTGAAAAGGTCTAAAAAAGTCTTAAACTTTGAGAACCCTGGGGGTACCCTGTTAATATTTACCACTTGTCTGTGTTTTCATGTGGCCAGGTGCGGACCCGTGATCAAGTGTTTTTGAGCGTCGGTCACCTAGTGCGTTTCCACATGGAGAACCAGATGCCCATCGTTTCTGGAAGCAGCGAACTATGTCTGAAAGCGCCAATCCTACAAAGACACTAACATACACATTCATAGACTTTCATATGTATACATTAGCCGTCAGCAGCGGTTCTCCAGCAGTTTTGCAGCTGAGGGACAATGTGCCCAAGCGAAACATGTTTAAACCTTTTAGCACTTTTCAATTTTTTCACTCGACTTGACAATGCGTAAAACATCCCTTCCCAAAAGGGTCATTAAAGTTCATATATTGTGTATGTGCAGTGAATTATTTGGCTTTCTAAACATTTGAGTAAATTCTCACACTTTGCCCTGTGTGGAGAAAAGGCCTGCAGATCATCTTGTCTCTCGCTCTCAGGCTGATATTGATGATGTTTACTCAAATCCTAAGCACAGTCACTGGTGTCAAGAGGAAAGATAGCAGAATGTTGGCAGACTTTCCGAATATTTTTTGACATGCTTATTATTTGTCTTGTGTTCATTAATTTTAATATGTTATTGCTTTGTGTCCCCATTTTCTATGCTTGATTTTAGAAACTTCATCCCACTTACTTGTTACATTCTGAATAAAGAATTCAAATGTTCTTTGTAATTTCAATCTAGAAAAACAGATTTAGTCTCAGATAAAATGGCAAATAGTGATGTTTTGCTCCCTATTATGTTTAATCCTAAACATCGTCAGTTCTTTTACAGAGTGGATTATTGAACTTTGACTGTAATTTGTTTCTTGTTAGTCCTCCAACCATAAAACTACAACTTTATTTCTTGAGTCATGAGTACCATAATAAAATGAGGAATAAAAAATCCAATTATTAAAAATCAAAAAAACTGGAAATACATACATACATAAATAAATAAAAAATATAAAAAGGAAAATAAAAAAAATCTGGAAATACAGAAAGAAATAAAGAATGAATAAATTTGGAAATATAAAGGGAAATTAATTTTAAAAAATAATACATTTTCACATTTATTGTTCTTTATCTTTGTCTGTATTTGTAATTTCTTTTAAATTATATATTTTGTTATTTGCATACAAAGTTAATTATCTATAAATGTATATGTGATTTACAATTTTAATATAATTTTGATAATCTATAATTTATGTTTATTTTGTAGGTTTGATATAATTTGTATCTATTTTTTTCTTAAATAGTTTTCCCTTTATTTTTCCTTTTTAGTCAGTGGACACAGAAGAGGGACACTGGTTGCAATGACTATTAGTAAACTGTGTCGCGGCAGAAGACATTCTGTCATCTTTTACTTAAAAAGTAGCAATAACACAGTGATGAAATACTCTGTCACAACTGTAGCACATGCATTCATTTAAAGTACAAACAAATTCACTTAAAATATACTTACAGATCCAGAAGCTGAAGTATTCATCATGCAATATGGTCCATTTCAGAATTATATATATATATATATATATATATATATATATATAATATTATATATATTGTGGATGATTTGGATGCATTATTACAGTTTGTACAGATGGGGCCTATTACAATTGCAGGGTTGCTAAATGTACAATAGGAACCTTTTGGTGTATATGTTGACAAATGTGTCCCCCATGTTCAACTGTTGGAAAGAGGAGATTATAAGCTTTTATTTTTATCAGTATTGTTTTTATGCTTCACATATCAGCCACAATATGTCAAATAAACCCATGTGTGTCACTCAGCCATGGTGTTCAGAAAAAAAGGGCTTCAAAGTAACAAAAAACAAAGATATGTGATAGACTTGTTGGCCCTTTAAACCCTAAACTGGGAGCGCTTGCTGTTCTCCACAGGTTGTCCCGGAGTGAAACTCACAGAAAACCTGGGGGGCACTTTTATTTTGTAGCCAACGGGGTAACAAAAACAAGCATACCCAAGACAAGAGAGCATCATGGTTCATTTGATGAGCGAAATTAGCATACAAGGTTAGCAATGGACTTCACCGAACAATATTCACAACTTGGATTAATTTTTATGGAAAGCACTTTTTATGTTTTTAATTGAAGGAGCGTACGGACTAAAGGAGCATTTATAAATGGAGGAAAGGACACACAGTCGGACTTTAGGACCGCTTCAAAGGTAACAAACGTTAGTTAGTCAGCACTTTAGCCGTGTCAGTTTTTCTTTTCCTTTTGTACTCATCGTTTCCAGAGAAGAAACTTATAAATTCTATGCTGTAAGAATTTGTAGCATGTCCCCATCGACATAAAAACAGAAAAAAAACATTTAAAGTGATAGTATACATAATGCTAAGCTATTTAGAGCTAACCCGACGTTAGCTCACAAGGGTAACCGTTAGCCTCACCTGTTTAAAACTTGATGTATATCCTATAGGTACAGCTATAATATACATTTTCTGACGTACAGTACAATATTTCCCAAGAAATGCAGTGTTGTGTATGTAGCCTAGCATAAAATGGAAACAGTGGAGATTAATGGAAATAGTACAGTAGGCTAATGTCACTTGAGTAAATGTACTGTCTGTCTGAACGGGTGTACAAGCTGATGGAAATAACATTAATAACATCAACAACATAGCAGCATCAACGTGGATAGCCTGCATTTTTCTTTTTTCTTTTTAACTTTTTACTAACAGTTTTGAAAATAATACATTCAATGGTCAATGCAATCATTTCCAGATGAAAATAATAAGGCAAGTAGGTGCAACCCAGACAGACTAAAATAAATTAAAATAGACATAATTATAAACACTCACAGGGGTTTATCTTATTAGTTATATAAGAAGCCATACGTTTGGAATAGCTTAAATTAATAGTTTATTTTAATACATATTGCAACTTTAGTGTTGTTTTAATTTATGTATCTAGATCAGATTTTTTTTTAAAGTGGTACATTAAGGACAGTTCTTTAATGTATTAAAATGTATTTTATGAATGCAAATTTTAGCTTAAGTAATGAGCAAATAATATATATATAATATTTTATATATAAGTAATGTATTATATGCGTTAATTCCCCGAGAATTGGGGTTTTTAAATATTACCAACATATCAGTAGGTATAAACCAGACAGACAAAAATGAAATAAAAAAGACACCATTGTGAGCACACACAGGGGTTTATCTGATTAGTTCTATAATATAGCCATAATCAGTTTTTTGTTTTTTTAAATTACATATTGTAACTTTAATATTGTTATAATGTATGTAACTAGATCTGATTTTTTAAAGTGGTAATTTATTTCTTTGAAAATGTATTTAAAGAATGTAAAATATGGCTTAAATATTGAGCAAATTAATCATATACTGTTAATTCTTGGTGAAATATACGCTTTTTATTAGTATTATTATAATTAAATCAGGTTGTTTAAGTGAATGCTCTTGCTAAAATGTCTTTGGAGATCCAACTGAAAATCAGTCCATAAGATAGTCAAATACATACATTGATAATTGATAAGATGAAATAAATTATCTCATGTTTCCATCATATTTGTTTTACAGAAGCAGCGTTTTACTTTACGTGTGGTCCTACATCTTTCATTTAATTGATAAAAAAATAACCGCTAATGACTTTAAATAACGCAAGCTTACGGCTTGCGTTAGTCACGTGATCTCGCTCCAGTTGTTTTCCTAGCGCACATGCGGTTGCTATGGCAAATTGGGGTCAAAAATCAAATCAAATTGAAAGAAGAACAACGTTTTCATTTCCAAACATTTGGGAATTTCACGGCGGAGCGGCTGCAATTGTTCTGCTAAAAAGTCAAGGAGAAAAAAACACTGAAACAGAGAGGACGTGAGTCACTTGGAGGATATTTCAATGTCAGTGAGGTAAGAAATCAAGAACACATTCATCTTTTAAAGTTGTTTCAGCTTGTTACAGTTTTTAGTGTGCGTTTAAACCAATAATATTTGTTTTTGTATTAAATAATGTATGGAATGTTGTAATCTTAGTGGGAATATGGGATGATAATATTGAGCTACTGCATGAAAGTTAGGAGGAGTAAAGGAAACTATATTACATAGCACAGTTAGGTTATATAGTGCGGTTTGCTCATGACCAAATTCACAGAAATATGACAATAGAATGCTGTCCAAAATATCTGAAATATGCCAAGATTCAGGAGATGGAAATGCACTTAAGAAAACTGTTCTCCTCAAAACAGAAAGTCCAGAGGAAAAACCACTGAAACAGAGAGGGGATTGACTCGAAGGAGATTCCAGTATCCCTGAGGTAAGGAAATCAAGAGTCTCTTTATGTTTTACAGTAGTTTTGGCTTGTTAGCAGTTTTTCAAAGTGTTTGAGCGATTAATACTTATTTTTGGTATAAAAGTTGCATTAGTCATTGTAGTCTTGATGGGAATATTGGAAGATAATATTCAGCTACCACATGGGATGGAGGAGGAGTAAAGGAAATTATATCATATTGCACATTAAATTTGTATGGTATGGTTTGCGTAAGACAAAATGTACAGAAATCTGACAATAAAATACAGTCCAATCTTGTATAAAATATGCAAATATTTAAGGAGATTGGAATAGATTTAAAAAAAAAAAATTGTTCTGCTCAAAACAGAAAGTCCAGAAGAAAAACAGCTGAAACAAAGAGGAGATGATTCACCTGGAGGAGATTTCAGTGTCCTTGGGGTAAGGAAATCAAGACTACATCATGTTTTACAGTTGTTTTGGCTTGTTAGCAGTTTTTTGAAGTGTTAAAATTATTGATTAATATGATTATATGATTAATATTTGATATTTGTTTTTTGATTAAACAATGTATGGGCCAATGTAATCTTAGTGGCAATATTGGATGATAATATGGAGCTACTACATGGGAGAGAGGGGAGTATAGAAAATGATATATACCACATTAAGTTTGTATGTTATGGATTACTTAAGACAAAATTTACAGAAATCTGACAATAAAATACAGTCCAATCTTATATAAAGAATGCAAGCATTTTAGTAGATGGAAATGCACTTAAGAAAACAATTGTTCTGCTCAAAACAGAAAGTCTAGAAGAAGAAACACTGAAACACAGAGGACATGATTGACTTGGAGGAGATTCCAGTTTCCCTGAGGTAAGGACATCAATAGTACAATACTGTTTTATAGTTGTTTTGGCTTTTTAGCATTTTTTTTAAAGTGTCTGAACAATAAATATTTATTATACAGGGTTAGAAATAAGCACCAGCCACCACCTGTATGCTAATATAAGTATATAATAGTAAGTATATAAGTAAATATTAAATATAAGTTGAGAGACAGAAAACAATGTTTTAAGTTTGTTTCCCAATTTCACTGGTCATTTAATTATTTTTGCAGCTTACAATTCATTCTGTTATTTTACAGTCAAAGGCTGGGTTAAGGTTAATTTTAAATTAGTCATGAGTGATACATTTCTGCGTTGTTTTTTATATACATTTTACATTTATCTCCCTGATAGTGATTGTTTCATTTTATCGTGGAGTATTTTATTAAGTTAGTTTCAATATGAGCCCTCTGAATGATTGATTATCCTTCTGACATTTAATAATAATGACGATCAAGAATTCACTGCGGCAATGATTTGCAGAAACGCCATGAATTAGTGGTATTGAAGCTACAAATATCCACAGCCATGCATTATGATGGCTGGTCTGGCACTGTTGTAGAACCTCATTGATGCATCACAGTTGGTGAAATTGCTTTTTTTTGTCCTGTATCTCTCACTGATAGGTGTAATGAATGTTGGAGAAGCACATGTGTCAAAATCAGAATGTATGTTTAAGGGTGTTTCTACATCTGTCTACGGTGAACTGTTGGTGTGAATATGAGGCTGGTGCCTGAGCGCCCAGCGCCACAGTTATTGAGATTTATAAAACAGAATCAGGCGTACACACACGCATATTTCTGCCTTTGTGTGTACACACAGTTGTAGTGGTGAATCTGTGCAGGGTTTTAATGCATCTGGCCCCTGGATGTTTGCAGTGAAGTACTCAGGATTCTTTCTTTCCCTTTGTCCTCTTCTGACACCCTTTCATATTTCAATTTAAATATCATTTGTGGGGATATATTTATATTTGCGGTGCAAAGTTTAGTAAAATAACCATTAATGTGCCGTATATTTAAGTCCCATCAGTTCTGCAGATGAGGTGTCACAAGTGGCCTGCCTTGTGGCGGCAGGGTAAGAACAAGATAATGATGAAGACCTGGATTTTGAGAACATGGTTGTTGTTTTTTTAATTCATGAAGACCATTATATAATTGATAGATGGTTTTTACCTGACTGTGATTTTAAAACAAGTTGTTTACGCTAACATCCCTTGATCCCTTTTCTCTTCTTTGCTCGTAGTTCTGGTGGTGAGGATCCTGGTAAGGAGCCAGCAGAATCAGTCACGGAAGTTGAAGATGAAATAGGCAAAAGAGAGGCACAAAACAACTGTGTGACGAGACTGCGATCTAGTCTTCAAGTTGTTTTGATTGTTATTTTGGGAGTACTTCTTTGTGGTGTAGCCGGTGCCCTCATTGCTCAACTGAACAAACAGCAAAGTCTGACAGCAGAATTACAGCATATGGCACACAACACCAAGAAGCTGCAAATGAAAATCACTGAGCTGCAGCAACTTCTTAACTCCACTCATCAGAACTTCACCCCTCTGGGAAGCGAGTGTGGCCAACTGAAGCTGCTTGTAAACACAACACGGTACAACCTCACCTTGTTGTCTGCTGAAAACACACAGCTGGGTCTGCTCTTGAAAAACATATCGCAAGAAAAATCCCAGTTACAAGTGGAGATCAAAGAGCTGCAAATGTTTCTAAATTCAACTCCGGAAAACTGTGACTTTGTGGTGGAGGACAACAGAAAGCTGAGCCTGCTCTTGAAGAACAAATTGCAAGAAAACACACAGTTGCAGGTTGAGAACACAAAGCTCAACACGTCTCTGAATTCAACCCTTAAAAACTGTGACCGTGTGAAAAGGGAAAACAGAAAACTGATCCTGCTCTTTAAGAACACATTGCAAGAAAAAAAACAGTTGCAAGTGTTGAACAAAGAACTAAACACCTCTTTAATTTCAACCCAGGAAAACTGTAATCTGCGGGAAGAGACGAACGGACAACTCAGCCTGCTCTTGAACAACACTTTGCAAGAAGACACACAGTTGCAGGTTGAGAACAATAAGCTGAACACGTCTCTAACTTCAAACCTGGAAAAATGTGACCTTTTGGAAAAGGAGACCAATCAAATGAGCCTGCTCTTGAAGACAGCATTGCAAGAAAAATCCCAGTTACAAGTGGAGATCAAAGAGTTACAAATGTTTCTAAATTCAACTCTGGAAAACTGTGACTTTGTGGGAGAGGACAACAGAAAGCTGAGTCTGCTCTTGAAGAACAAATTGCAAGAAAACACACAGTTGCAGGTTGAGAACAAAAAGCTGAACACGTCTCTAGCTTCAAACCTGGAAAAATGTGACCTTTTGGAAAAGGAGAACAGTCAAATGAGCCTGCTCTTGAAGAACAAATTGCAAGAAAAAACAGAGTTGCAAGTGGAGAAAAAGGAGTTGAACATGCTTCTGAATTCAACCGTGGCAAACTGTGACCGTGTGAAAGAGGAGAACAGACAACTCAGTCTGCTCTTGAAGAACACATTGCAAGAAAAAAAACAGTTGCAAGTGTTGAACAAAGAACTAAACATATCTCTAAATTCAACCTTGGAAAAGTGTGATCTCTGGGAAGAGACGAACGGACAACTCGGTCTGCTTTTGAATAACACTTTGCAAAAAAACACACAGTTGCAGGTTGAGAACAAAAAGCTGAACACGTCTCTAACTTCAAACCTGGAAAAATGTGACCTTTTGGAAAAGGAGACCAATCAAATGAGCCTGCTCTTGAAGAACACTTTGCAAGAAAAAACTAAATTGCAGGTGTTGAACAAAGAACTTAACACAGCTCTAAATTCAACCTCTGAGTACTGTGACCTTGTGGAAGATGAGAACAGAAAACTTAACCTCCTTCTGAATGAATCGTTGGACATCATCACCATGGTCTCTGCAGAAAGCAAACAGTTGCGCCTGCACTTAAACAAGGAGCAACAAACCTCCAAGCAGTTGGAAGCAGAAAACAAACACCAGCGGTCAATCCTGCTCTCTGACAGACTGTCCTTCCTCTGGAGATTCTGCGACAAGGACACGCTGCAGTGTTCCCGCTGCCTTCCTGGCTGGGTTGAGCATGCTTCACGTTGCTTCTTCCTGTCCCAGGAAACAGAGAAGTGGGAAAAAGCTCGCAAGATATGTCTTGACTTGGGAGGTGACCTTGCTGTTGTTTTGAATGCCAAAGACCAGGCATTCTTGACTAACATGACTTTTCAGTTTAAACAGCAGCACCCGGAGGTATTATTCCATTCAGCGTGGATTGGGTTGCAGGACATGGTGAAGGAGGGTACCCACATCTGGGTCAATGGCAACAGAATCCACAGAAATGTCATTTACTGGAAGCCCATGGAGCCAAACAACGCCATGGCCTCCTGGGACACAAGCCAGGCAGGACAGGACTGTGTTGCCATTGTCCCGCCATCAAAAATTGGAGAGAAGAACTGGTTAAAGTCCTGGGATGACATTGTCTGTGGTGGCAAGAGGCACTTTTTGTGTGAGACCATGGCTCTAAATTTGACATGAGTGATGGAGCTGCATCGTCTCTTGGTTAAGAAATATAGGAAAAGCAACATCTTGTTCCCAGACTGAATTTGATGGTGTTAACGCAAAGTTTGAGTACAATCACTGGTGTTAGAATGACACAAAAACTTTGCAGATTTTTTAGTTTTTTGCACCACAAATTTGTCTTGTGTTCATCACTTTTGACCTTTTTGTCCCTATTTTATATGATTAACTTTGAAAATAACATTTAATTCCTTTTATTTGTTAAATACTGAATAATTAATTCAAACACTTTCTGTAAGAAATGACTTGTTTATGTGTTTTATTAACTGCTTGTCTACTTTTTATTATGTTGGCTTAAGGGTCTGGTGGGCAAAAGACAAATTTCCACCCTGGTGGACAATGAAGATATATTCTGTTCTATTGTATTCTATTCTAAATCAAATACATCTTAATTTCTTGTACAAAATGGATTACTGGACTTTCTTTCTGGTATTTCTTTCTTGCATTACTGCTTCCTGTAGAGTTCAAAAGCCAATTGAAGTGCCCAAAGAAAGCAGAGTTGATTGATCTAATTACTTTTAAATGTATTTTTACATGACACAGGCAAAAATGGTTTCAAACAGCTGCATCCTACATGCTTTCGTTCTGTCACTAGAAAAACACACTGAAAGTGACCACATTGGCTATTCTGCATGATTTTCTTTACATCGCTGGTAGCGTGCATCATGATGCGTAGTCCCACTGGTTATTTGGATTTAATAATTTTGAAATTATATCTTTGTATCTGGATCAGGATGATCCAATCCAATTAATGTTGCTTTGAAAAACTGACACAAAAATAAGATGGATTAGCTGATCCTGGATAGGAAAACATAGGATTTTTATTACATTTTGAACAATTGGTATCAGTGTGACAAAGACACGTGGAGTCAAGAGCCTCTGGTAAGATTTTTTGAGACATATGCACACACAAATGCTTGTACACGTGCTCAAATACAGACAAGATGTTACACTTTTCTCTGACATCCCTGTGGAACTTGAAAGCAACTTCAGGTCTGCACAGAGTGTGTGAGACATGCAGTGCAATTTACATTATTTGCACTGCATGTCTGGTAAACTTTATGGAGATCTTATACAGCACCTTCAGAACATGAATCTTGACCTGAGTCTGTAAAGGCTAATAAGCTTTCAAGTTTTATATTCAAATTTTCCTTTTTTTTTCTCTTCCCAAATACCCTTTCTAATTGCGATTTTTTAAAAAACATCTGATTGGCCAATAACTTCTTTTTTACACGGTCATTATAAATAACACAAAAGATGGTGCCCCCAGTACCCCATTTGGTAGAGCGGGCACCCCATGTACAGAGGTTATGTCCTCACTGCAGCGGCCGCAGGTTCAATTCTAGCCTTGGCCTTTTGCTGCATGCCATCCCATCTCTCTCCCTGTTTCATGCTTAAACTGTCCTATCTCCGGTAAAGGGAAGAAAAAACACAAAATAGATGTTTTTAAATGTTCTTTCAAAAAAGATACAAGAATTGTCATTTTGGACCTGGAAAAATGATCGCAATGGAAATCAAGTCATAAACTTTGAAACTGCCTTAATTCATGAGGCCACACGATGGCGCTATCAGCCTTTACAAGAGCTAATTCAGCTTCAGCACATCCCAAATTATGTTTTCTTGATTGGTGAAATGCTCTCTCTATAGATTTTTAGAACTCTTCAAAAAAGTCTTTGTTTTATTGTTGCATTACTCCATAACCTTGTATATTACATGTTAATGATGAAAATTTGTAATGCATGTTTGCTCAAACCACCGACTTTAAAAAACAGTGACATTCTGAATTTTGTTAGTTAAATTTGGTGTTCATGAAACAGATGTGTGTCAGAAAGCACAGTGAAAATGACTGGTAGTAAACAGCCTATAATAATTGAAGCAACACCTCTCCCTCGGTTTTCAGCAGCCTGTCACTTGCAGATTTTGGTGAAGTGAAAGATGACTGTGTGCTGAAAGTATGCAGCTGACTGTTTTCGGGCTGTGGCCCTCGTCGTCCTCAGAGAGGCTCAGAGGGTCTCGCCCACATTAATCACCCTCAGCGCAGCTTGTTAGGCTGAGATTTGGGGAACCACTGGCAGCTGATGGGGAGAGAAGCAGCTCTGCTAAGGACTGATACAAACACTGATAGGTTATCTGAAGAAAAACAACACTTAAAGCCTCTCTGTTCAGATAATCCTGTCAAATGTAATCACAGATCTCACGTGCATTTAACTTTCCACAATCCAATGTCAAAAAGAGGGCTTATCTGGTTTGTCACAAAGAGCAGGAAATGAACATGCTAGAAGTGTTATCTCTGCTCTTTCCTACACACTTTGTGCACAAGTGAAATATAATGGTGACATCTGTATCTTATCTGATTCAGTTGGTAAACAAACTGAAACTGAAAGTGTCTCGTGCCAAAAGCGGATCATCTCTTAACACGAAAGCCATCATAAGTGTGAAATTAAGTGATTTTTCAACCAAGTGATTTTCCTGCCTCTATTACGTCCCTCTGGATTTTCTCTGAGTCACACGGACCTCGCCCAAAATAACACACCAAGAACAGCAATGACCTAGTGTGTGATGCCATTCTTTTCAGACTTGCGAGGCCTGCTGTCGCTCACATGTTGTCAAACTTGTGAGGTCACTGTTTGACCTCTGACCGACCGCATTCATGTCAAAGCAGCAGCTGGCAACCTGCATGCAGGGTTCGTACAGACAGAGGCAAGGTAAATTCAAGGACTTTAAAGTACCTTTTCAAGCACTCATTTTTATTTTCAACCATTGGCTGCAAGAGAATTGTGCAAATACACTCCACCATTCACAGTCACATGGCTGCTTATTTACAACCAAATTACAGCTCAAAACCCGCACTAATGGCTGGCGCTGCTCCGGTGCGAGTGTTTTGTAGGCTAGCAAAACATTCCGGTCTAGACTACTTACTGGTGTTTACCAACAAATTGCTGCTCTGAGCTCATACTGCTTATACAGCATTAAAATACTTGCAAGCATGGCCATTCTTGGCTTCCTAGTTTAAAAATATTTATCTAAAATGTTTCATAAATGTATGCATCTTTCTGTTCTATTATATTCAAGTATTGATTTTCACAGTAATCCAGTGCTTAAGTTTCTGAGTGTCGAATTTAAGTACTTCAAGCACCTCAAGCACCTTGTACGAACCCTGTGTGTGGTGTCACTTCTTGAGCAATTCTCCTTATGAAAAGTACTGAAAACCAATACTGACTATTTGTTTTAGAGATGATGTCAGAGTGTGTTCAAAAGTACTCTGATATTTCTGTGCAGCATAAAAGTCAACAGAAGCCATTTCTTCTGGTTCTGGCACCTTTGTGAAATGCATTAAATTCAGATAAGCTCAAAGAGATGAAGGTCAATATCCCATTAATTTAGCTCTTAAACATTTAAGCTATTTTTCTTGTAACTTTTTACCAATTTTTTACTGCTTTTTTGGCCATTTCTTGTAAAGTTACTCATTGCCTTCTTCATGTTTTTATTCAGGTTTAAAGGGTTAAGCAATTCTCTCTAGGCAAGATTAATTGGAACTTCTATATTAAAAGGGTAATTGTCTTATGAGATTTTCTTTATTTTTGGCAGTTATGTGGGCTTAGTACTTTCACTGTATGTCTTTAAAAATAAAACTGATCAAAAATTATTTCTGTTAATACATAATGGAAAATAAACCACGTCCTTAATACAGTAATTACAGTCAGATAAAACATTAAAGGAGCTGCGTTTAGGATTTACTGGCATCTAGAGGATTGCAGACTGCAACAAGCTGAAACTTCTCTCGTGTGCGAAGCATGACTCCCAGTTAGAGTCCCTTCAGCATTCATTGTTCAGGAGTTTTTTACTAGGAGCCAAATTATCTGTTGTGTTCCTCTCCAAAACAAACAGACCGTGTGATGAAAACCAATAAAAACAAAGAAATAAGCAGTTTCATGTTACAAATCTTTTCTCCAACACTGCTCGTTGCAGATGGGCTTCTAACTACCACATTTGATGCGGACGGCCCTGTCTGGATCCAGTGTTTGGTTTGTCCATTCTGGGCTGCTGTTGAAACATGGCAGTCACAGCAGTCTTCATCCATGAGATCCGACTCCCTGTTTAGATATAAACAACTCATTCTAAGGTAAGGAAAACACAGCAGTTTTTTTTTAGGTCATTAATTTCTTGCAAATTTTGGGATCATTTCTTCGAGAAAATTTGTTGTACTTAAAAAATAATTCATTTCATAAATCACTTAATTTCTTGCCTTCTTCCTATGTTTTTGAAGAAATTGAGCCAATTCACTCAAGTTTCAAAGAGTGAAAGAAAACATTCTATATCTAAAATGTTCCTGTCCTGCTAATATATGCCCTAAATACTGCACAATGGACATTTAGAAACACCATTGCTTATATTGCAAAGCTCTTACAATTGATTAGTTGACAGAGCAAACTTTTAAGGCACACATTTTTAGTACTAGTAGTGGACTGATATAAAAAATACATTACAAAAGACGACATGAAAAATTTAAACAACACATAACGATTTGATTCACATATGGCAAAAGGAGTGGGAAGAAGTTCTAACTAATTCAAACCCATCCCTTATCCATAATTTGATAATAGTCAATTATTTAGCTTCCACATAAATATAAAGCAAAACAATAATTAACTCTCCAGACTTATTCTAATATATTATCTTAATTACCAATAACCTTTATCTTACAAGATATAGATCAATAACCAAAATATTTATCTTAATAAAATATGAATTCTTATTTATAAACATTATTCAAAAATATAAAAATTAATTGCTGACGTATTAATCTTATCAAAAATAATCTCAGTTTCGTTTTAATTTTGATCAAATCATGACAGCTATGTTTTATTTAACCAAGATATGTATGTGTATATATATATATATATATATATATGTACATATACTAATACACATACATACACACATACAGTACATATATGCACACAACTCAAGGCAACACAAAAAAGAATAAATAACAAAATAAATTATAATCACCAGGTGCAGCTTGTTTTGTTAGTCTTCCATTACATTAGTCTGAATATATTTGTGTTTTGGACTGTAGGTTGGACAAATAAAGCAATTTGAATCAGTCAACATGAGTTAGTAGACAACTGTGACAGGTATTTCTGTAATTTTAGGGATTTTAGGAATCAAAAGTCCAGTGTGTAGGATTTATTGGCATTTAACAGTGAGGTTGCAGAGCTGAAAGATCTTGTATGTGCCAAGTGTGTCAACTGATGGCTGATGAAAAATGAGAATGACCCTGTCTAGAGCCAGTGTTTGATTTGACTGATCTGACCAGCTGTGGAACTACATGGCGGACTCTTGGTGTGTACCATGGATGTATTAAGAGAACTGGATGCAGTGCTGAAGGCAGGGCCTGGTCATTTCTATGAAAGTTGCATATGAATAATGTTATAGTATGAATATTATATACCATTTTTGCAAATAGATGCCTCGAAAACCTACACACTGGATCTTTAATTATCAAAAATCAGAATCAGAAATACTTAATACCCCCAGTAATCAATACTATATTGATTACTGGGGGAAATTGTGCACGGTATGTAAATATTTAAATATTCAAAATAAAGTATGTAAATCTGCTAATTATGTAGAAGTGTAAAAATATAAATGTAAAAAATACAGCAGTAGACAATTAGCACTAACCTGTGAATATTTAAATTCAAATATGGATAATGTGCTGAGTGAGTAAAGTGTGTTAAATATAAAACCGTGCCTTATGCTACAGTACAATGTAGAAAACTAGCATGTAAGTTAAAAAATATTTAAAAACAATGTGTGCAAAGCTACAGCAATGAACAACAAGATATACATACGCAAGAATAGCAATAAGAATACATATGATATATGCAGTTAAGAAAATAATTGGCCAGTTAAGCATTAATAAAAACAATTATTAGTTGCAACTATACTTACAATATCCATTACTACTCTGTAATATTTGTCCAGTAGCTTCACCTAAATGGCCACTGTGTTCAGCTATAAATAATATTACTATAATGCAATTGTAAAACATCACTGATAAAATCATCACCAGTAATAAATGCAGACATTATTACTTATGAGTTCTCCTTTCTGGTGTCTAGATAAGCTGCTGAGAGGTTTTAAGCTTTGAGGACAAATATTTAGCAGGATGCTTATTAGACACTGAAAAATTGAAAGTCTGCAGCTGAAACTACAGTAGACACATTATCCTAATCTATGCAACCACATGTTGCGTGTGCATTTGTTAGTACATGTGTGTGCATTCCTTGAACCCAGACAATGACATGACATGACTCTGAAACAGGAAACGATAAACATTCAGTGTAATCTTTAGGTTCTGTGGCTTTGGTTCAGATCCAGTGCATTAAGAAGCCTGAACTCTTTGAATTCCTTTATAGAATAAACTTGAGTGCTGATGAGCCTGAGGGCATTAACTCTGAGATACACACACAAACACACACACTCTGCATATGACAAAGCATTCCCAGACCCTGAAGCGCCTTAATGGAACAATTAAAGTCATAAAAAGCACCCAGAGTACGAGAGCATGAAATTGTTCCTCGTTTCAATGTTATCAGAGTCACACAGAGTTCAAATCGGGGAGGAAACAAAACAAGACTTGGCCACTGACTGAGCCGTGCTGCGGCAGTTACTGACACGCCAAAATCTACACGTATGTTCCTCTGGAGACGGTGCAGAGGAGGAGACGTGAGTCATGTGAGGTTCGCAAACAAATGCGCACAAACAAAGAGTTTCTAGTTTTTGTGCCTGTTTCTGTTTCCTGTTTCCACAAGTCAGGAACCAGTGAGGGCATGCCATAGAGAAAGGAGCGGGCCAAAAGTCTCTGTTAAATGAGTATACAGTAAGTTGCTGTTGGCCAGAGTCAGTGCAGAATAGATGAGTGTGTGTGTAACCCCCACAGTGATCGCCTCACTCCTCAGCAGTGCTCTACTTGAGCTTTTACCTCCCTGTACTCTCAGGCCTCGGCCCTCTACCCCGGCTTAGCATGACGGCTTGTCTCTGAAGCTCTGATGGGTGTGTGGACTGTTGGCTGTTGGCAGGCTTCTCGGAGCGGAAACACACACACATACACACACACACTAGCATGCACAATGCACTGTGTCCTCAAGCGCAACATGCCCTGGAGTTTCTTTACCTCTTCCAAATCTTCATCTTTCCACTCTCTCTTTATCATTGCCCCTTTGGAAACTAGGTCAGTGTCAGTTCATGCCATTAGCTTCTGCTGCAAGTTTATGACTTTGTGTGTGTGTGTGTGTGTGTGTGTGTGTGTGTGTGCATGTTCATGTTCAGTTTTCAGCAATGCTTATCTGCCACTTGGCTTAAGAACTTCCTTGAAAATGTTTGTTTTCATGCTCTGTGCCGGTGGATTGGAATCGAGTCTCCATTTGTGTGTGTGTGTGTGTGTGTGTGTGTGTGTGTGTGTGTGTGTGTGTGTGTGTGTGTGTGTGTGTGTGTGTGTGTGTGTGTGTGAGAGAGAGAGAGAGACACGGTGATGATGAGGGGGTGGGGGATTCCAGGATTCTTGCACGAGGCAGAAGGCAGATGTGGGAGACTTGAATCAAAACTTTTTCTGTTGGCCAACTTCAAAAGGCAACTTTTCCTCCAGTGTTGGTCTCTCTTTCGCTCTCCATTCCTCTGCCGTTCCCTCATGCTTTGGCCAGCAGCGCACACTTCTCCCTTGGATTTCAGGCAGAGGCTGAGATCAAAACTTGGATTCTAGCAAACACCAGGAGGGATGATTCAGTGAATCTTTGTCATGCTGAGATATTCTGTTGAGAAGCCGGGGCGTCTCTAGCAGCTCAGAAAACATACTTTTTATTGTTTTATGACCTTGATACTTCATGACTTTTCCTGATTTTATGAGAACATGCTTAGAAATATGGTTTTCAACTAGCATGTTTTAGAAGTCCTCTTCAGAAAATCATGCATAACTTCTGTTTGGTGTCTCAGAGACCCCAGCTGTAAAATGTGCTGTAAAGTGTCTTTTATTGTTCAGCAGAGGAAGTTTGAGCCCGGAGGTCTGATTGACAGGCAGGATAACATACTGTACATGTTTTTGTCTGTGAATTACTTATTGACACACATAGATATAAATTTGTTCCCACATTGCCCATGTACTTTAACTTATAAAACTAAGAAAATATTTACGTATTCAGTGTAATAACAATGCTTCATGGTAATTTTCTTTTTTTGTCACCTTCACTGAAAGAGCAAATTGGGTATTGGGTAAAGTATTGTAAGGAAAATTGGATGATTTTGAAATTACTATTATTATTATTATTAATCACACACCTCATGGCAATGTAGGTCAGTTGGTCAGTTGGTTCACCACTCTGGTTTGGCCTGAAAAAGTATTTCACGGCTGGAAAGATCATACTGGGCGGTCTGAGCAATAGAAAGACTCAATTACTTTTGAAATTGGTGCACATGAGAAAACAGAGGAAATAGCCTACGGCATTCATTTTTGCTGAAAAGGTAGAAAATCTGCAACTACCAGAATATACCGTGCCACAATTGATCAATAAACACTCCTGCTGGTGGGTGAAGTAATATGGTTTTTTGCCATCTCTGTTGGAAACAATATGGTGAACGGCTGGTTACAATGTCAAAGTACAGTTAAACCGCTAAAATATGTCCATGAAAACATTTGAGGAAAAAAATAGGCAACGCAGTAACAGAATCTTGATTCATATTTAAAGAGTTCTGCTTTGTTTTACAATTTGATCTCATTTTTTTAGCCGGGAAACAGTGTGGCGCTCACTTCCTGTTCACAAATTATCCTGTTACATCCAAACAACACACAGAAATATGTTTTTAGGCACAAAATAGGCAATATATTAACTGAATATTGGTAAAATTGATTGGCGCTGCTTAGTTTTACAGTGTGATCAGAGTCTGGTGTGAGTGTGTGACAGAGAGAGAAAGAGAGAGAGAGGGGCATATACTGCATATACTGTTTGTGTCCTTGGTGGCAGACATATAAAAATGCGGAAGTGCAATCTGTAGTTCAAGCTACAGTTCTAGAGCTCTAGGAACTGAAGAATAAGCACGGCGATTTGGGTGCTTGGAAGAAGGAGAAATCTTTGATATTTTTAAAATATGTATTCCCTGTGTCTGTTGTGATTTGTAGGTGCAACACAAACATACTAAAAATGACCTGTTTAACATGAGCATGTTATCATTGCCATTGTGACCGCACCGTTATGCTGTTGATAGCATTTAGCTGAAAGCACCTCACTAGCATTGCTGTAAGGTCTGAAAATACAGTAGTGAAAACTGTGGTACTCCAAACAACAAAAAAGCACAGCCATTGTCAACAAGAGTCAATGGTTGAATTCTGTGTTTTCTTTTCCAACACCGCCATCTTTTTATCTAAGTATCTTGTCGAAAACCAGTTTCTTTGTCATCCTCCTCACCTCCTCCTCTGGTCTCCCTCTGTGGAAAAAAAAGTGTTTATTTATATCTGAATTGGTGCCCTAACACAAAGGAATCAAATGAATACTAAAGTAGAGTGTATATTAGTATATTCATCTATGTGTCTATTTGCATGGAGTGTGTTTATGGGTCTCTACATCTGTGCTGAGTGTCTCTTACAGATGGTGGTGGCGAACCCCTGGCGGGAAAACTCAACAGGGAATGTTTTCCATCCCTAAGATGGTCAGATTTGTGTGGGGGGACACTGACTCTGCGTAAATCACATGTGGAGGGGAGATAAGTAGGCGGCTAGACCAGCCTGGATGGATGGCTCAAGCCAAAAATACTATCCACTGTGCCCCACAGGGGACAGACCCTGAATAAATCTGTGTGTGTTCAAACACAGTGTGTGGACAAAATAGCACGACTGCCTTAAAATATATTACAATTCAATATCTCAAAATACAGCCTTGAGAATTATTGTAAAGTTGTATCAACATTTATGTGTATGAACATATATTAAAAGCCGACAAAGGATAGTATTTACTGCAGGGCAAGTATTTCAACAAGGCATTACCTCATGAGTCAGCTTCATTAAAGCCACAGTTCAACATTTTTGGAGACACATTGATATTTTCTTTGTTGCTGAGACTAAGATGAAAAGATTGAAACTATGGATGTAAATCACAAGTTTCATCGCGATGCAGTATTATATAGATTCTTTGGAAATGATACAATATTTGCTGATACCACAAAGTGTGCCACAATACAATTTTGATTTGCTAGAATTCAGGGGACTGCAATCGATATGAGGCGACATCACTAAAGATCTTCATTGTCTTTTTCTCTGCAGCTTACCACTGTCTGCATTGTACTAGGCCTCCAGCATTGTTTGAATGTAGAAACGAGGCTTGTTCAATGCATGTGGTAATGGTCTGAGCTGTCTTCAGAGGGATACACATGGAGTGCTGGTGCCCGTACCTCATTCATCTCCTTCCTGATGGGATCTAACCAGTTGGCTCATGGCCTGTAACAGGGTGGTTCCCTGTTACCCAGTGTATTTACATGACAGACAAGCTGCAGTTAAAAGTTCTTCACATAACGAGCACGGGTGATAAACGGGTATTCCCGTTTATCACCCGTGTAAATCTGCCTCATTGTCTGAGTAGTCCCCAGACTAGTATGACAACAAAAGCCTATCTTAAAAATGACAATATGTATTGTTGTTATTACTTTGCATTGACTCAATTTATCAATCCAGATACATGTATTGATACACCCCCTAATTGATACCGCTCTCATATCTGTCTATTAAATACAAAGCTACTGCCAAGAGTTGCTTAGCTTAACTTGCATTGAGCCTGCAAGCTTGGCTAGGTTTAAAAAATGAACTGCCACATCTCTACGTTTAGAGGTCAAGGTGCAGTGAGAGCAGCTACATGCACAGGCTCCAAAGCTACACTGTATCTGATGTCCACCTCCTCAAAAATTTAAGACTGTTTGTACTAAAGTGAGTATGAGATACCACGTGGAGATTCAAGAACTGTGAGCTTTTGGATCTTGCATTCTTTTTTGCCATTTCACCTTAGACAATACAAGGGCAGAGAGAGGGGTAAGAACTAGGATATTGTGGTTATGCAACTCAACCATCATAAGGACACTCTGTTGATGGTAAACACGTGGTTAACAAAGCCATCTTGGCTGCAAACCTTCTCACAGCAATTACAGCTCTATACCATGAATGGATGAACAAAGCGCAGTGTTTGCACAATAGTAGTCTCACTCTGAACGTCACACCAGTTCTCTACTGTAAGTCACAGCCCACTGAGGCTCTTCATTACACAGCAAAAGAAACAATGTAATCATAATTACTGCAAGAAATATAATTAAAGCCCCATCAAGAGGTGAAATCAACAAGGGAAATTCTGGTGTTGAACCATAAATCAAATCCTACACCACAAGCATCTATGGCAGGAGTCCTGTGGGGACGACAAACTAAGTCCAGTGATTCAAATGCACAATATATCTTCTTTGTAATCTGCAGTCTTGTCATCACTATTAGGTCGACCCTATGATGTCAATTCCTCTGGTCAAGAAAAAGTCAAGCACCTAATCCAGGTAATAAAAAATGCAATTTGTCATTTTTACACTTCAGTGTTTGTATGGATTTGGGAAAAAAAAGACATGGATAAAAGATAATGAGTAACTTAACGAGAAAGAATCCCCAAATTAGTAAAAATAAAAATGGTAAATATCTACAAGAAAGTTACCTGAAAAAAAGAAAAGGAAATTAAAATGACAAACACAGGAAATAAGCTGAAAAAAGTGATAAAATAAAATAAAGGAAAAAAATATAGATATTATATTTTTCTGTAACCTAATTTTGAATATATCATATAATATATTTTCTTGAGGGTTAGGGTTAGGGTTCCTTACATATTTGATACTTTTCTAATGACTGTCTCTCTGTTTTTGTTAGTTTGTTTGTTTTTCAAGTGATTTGTGGGACATTTCATGCCAAAGTGCTGATTGCTTTTTTCCCAGTGTTTTTGTCAGAAATCAAACCAATTTGCTCAGGGCTAAAAGAGTTAACAAGCCAGATGTTACGGCAGATTTTGTTACCTTGTGACTTAGCCAGGCTAGCTTTTTCCCCACCATTTCCAGTATTAAAGCTCAACCAAGTGACTGCTGCATGCTTGTAACTTTATATTTAACAGACAGACATCAGATTGATATTGATCTTCTCATCTTATTTTCAGCATTGAATGCTAATAAGTATGTTTTTCCAAACTGTCAAACTATTCCTACTAACTCTCTTCTATTTGTACATTAGGTGTGTATGTGTATGACACTTCCTACACACCCAAACTTTATGTGCATACACTCCTGGGTGATTATACCAGCAGATTCAAGAGTGTTTATTGCTGACATTAAGGACCTGGGATGCGAGAGGCTTTCTAACTACTTTTCTACATCCATGGGGGGTTTTCTAATGCAATGTCCTGTTTTCTCAATCAGGAGTGACGCCAAAGGCAGAGCACGGCTGAAAAACATTCAGGGTGAGTACACCAGCTATTAAACTCTGCTCCCAGGACAGTCTGACTCATACTGTCAACCTCTACGTCCCTCCTCTCCTCGTCATAGCTGTTGCTTAAAAGAGGCATCCTCAATATGAAAAGGACCAATTACAATATTTTATGACCCAAAAAATTGTATTCCGTTCTTCTGGGAGTGCAATTTTTAAGGGAAATGAGTTCATGCAGTGCCTAGGTACACACCAGGAAAATTATCCATTTGGAAGCGAAAAAGATTCCTCTGAGTTATTTTGTGGTTATGTTTGATTCTGTGCTGCAGCAGTGCACTGTAGATGTGTGGTGTGTGCTAGCGAAGGAGGCCATGTGTGATAAAAGACGGCCAAGCCCAAACAGATGACAGAATTCTTTCATGACATTATCCTCATGACAAAAACGCAATGGAGGCCTAGAATCACAAGTAACCCCATTACATATATACACACACATACAGAGAGTGTGTGAGAGAGAGAAAGAGTGAGAGAGACAAGGGGGTGGGGGGGGGCGGGGAGGCTCATTTCTGCTGCAGCTCATTTTCTTGAAATATTTCACATGAATATTGGCAGCAGTTGTGCTGCAGAAGACAAAAGGAAATGAACCGTGGCTGCTGGAGCCAAAGACAACACACAGTGTGAGAAAGTCTCGCTACAGTTACCGCTCGCAGCACAGTGAGAGACAATCTCAATCTAAGCTATTAAAAAACTGCCTCGGGATATATGAAACATATAAACACAGAAAATGAGTTGGTGAGAGAATCATTGTGACGTAGCCTTAGAAAAATGAGCTTCTGTCGCAGTGAAAGCTAAAGCAAGAAACAAGTAGAGTTGTGTTATTATTAGATGGTAATAACTTGGTTGCCTGGTGTTTGGTGTTGAAATACTCCACAGAAACAATCAGACTACACTTTTAAAAAAATGTTTATCCAGCCTCTGTTTCAGTCTTGCTATTTCAGGCTTTTTAGTTCAGCCATTTCAGGCCAGAGGAGTAAACATTACCCAAAATGAAACCTACGCACAGTAACTAACAGTGAGGGGATTAACTGAGAAAAGGATGGGGTGAAACGCAGAGGTGGGTGGGGGTAAAAAGAAGGGTGGGGTGGGGGAGGTGATGTCTTACTGTAAATGACACGTCCTCTGTGTTGAGGAAGAGCAGAGGACGACCCTGCTCTGCTGGGCATCAGTTTTCTCCCACACTACGTCTTGTTGATGAGAACCATGACTCGAAGCTTCTCGGGAAAAAATACTGCAGTACTCTCGGCTCTGACGTCACTCTGACAATGTGGTGTGTGTTGTGTTTGAGTATGCTTGTCTTTAGCTGTGGTGTCTCTGCATTGTCATCCAAAATGCATCAAATAATTTGCTTATTGTTCCTAATGTAGTAAAGGGCCCTCCAACAATTTTAGCAAGTGGCGCCCCCAGAAATTTTCCATAGGGGCAGCCAGAAATCCAAATCTTGGGGTGGCACACCAAAACTGAAAACCATTTCTAAATTTCAGGGATTCATTGTTCTGTTGAAGCACATAGGGTAGGTGAAAAATATGTCACTATGAGGGTTAAGGAATTGCAGACTGATATACTGTGGTTTTCTATTTTACAGTTAATATTACTATTTGGATGAACAATAATATTGCCATGTCATCTGTATTGGCAGATACAGTATTGGCTTTAAAATTAAATATCAGAATCGGCCAACATGCTAATTTCTGACAATATCACACAATATATATTTTTTAGTGACAAAGTTAAAAGGTACAAGACATGAATGTTAAATTTAAGTATTTTTCTTATTTTGCATCATGATAAGAGTATGCATAATATGATGTTCCACTACAGAATCACTAAATTATGTGGGGGGAAAAAAGTGGATATATCCACATCGGTTTCGGTTATTGGCCAAATGTATTGTTATTTATTAACATATTGGATATCGGCAAAAAGCTAATATTGTGCATCCTTACTACTTATCTGATGTGCATCTGCATAGACTAATACTGATACATTTTGACTTCCAAAGCAATCTTGTTTTAATGTGTTATATATCTGTGTATACATATGTTGAGTGATTAATTGTTCTTTAAATAGGCTGGATGTCTTTTCCTTAAAAAGACAAATGGCGTGTCCAGACTTTTTTTTACTGGTGTGGCCCAGGTGGGGCATCGACTTATGCAGGGGTGGCATGAAGTACAAGCGTTGTGGAGGGCACATGCATCAGCATAGCTTTAATTGACCATTTTTGTCTCCACTACTCATACCTACTTAAATTACTAATGTTTCAGTGTCTTACGTTCCTGTTTATAGTTTAGTTTAAAAGATAAATAGACCTACCAATCACAACACAAATGTAAAACAAACCTCCCATACTTTATCAAAGACATTGTTCCTCCAAATGTAAATAGTTCGAAAGGAAGTATAAAGTTCCAAAAAATTAAAATAAATAAGCCTGTGTGAACAAACTTTTTAACGTCAATTTTGTACTAATTTATTTGAATGTAAAACTGGTCAGGCTAGACACACTCTGGCACATTACTGCCTCTCAGGTTCAAATTCAGTTTACTCGTCAAACAGTTCAAACTGATTGGGTCAGATAATCAATCTTAACTCTAGGCCACTCCCTACACACTCCCCTGTGAAAAGGTAGCCTACATTGATTGTAAATAACAAAACATTTACTGGGAACAAGTCTTCGCAAGTTTAGGGGAGACTCATGAATGTCCATAGAACCCATTTTCATTCTGATATGTAAAGGTGAAGGGTCAAGGGACCCCTTTGAAAATGGCCATGCCAGTTATTCCCTTGCCAAAATTTAGCCTAACTTTGGAGCATAATTCAGCCCAAGCTATGCTAACATGGTTGGTACCAATGAATGCCTTATGTTCACTGGTTTCACAAGAAACTACCTTTGTGCTAGCTTGAAATTAATGTGCCACAGCCTCTTAAACATTTTAATAGTAATTTTAATTCTTTTCATAGTGGGCTGGCAGTTAAATCAGGTGAGACATACCCTGGACCTCCTTGGGTTCACCACTGTTTTACACTGTCAGGCATGAGAGTGATATCAATCTTTTCATCTAGCAAAAAAGCAACTAACATGATGTGGAACTATACCTTACAGTACTTTCTTGAATGTACTTCATTACTTTTCACAGCTGATTGAAGGAAAGATAGCAATAGAAGCCTGACAATGGCCAATGTCAAGTGCAAAGCCAATGAGATGTCTCTGACTCCTACCAGCACACCCCAAATCACTTTGCGCTCTAACACTCAGCTATTTACATTCATCTCAGCTCCTCACACCCAGGTCACGCTTATGTTTCAAAGGTTGATCTCAGCTACGCTCAGAGAGAGAGTTGAGGCTCTAAGACGACCAGGGAGAGGCTTTCTTACTGTCAAAACAATCCAATCAACAGTGGTCGCTTCTGCCCTCTGCCTCTCCCCCAGACTCTCTCATTCCTCGACTCAAGACTTTTTATCCTTTCCTCTGGACCTTTGTCTCTTCTGCCAACATCTCTTGCTACTCATACATACCATTTACAGTAATTGATGTTCTTATCTTAAAATGAGTCCAATATTTAGATGAGGTTCTATTCTCATTGACATTCTTATTTCATCAAACTTACCAAATCTTCCATTATATTATTACTTTCATTATTATGGAGCACAGAAATGTGGTTCTTGGACTCAGTGACAAGATAATGGTAATGTAAGAGAGCAAAGAGACAGAATGGATTTTTTCAGAGCAGACAGCGAACCCTGACTGAGTAGCAGAGACGAGAAACATTAAGCAAAGAAGAAAATGTGATCTGACTGAAACTGTGATTATGAATTACTCAAGCGATGTATGTTCCTTTAAATAAGTCAAAATTAACTTGGTTTCACACACGGGACACATACAATGTGGGGACAGTCCTGTGTTTGTTTGACCAACACCCCCTTATTTGACTTTTGCTCTTTATACTCCTTACTGCTTTACTCCTGGTGCATTGATCATGTGTTGGCAGCCTTCATGATGTAGGTTACAAACAAATTCTGGGGCATTACTTTTGTGGATATGCATACGTACAGTGCATAAGAACAGCCTGGTGTTTCTACACTTTGGTAGTACAACTTTTACAGAAGTAAAGGTTCCGAGTATGTCTTCCACCTCTGGTTAAGATTAGGGATGTCCCAATCTGATCTTAAACATTGGAATGGGGGCTGATCAAGGCATTTTTGACTGATGGGTATCGGAATACTTTGTTTATAGAGAATCTGATCCTTTGTTTCATGTCAACGGTCACATGGGTGTTTTTACTTCCATGGATAAATGAAAATGCAGTTTGAGACTGTCTACATTATTTACCAAAGTTATGGGTACTCTTTTCATTTCAGTTTAGTGTGCCTTTTGGGGTGTTTTTCCACCCTGCTCAGAGGAGACAGAGACAGGGGTGCTGAGTTTACTACCACCTCTCTCACCACTGCAAGTATGCAAGCTTGGCAAGCAAAAAGCCAACATGGCTTATTTATTAATGAAGGGTTATATGCCCCAAAAAGATGGACAGACAATTAAAATAAACACTCAACAGAATACAGATCATTCAGGTTACTGAGACACAGGCCGCACTGCAGCAACAGCTCTGAAAGGTACAGAGACAGTCCCTCAATACAGCAACAAGGGCAAAAGATTAAATGGCGGGTTTGTCATTTTATAGTTTATTTTGTTAAATGAATAAATACATAATAAAGGGCTAAAAAATACATTTAAAAAAACATCAAAGAACAGCTTGGATGAAGGTGCTACAATTTTTGATGAATAAGATAAGGCACCTGTTCAGCTGAAATCTTAAAATGTTTTATTTTCTCCATTATGCAGCTCGCAGAAAGATAAGTTAGGAGTGATTACCAGGAGAACCACAGGGCAAGATCCTGAAAAAAAAAGGACCATGACATGGGGGTATGGAAACAGAGTGCATCAGCATATCAAATGAAATGCAAAAGGTCATGGGCAGAAAGGAAAGGGAGTTTACAAAGGGAGTAAATTGAGAAACTTATGAAACTGAAGATGGGGCGGCCTTCAGATTTTTGGTGGAGTGGTTGGGGGTTTGCTGGCTGTGTTTTGGAAGGCTGTCTGAGAGAGAGCTGCAGTAGCCCAAGCAGGACATAACCATACAAAAAAAAAAGTTTTGTAAGGATTAGAAAATAGGATGGAGGTTATTAAGAGCAAACCTACAGGAGTGCTGCGTGGTTGCAGTCTGGGTGCTGCCTGACAGTTGGTTGTCTTGAGGCAGGCAAAGACTCTTGGCAGTCGGTTCAGCAGTAAACGTGGTCTTGTCAGCAGTGATGGAGAGGCCTTGCAGAGGGCAGGACTTTCCAGGGGAAAAAAAGCAGCACAGTATTGTTGAGACTAAGTTTGAGGTGGTGGGCAGACATCCAACTGGAGATGTCAGTGAGGCTCGTGGAGATGCGTGCCTCAACCTGAGTGTCAGAGGATGGAAAAGAAAAGTTGTGGAAGTTAATGATATATATACTATCCTGTGTAGCAGATGAAATACTACATAAGGCAAAGATGAATGTTGGAGCAATTTAGACGGGTCAACACCATTTGCTTCAAAGAAGAGGTGAAGAAATGGGCTGACGGTTGCAGCTCAGTGGTGTGGGTTAACAAAATCAGGAAATTTAATATTTTGTCTTAACCTTGCAAAGTTCTATAGTGATCATATTTCATGCCACTATTGTCTTGATCAAAACTATAAAATCTAATGTGCAAAATTAACATGTAATCTATGAGTAAGTGCAGGTTGAGGCTTTGTTCAGACACGTGTGAGAGGAGAGTGAGGATAATGAGGAGGAGAAAGAAGGAAAAAAGCTGATAGTGGAAACTAATGTAGTGGAATACAGTGTCAAGAGGTTTTAGAGTGATAGCATACTTGAGAGAGGAGTCAGGCTCACTCTATATTTGCTGGGTGTGGCTGCAGACATGAATCAGTGTGTGTGAAAACTATCACTGCACTGGACAAAATTCCTGAAAATGTACAGTATGCACAGTGTAAATATGTATAGCACATAATTCAATATTAAATGCACAGGAATGAAACATTGTATTCATTTGGACAATTGGGATTTTGTGAACCAAAGTGCGTTCGTTTAGATGTGCCTGACATCTGGATTTGCTCTCTGGCTACCTTTTGGTATGTGTCTCTACATTTAAAACGTTTTTTAAGCTGTAATTATAATAGTTCATAATATCAATGTTTTCATTGTCAGATAATAAAGTCCTCCATTTGCAGAGGTTTATTCTCCTCTAACAAGATGCAAGACTCTTGCTCAGTCTTCTTATTTAGTTCATTGCCTTCAATGGGTTACTGCAATGATACTCAACTTATGGCCCATGGGCCAAGTGTGGCCTGCAACACAGTGCCAGGTGGCCCCTGAACATTTTCTAATTCACAATGAAAGTAAGTTGATTTATACTGGGATTTTTTTGTACGTTGAATGTAAATAAGGTGCCAGATAAAAACAGCATCAAAATAGAGCTTGTTTACACAATAAAAAAAAGTTTGAGGGAAAGATCCTGGCCCCAAATGTGCCTGGCTTTGAAGTCAATTTTTTCAGTGGTGAAACAGTGGAATTCCAACTGCCGGATCCATCACATGATGCTGTCATCTATGAAAAGACTTACAGACTTACATGGCAAAAGAAATATCTGCAAATCAGTGGATACATTTTTTGAGCATCACAGCCCCCCCGTGAAATTTACTATCAAAATTCGATCCATTATGGTCTGATAACATTTGGAAAGTCTGGGAGAGCCACAAGATTTTATCTCCATTCAAATTAGTGGATTGGTAAACTGGAAGTAGCTGGCTCGGCCAGTGAACGTCTCTGTTGAATTGCTTTATGGGCCCAGTGATGCAGAACCAGTGCTGATCATCTAATTACTTTTGTCTAAAACATTTCATTTGAACATTGTTGCCTTTGTGCCCCATTAGCAACTTCCACAGAAATAAACAGGATCTTGTCTCCAACTCTGTACCCAGTTGTCTTTATACATCCAGGAAAAGATCCCCCGGCTCTCTGTGGTGGGGTCTGGGGGATCTTTGTCAAGTTATGCCCTGAATGTCCTCAGATCCTTGAAATGCCCCTGCATACACCTGACCTATGCAGGCTTATGTGACTGGATTTGTATCTTGTCAAAGAACAGTGAGAACAACAAACATCAAAAAAGGTGGAAAACAGGCAATTCCTTGATTATATACTATACTGATAAATATTAGTAATGTTTGTTTTTTAACTGACTCCTGATCTCCTGACATTTTGCAAAAGTGGCCCCCAAGCAAAGCTAGTTGAGTATACCTGAATTGCTGTATTTAAAAGAAATAGCACCTAACTTTAGTAATGCCCTTTTCACATTTCTACCTGTAGACTTGGGTGGCTAGACTTGTTTATTAGAAAATGAGAAACCTACAAGCATTTATTTTTGGACTACCAATAGTTATAACTCAGCATTACCAAATAAAAAGCCAGAGATCAGTTTTTCTTTTAAATGACATATAACTGATCTACAAAATGATTAATTTACATGCATTACCACTGATAAAGTCCTTTTGCATGCTGCATTTTACAGTAAAGAGTGAACAGGTGCATTGTTTTTAAAAACTGGGGAAAAAGAGGTTTCATAGTAGAGTATTTATGATCACACAATGACACATTTTGAGGAGTGTAAACTATTTTTTCTTTCAAACTTCGCTTGGCTGACTTATAATGTTACTACAACAGTTAAAAGTGCAAGCCAAAGGTCCAGAGCTTAACTTATGCATTTTTGCACTCAAGCTATTGTATCGCGAGAGCAGGGGAAGAAAGGGAAAAAAAGTTTTGGGGAAAGTTGAGCAGAGCAGAGGGATGAGGAAAGAGCTGTGCTGTGAGGGAGAGACTCAGTGAGTTCTGCCATTCTCATCCTCTGGAATGCATCAGCTCCTCTAACTTATCTGTGCAAAGTCAACACGCAACTGGATGCGCACGAGCAAAAGTTACGATGCGCATCTATTTATAGCAGCTCAGCAAAACGTTTGAGTGACTTTTCTTCTCCTGCGCAGTTTTTCTTCTAAACGTTTATTCAGCAATACCTGCAAGTTAAGAGTGAAGTAGTCCTCTGTCGGGTCTGAGGCGAATCTCCTGTTCGGGAGACAAGGTAAAGTAAAACTCACTCGTGCGCAATTTTGCGCGTTATTATGTTTACACTGCATGCTTTTGCTACTCTGAGCAGAATTATTGTTTTGTAACTTAATAACTGTAGAAGTCATATCATACCATCCTCTTCTCAGAGTGCAGCTGAGTTGTTTTTTTCTTTTGTGCGCAGCATCTTCTCCACTCTGAGTCTTTTCCAAACTTTTTTTTATATTATTGTTTTGCAGCTTTGACTCCAGACTGCAGAGGTCGACGGGGCTGGGGAACTAGTTTAGAAGACTTTCATTCTTCCGAGCACTGGAGTTGTTCACACTTGATAGTGGATATGTCGGACAGTAAGTGTAGAGGACGGCTGCTGCAGTTGGCCGTGGCTCTGGTGGCCTTGCTGTCGCTCTGCGCCCAGCTTGGAGACGCTGCAGAAGTGGTGGACACCGGAGACAGCGAGCTGGTGACCAAGCAAACCGACTCCAGAGCCAGCAGGGCCAAGAGGAGGGGAGGGTCGGACGTTCTCAGAGGGTAATGTGACTATGATAATCCCTATTAGTCCAATTTGGGAACAGTTTCTTTTCTTCCACTTTGTGCCAGTTCTCAACAACTTTAAATTTAAATGAGCATCTTTTTGTGTATATTTGAGCAGGTGTTCACTGCTTTTTCTAGTCTTTCATGATCATTGAAGGTCAGAATACACTGTTTTAATCAGGCTGGCTGAGACCCATGGGTGACATTGTCTATGATGGGAAGTTTGGAGCAAAGTTTAGTAATTAAATACTGGCAAGAATATCACATTCCTGCTGACTGCAATAATAAATTACATCCAAACAAAGGAGGCCATTGGTCGTGTGTGGCTGTGGCAGAGAGAGAGAGAGAGAGAGAGAGAAAGAAAGAAAGAAAGAGAGAGACTAACAGCTTAATCCTCTTTCTGGCCAAAAACACCACACCCCAGTTGTGGATAAATCACATCTGCAGCTGTACACAGTGGGTCACTGCTGGAGAGGTTTTGTGTGTGTGTGTGTGTGTGTGTGTGTGTGTGTGTGTGCGCGTGTGCGTGCGTGCATGCATGTGAAGAGAGAGCGAAAAAGAAAGACAGACAGAAAGAAAGCAAGAAGGAAAATAAAGAAGGTCTGTGTCCAGTGATGACAGCAAACAGCTGATGAAGGTCACACAGTAGACAGCTCAATGAGCGTTCTCTACAGGCATTTTTATTTGACATGCTTTAAGTTAATTTATCAGAACATCTGGGTTCAGAGGCAGGAAGTGCATACAGGCTGCATACTGTGTCATGCTGACTTGCAAGTATGAGACTGTTTCGGAGATCCAAAGGGCTTCATTACTCACCTCATAGATCTGTTTGGAGTTACGCTGTGCAGTATATACACTGACCCCTGGGGTCAATACATGCCTGGTGGGCGGTTATAAATCCTCATATGTTGGCCTGTCACTGACCTGTAGGTGGCAGGGTGGCTCAGGCGTTCACTTCCATGTCAGATGAAATGTTCTTTTACAGGTGCATCGAATTTCTTAAAACACCTTGTGCAGCAAAATATTTTCCTCAACAGTAATATTTTGTGTTGCCAAATGCTGCATGCCAGGCCGCGCCCGACAGCAGCAAGATCCGTGCAAGTAGCAAACACCATAGCATAGTCCATTGGTTCCCAACATAAGGGTTAAGACAGCCATAGTGGGTAGCAACATCAGGGATCACAACAAAATTGTAGCACTTAATAATATCCCATACTTTGTCTTAAGATATTTTTCTTGTGAAGTAATAAAATTTAGTTTTATCTAACAATCACTCTTCGACTGAGCTGCTCACTATTCATGACACCCACGAGGAGGGATCATAGGCTTGTAAAAAGGTTTTGCTTCACCGAGTGGGGTTACAATAGAGGTATGAGTGGCCCAAAAATCAGGCCTGACCCTGCATGAACCCACATATTTTCTGTCCAAGCCTGATTAAAATCCCTATTTACTACTGCACTTTTTTTTTTCAATAATAAAGGGATAATTTGTCGATTTTCAACCAGCCTTGTATCAATACAATGTGGGTAGTTGTGTAGATTTACTGAGATAAACTTTCCTCCATCTAATCAATGCTTAGATATGCCCACTTGGACAGAGTTTCACTGGCTTTTGGGCCTGTGGCCATTGATGTATTATTAGACCTGGATACAGCCATGGAGGCTGGGCCCTGTTAATTCCTGTGAGAGCTTCTCAGTAGCATATGAATCAAAACAAGCCTCTTGACAGTAAAATTAGTCATTTCACGGAGGTTTTGATGCTCATAAAATCTATTCACTTATTTGCAGACATCTCTTTCCCAATGTAAGTCGCTGGGAAAAAGTTTCTGCACCCCACGGCATCACGTGACGGATGCTGACAGTGTAATTCCACTTTTGGCCACTATGTAAAATTTGCTTCAAAGCCTGGCACACTTTCTGGGAGCTTGGCTGTTGCTTGAACTACAGACGGTACTCATGCATTTTTATATTGCCTGCCAAAGCTGCCGCCTCAAACTGACACAAAGAGTATACAGCTGATCAAGACACACACCCACCCCTCTCTCTGTCTCTCAAACTCAGACCGAAATGCGATAAAACGGTAAAACTAGGCAGCGCTGATTGCATATAAGACTCTGTGACCTCATTGCCTATTTATCGCCAAAACAAATTTCAGAAACATGTTTTAGCTTACCGTTTAACTGTAATTCAGGATCTGGCCAGCCGCCATTTTTTCACAAGGACCATTCCACATTACTTCAAGCGCATTGCATTCTGGTAGTTGTAGATTTTCTACCTCTTGAGCAAAATCACCCTTTTTCTCTGGTAATTGGGCACCAATTTCTGCTGTAGACATGTCTAGTTTTATGTGAGGGTCTTCTTTATGTCATTGAAATACTTCTTGAAGTCTTTTCAGTGCAGCAACAGACATTTGTGACAAGATTTCCAACACGTGCCTTCTCCTACCAGATGTTCAGCACAGCCCAAAAACTGTTGTATGCCATATATATTAAGTAGAGGTTGTTAAACATTTCTCCCTTTCAACTAGAGCAGGGAGTTGATATGGGTTGATGGCAACATAAATCCTACATTATTCATGGCATAACACAGTAGAAAAGCTCTGCATTTAAAAAAGTAAAAAAATGGAAATAGGAGTGAACCTGATCTGATTCAAGGCCAGGGAACTTTCTAGAAATTACAGTCCAACCCATCCTGAACATGTTGGATTGGGTTTGGGCTGAAAATCAAAGCTTTGGGTCACAAGCAAAAAACATGTACTGCGATGTTGTTGCTCAAGATGTCTTTAGTAATTTTCATGGCCATTTTATGCTTTTTTGTGTGTGTGTGTAAAAGTTTGATTTCATTATTTGGGGAGGGGCTGTGCATTTGCTAATCAAACAAATATAATTTGAATATTGAGTGATATGGGGAATGTGACGACTGAATGTCGATCCCGCTGTCTTTGAGCAGTGTACTGTTATTCCTGCTGTGTCTGATGAAGTTTTATGCAGTGTTGGGCGTCCAGAGACAGGAGATTTGTTGTTATAGTTTATTGGTCAGTAATTGATGAGCTTCCATCATGCAGTAGGAGATGTCTTGGGTCAAAGGAAGGTGGGTGTTACATGTTGTAAAGCCATCAATGATAAATCTGTGGTTGTGGTGTATAGGAATAAAACTGATGTGACTTAAGTGCAATCTGCACTGGGTGACATTAGGACTGGGCATTATGGAGAAAATAAAATATCCCAATATTTGACCAAATACCTTGATATCAATAAAGCAACAATATTGTATGATTAACTAATAGTGGTTTCACAAAATATTTACACAATGAGATTTTTGATTAATAATTAACAAAAGCTGGGCATACAAGGTACACTTTGAGCCTGTTGCTGACCCAATTTTTGAGCTGCACATTGCGTTTTGGTGTCAGACTGAATTTTAGCTTTATTTGCCGTGTAGTGTACAGAGGGGAGCGTAGACCAATCATGGCCCAATCAACCGTTTGGATGAATTTCTGGCCTGGCAGAAATTTTAGTTGGCCATCGTCAGGCTCTTGCACAGTTGAAGCATAGCCATGGGTCAATTCCCCAATTGACTTTTAAGCCCTTTTTAGGATGTCTGTCTCTACTTTATTGTGAATCATACCTTCGCTAGCAAACAAACTTCTACTTTCACGCAGGATTAATTCCTTAAAACAAATCTTTATTGACAAATTTTAATAGCCAGAACAGCATACAGAGGCCGACAGACTGTTTTATTGTCTATTTTATATGTAAAGTGTGAGCACTTAGGTTGTGGCTTGACGATCAGACAGCTCAGTGTGAGTACATAAATCAAGAGCTTTGGTTAAATGCGGCGGATAATTTACTCATACAGTGGGAGTTTGAATTGCACAGCATTCCTAAAACAGGCTCAAATTGTTCAGTGTATTCCTCATTTGAAGTGGGTAAGGAAAAAGTATAGAACAGAAAATTACATCACTTTACTGTAATGCAGCTTTTAGAAACCGAAAAAGACAACACAATCAATATTACGATATCCAAAATCTAAAATGATATCTAGTTTCCTGTCAAAGTATTAATATAATATCAACAAGGTTCCCACGTTCATGAAATTCCTGGAAACATTATGAAATCAGAAAAACTGTTTTCCAGACCTGGAGATATTTTGAAATTAACTGAAAGTTTTGGAAAAGTTTTAAGTATACATTGTTTCGGTTATTGTTTAACTCTTTGAAGTCTGAGCAAATTGGCTTGATTTCTTTTAAAAACATGGGAAGAAGGCAATGAGCAACAAGGAGGAAATGTACCAAAAATTAGCAAGACATTATTAAATCGTACAAGAAAATAACCTCAAAATGTGTTAAAAAGGGGAATGACATGAAAGAAGTGCGTAGAATTTATAATAATTTTGTAACATAATTTTGAAAATATAATTGCAATACATTTTACTTAGCTTTTTTTTAAAAAAAATCCCATACACTATTCGTAATTTATTGATAAAAAATTGTGGGAACAATGTATCAATTAAGTGCCCAGTCCTTTGTGACAAGGATCATTGACCCTCTGATGTCTTCCACAGACCAAATGTGTGCGGCTCGAGGAACAACGCCTACTGCTGCCCGGGCTGGAAGACTCTGACTGGAGGAAACCAGTGCATTGTTCGTGAGTATCACCTCCAATCTTTCTCTACTGTTGTAAAATTCAGAACAGGTTGAACTTCACACCATCACCAGCGGTCGTTTCAAAGTCCAGCACCCTGCTGGTTTTTATTAGAGCCATCCAGTTACAGAATATCACACTCGGGATACAAAGTTGTAGTTTGGCCTGTCAGTGTTACGTTACCTGAAATATTTTGTTTGGAAGAAATTCAGTAAGAATATGACTCCTACAGAACAGACTTGAACATTATGTAATAAAAAATATTAAAAACAAGTAGTAGTAGTATGTTCTCTGATGCACCTGTCTGACCTCAGAACAAGTGCACAAACTATTCATTTAAGGGTCCTTTACTCAGGCACAACCTAAATATTTAAAAGTGTTTGATCACCCAATGATTTTACATTAGCAATGGGCTAGTGTGTCTAAGGTTGCAAATCATAATAATTTTCCATAATTGGTTATTGGTAAACTTAACGATCGATTAATCTCTATTTGAAAAAACATAAAAGCTGCTTATTTCAAACAATACCAAATGAGTTTTTCTGTCATATATCAAAGCTCACAGCAACACGTTGCATATACTTTGACAGTATTGCATAGCTTCAATTAATCAATTAAATTTTACACATTCGATTAAATGCTAAATTACAGAATAATCGACTGACGATTACTTGTTACCCCTAAGTGTGGCTAATGATGGCGATAAGCTGATAACATAGCATGAAACAAGCACAAATTGGTAATTCATTCTGGTCCATTTCCTCTGGTATTCTGGCACTGGTTGCTTTTTCTGGTTTCTTTTCTCTTTCATTTTATTTCCTCCCCACCTCTCTCTCTCTCTCTCTCTCTCTCTCTCTCTCTCTCTCTCTCTCTCTCTCTCTCTCAGTAGACAGGAAGGTCTGAGAGGCTGTAGAGTTGTGTGATTGCAGTCTGGCTGGTTGGCTGGCCGGATGCCTGTCGCGGCTCTAATGACATTGTTTAGCAGTGGGGTTCAGGGAGTAGGGGTCAGTGGCTGGACTCTACCTGATGGGAGCTGGTGGCAGGGGACCATGCCAGCAACAGTGTGTGGGAAAGGGAACAACTGAGCGAAAAACAGCCAGCGCCAACTGAAAACACACACTGGTACACATTTATGGCAACAAAGCTCAAAGAAGAAAATAGCTCGATGCCATTGCCAAGTGGGCTTGATATAAACTCAACCATGATATAAAGGAAGGTTGGGCCATATTTGGACTATGGTCTGTTTAAGTTTTGAAGTAGTATAGATTAGAGTTCAGTATGAGGTTTAGACCATGGCCTGGGTTGCACCAAATGAAATTCAAACCTGAAATTCAAAACCCGCAGTGGACAGGCTGACAAGCACCAGATACATAACATGGATTTTCTCTCACGCACAATAAAGACAAATCCTGGCGCCGTAAAGTGAGCACTGTTGTTTTATCTTGCACCTGACAGAGGAGTGTTTTTATGTTGTTTGATCGAGTGTCATGTTTCTCTTTGCAGCAATCTGCCGGAGTTCATGTGGAGATGGTTTCTGCTCCAGACCCAACATGTGCACCTGTCCCAACGGCCAGATTGCCCCATCCTGTGGATCCAAGTCAGGTCGTTAAACATCTCCTCCCCTTTCCCAAGGAGTGAACTCAGCTTGATGGGTTTGAGTATATAGTGTGCATAGATGGGCGTGTTAACTGGTATTTTGCCTATAGATAACATAATAAGGACATGATTTGTGTCTGTCGGAGTGTATGTCAAAACTTTTTGGAAAGCATTCCCTCGGCCACACCCCTGTCTTTTTTTTTTAAATAAAGGAGCTGTAATCTGAAGAAAAACATTTCACCATGCAATAACAATAATGACTAGTGACAAATGATATAAGACATAAAACATGCACTTGTCATATGTTTTGTTTTGTGGGATAAAAATGAGAGACTGTAATTGGCTTTAATTTTTTAAAGCCAATTAAACCACACTGTGCCATTTGCTTTTATTTCTAAAGTTTTCTTCTCCTCATGAGTAATGGGCACTAACTGGCATGGTACAAAAAATATGACATGCTAAGCCAAAGAACCTCCAGAAAGCATCCTTTGAAACTGCGTCAAGCAATTGATATATGTTGCAATCATGTTCTTGCAAATAGCGGTCAATCTTGTGGGTTGTGTGTGTGTGTGTGTGTGTGTGTGTGTGTGTGTGTGTGTGTGTGTGTGTGTGTGTGTGTGTGTGAGAGAGAGAGAGAGAGAAAGAGAGAGTCGTTTTGGGTGTGTGTGTGCTTTGGAAGACATCCACAGTCAACATCTCCTCCATGTTGCTTTCTTGCAGCTCACAGCATTTCAACCCAGTGCGCTCATCTGTTTGCACACCATAAATTTCTAGGAAATTATATCTGAGCATGACTTTCAAAAAACATGGTTCAGAGTGCATTCTGTTTATGTTGTAAATCTAATCTGCAGCACATGTTTGTGTACTCTGAATTTAACTCCCAACATGCTCCGTGTGTGTGTTTGTGCTGTTGTGCCCACAGTCCAGCACTGCAATATTCGGTGTATGAACGGGGGAACATGTACTGAGGACAACTGCCAGTGTCAGAAAGGCTATGTGGGAAACCACTGTGGGCAACGTAAGGAATCGTCCTGAAAACACCACTGTTATACTTTTCAACATCATCAGCATGTTTTAACATGATTTAGATTTATTCAAGACATAAATATGCAATTTAACCTCCATGTCTTAAAGTTTTTTTTTCTTTTAAAGGTCCAGTGTGTAGAATTTAGGGGCATCTATTGTCAGAAATGATATATAATATTCATAACTTTGTTCCTATTAGTTTATAAGCACCTGAAAATAAAAATGTTTTAGATACCTTAGAATTAGTCGTTTATATCTACATACAGATCCCATGTATAAAGAGAAACGGAACAGCATTTGAGGAGGGGCCCTATACATTTATATGAAAGTTGTTCAGTGGCACATGAGCAAGACAAAAAATCCAGCCCTCAAGTCATAAAATTACCCAGTTAATCAGCACTGCTTCCTCACTGTGGGGCCACAGTTCTAGCTACTTCCAATTTAGCGCTCTGCTAACTTGAATGGAGATATGAAGACTGAATTGTGTGGCCCTTGTAGATTATCAAAATAATATCAAGCCAAATGGCTCAAATCCTGACAGTGAAATGAGCTATTTTGGGGTTGTGATGCTCAAAAAATGTATCCACTGATTTACAGACATCTTGTTCACAATGCAAATCCATGAGACAATTTCTTTGATATCCTTCCTATTAGCAATAAAAATTATTTACTTACCAAGTTACTAGCTAAAACATGATCATGGCAAACTTTCTAAAAAGAAGTGCGACAAGACAGGAGATACAAGCAATCTCTTTTAAACATCACTGCATAGAATAACTTCCTGATTCAACTTGCATTGTTACTATAGCTGTGTGTGCACTGTTTTCCTGTGTAAGAAGGATAATAGCCAGTGTTTTGGGTGTTGCCTTTAAATAAAGTGGTTTAGATAATGTGCCTCAGATTGTCTGTAGCTGGTCCGATCAATGGCTGCTCTGTTTGTTGCCCCATCTAACTTATTTTTAGCAATGTCCTCATGTTTCCAGATCTCTGCAATTAATTTAGAGACTGCACCGTAACCAATAAAAATGATGGACAAAACTAAAAACACGAGACCCAAATGGTACAAACCAGGAATAACCTTTGAATTCTTTTTAACTCACGATCTTGTCCTGATGTCAGTGTTGTGTCATTGTTTGTTTTTCTCTCTTTTGGTCTCCAGCTGTTTGTGAAAATGGCTGTCTTAATGGAGGAAGGTGTGTTGCTCCCAACAGATGTGTGTGTACCTACGGCTTCACCGGGGCTCAGTGTGAGAGAGGTAAAGAGTGCCACACTTGCAGTATTTCTCTCAGTCATCTGACATCACATTGTCTCTGTGCTCTACATTCACTACTCACTGCTGCTGGAGTGTATTTTCAAAGCCACATGTGCTGCTTTTCTGAAAACGTGACTCTATGCTGAATGGCGGTTGTTTTTTGTGACTGAAGACAATTCCTGCTTCGTCATGCCACCGGCTCCAGGAATGTGGTTTGTTGTGGAACATTTGCATGTCAAGCTTGAGCTCAGAAGTGACCATTATTTTCCACATCTGCTCTCAAACGACGCTCTGGGGAATGTTATGTCTTTCTAAATGTGCGGTGTTTGTTAACTGAAGACCTCCCAACCTCCTGTGGTTGCTCTCTCGCACATGTGAGCAAAGGCTCCAAAGTATACAAGCACACGCAAACAGAGAGCGGCCTGCGCTGTGTTTGGTGCGTGTGTCTGTGTTTGGTGTATGTGTTGGGGGTCTGTGAAGGTGATGACCTGCAGAGGTCAAAGTGGTGACCTTTTAAAGCTAATATTTGGATTGGCAGCAGAGCTCCTAATTAGTAACGTCCCTTTTAACGAGAACATGCTTCAGAGGCCTGTCAGTCAGGTCTGGATGACAGTTCGTCCTTTAGTTTACTTTAGTGTTTTCTTCAACCCTGCAACTAATAAGACACTATCTGGTTGCCTGTTGAGTCAGTGCCTGGTCTTATCTACTGAAGCACACTGCAACATGTTGTGGCTCTGGTTTCCACTCTTTCCTGTAGAAGCTTGGCCAAAGGGTTTGTGGGACTGTTGAGGAATTCAAATCAGCACGCAGTATTTCTAGATGTTCATATTTTTCAGGGAACACGAGTAATCTCAGCAATGCTCTGCTGTTGTGTCTTGCGTTCTGGTTTCTGATGAAAAGTAAATGTTTAGGCAAAGGATTTGACCATATCTGGCTTTAAAACTTAGTTTTGCCATGTTAGGTGACAAGCATGCATACTGACCACTCACTTTCTGCTGCTTTATGAATGGTTGTGTCATGTCTGCTGTAGTGATAGTGTCTCTCTATGAGTGAAACAGGCAGACTTTTTGTTTTGTGTGTGTGTGTGTGTGTGTGTTTGTATACTTGGAACAGCTGCTTGGAGACCAACTTCCATCTTCTGTTATTAATGTTAACACAGTTCATTGTCCTGAATTGAGGTGTGTTATTGTGTGTTCATGTTTCCATGGGATCTGAGATTTAGATACGCCTGATCTGGTCAGTGCAGGGCATTATTATAATTTTAAAGTGCTGAATATACAGTATATATATCAGCTGGATGTCCTTCCTGGGTGTCTTAGCAATTTCAAAATATAAAATAAACATAAACAGCCATATTGAGCTGTTCTGCTAAAGTTTATGTACACAGTGCTTTCATCAGCTTTTTGCATCCTTAAAACTAGAAATAACTAAGTCTAAAAATAGTTAAACAAAATTGCCTTACAAGGAACCTAAACTGAAGCCTTCAGGGTGAAAGTCCTTGTTTGGCCCATATTCATCCGCCACTCTCTATCATGGTCTTTGTCACTCTTTATACTATGTCACCTGACTTTCTGGCAAGTCCTGAATTTTTTTCTTGTCAGTATACGACTTTTTAATTATTTACGTATTATTCTGACTTTTATGCAAAAAATAACTTTAATTGTTTACAATTACAACTTTTTCCTTGAATTACTATTACTTTATTTTCATTATTTTAGTCATTTAGTTAATTTATTTAGCAAAAATTCCAAATGCACACTGATCCTAACTTTTAAAAAGCGAGGATGTGCTACTTTTTCTGTTGTGAATATCTTTGGGCTGTGGACTGTTAGTTAATCAAATAGTTTGTCAACTATTTAAGTAATCATCAACTGATTTGATAATAAATTGATTGTTTTAAATACTTTTTTGTTAGAGACAAAAAAAAAGAAGTCAAAGTTCCCTGATTCCAGCTTCAAGGCAATGCAGTTGAGAACAGCATCTTGTGCGGATGGACATGTTTCACCATTTTCTGACATAAGACAAAGTAACTAATTGTTTAATTTAGAAAATAATCAACAGATTAATTGGCAATGAAAATAATCAATATTTGTGGCAATACTGGGTAGATGAACAAAAGCTGTTTGAAGATGTATTCTTGGGACCTGTTATGAGCATTATTCATCATTGTACCGACCAAATAGTATTTTACTGACTTGTTAATCATTACAGTTATCAACAGATTGATCAATAATGAAAACAATCTGTATTTGCAGTCCTTTAAATGTATCAGTTATTTAGCCCTTCATCTGGCGTTCAGAAGTAGAGAAAGTAGGCCAACGGATACAGTGGCGTTTTGGGTTAAGTTACTTTCAGTGGAATTTCCTTGGCTTCTATCCATCACCTCCCAAGGGAAAGCCATTGTGCTCTCACACCAACACAAGCACATGCATAAAGTACATGTGTACACACATCCAAGCACACATGCACAACCCTGCACTGTTAATGCAATTTACAGAACCTTGTCCCATTATGGCTTGATCTTATCACATTAGCAAGAACACGAGGTTTTTCACAAACACGTGATCTGACCAGAGGAGAAATAACTGCACTCAGGACTCAGAAGATTTCTTGGATGTGGAAAGATCCTGTTGCAATCAGGGCTCAACATGAACACATCCCTGCTGCAGGGCTGTGTGATTCTGAGCTGCCAAGGTGACTGGTGATCTGCTGACCAGTGGTCCCACCACCAGGCACAGATGGCCGCAGTGAAAATGCAGCCTGGTACGTCAGTGCGTCCTTTGTTGGCTATAAATGTGATTTAGCCTGGAATGTGGGATTGATGCGATCCAGCCACGCCGCTGCTGATCGCTTTTTGCTCCTGCTGCAGAGTCGTTTAGCTACGGAGCAATAAAGTTGAGCTTTCGGTGTGACGCCATAGAGTTCACTTGGGACGGTGGTGAAAGACTGGCCTGAAAAGGCAACACGTGAGTTACACAGTCAGTAAGTCAGCAGCCAGAGCACAAGAGGGAAGTCGGTCAGTCAGCTGAGGCGCTCTCTTGTCTCTTAATGCCTCGCTGACTTTCCCCTATCAGGCTCTGTTCAAGCCCAATGCAAACCCCAGTGGATAGATAACCAAGTGTGTATGTGTTTGAGTGCGTGCTCTACTTGTTAGTCCTGGGAGGATGGAGAAATCTGCTGACAGGCCAGTAGGGAAGGCCCCACCCAGATATAAGACCCAATAACACATGCAAAGAAACACACACAAACATATGCACACGCGAATACATGCGCACAAATTACGCCGATGTTAAGGCATGCAAGGATTCTGTGAGCCCCATCTGAAAGGAGGGTAGATTGGGGATGGGTGGATCTGGAAAGGTGGACAGATTTTTGTGTGTGTACAAACATTTTGGAGTTAATCCAGGAAACTCTTTTGACCCACTTCCCGGCGGGCTTCCCTCCTGTTCACACCGAGGCAGTTGTTGTGCATAAACTCACCGGTCATTGAGGAAGCCAACATTTCTATTGTGTTCCTAAAGTTACTGAACCTCTCCACAGACGTGCAATTGCCTGCTAATGAGTCAAAACAAACTCCCATATTAAGATGCGTGTTTACTGACAATGATATGCAGACATGATTGCAAAAGTAGGGCAGTAAAGCAAAAACAAGAGCAGCATTTTTTTTTTTAAGTTTTGGTCTGTTTTGAGATCATCTCTGGCTAGACTGCGGATGAGGGGCTGGGACATTGGCTGGGATTCTGTATGTGTGTGTATTTGAGTGCGTTTGTGTGTGAACACGTGCGATTGCTCCCAGATGTACAGGACATGGGTGGATCCCCCAGCTGTATGCAGTTCACAGAGAGACAGTAAGATGACATGAGATGAAATGACACCACTTTCACCCTACAGCTGTCCGCCTCTCCCTGTTTACCTCAGCTGACTGTTTAAGTGCTGCGCTTGTATTTGCTTTACTTCGTGCTCAGATCTTTGTGTTTTCAGTGTTTGCTCTCCTCCACTAACAGCTGTAATGAGCAGGTATTATGTCAGATGGATTATGTGTGGCAGCCCGACAGTAATAACACATAAACCTTAATCTGATGAAAAGAGAAACTTGAGGTCTTTGCACAGCCTGCTGTACTTAGCTTATATGGGCGCCATGTAAAAACTTTCCATAGCTCCTGTAATTGCTTTACCTATATACGGTCTATTCCTTTGTTGTTGTAGGTAAGGAAGATAATGTAGGCTTTCAGTAGATACAGAAGATACCTGGCAACTGGAAGGGTTTGTTGACTCAAAGCTGAACATTATTAAAAGCAGTGGTGCATCCCCTACTTAAGTAAAACTCAAAATATGTGAAAATGTTAAGACATAATAAAGTATTTAATTAAAGGTAAAATACCTACATTCAAAATGTTAAAGTAGAAGTGCAGAAGTCAAAGAAAGTACTACATTTATAATACAATGACTTTTGTTCCTTTAAGCGGCATCACCTTTCCTGTGCTGCTTTCAGACGCTTTTCACAAATACTTTAACCTTTGAACCTGAGAAAATTGGTGTGATTTCTTTAAAAAGCATGGTGAACAGGCAATGAGAAACTTGGTAGGAAGTGTTCTACAAACTGCGAGAAATTAATAGATTAAAAAAAATATTTTTTTAAAAAGCTCGGGTAAATGTCTAGGGAATAAGGAAAAAGCTAGAGAAACAACTATAATTATCATTATTACATATTTAAAATATGTTATAGAATTTTTATATATCTATGTTATAGATTTTTTCTTTCTTTCCTTTAATTGTTTTTTTAAACTTATTTTAAGGTAACTTTCTTGAACTTTTTACTAATTTCTCTTTAATTTCTGGGTCTTCTTTCTTTGCACATAACATTCCTCCCATATTTTTGAAAGAAATAAAGCCAATTTGCGCAGGTTTCAAAGGGTTCAAAGAATAGTTTGACACTGAAAAGAAAATGACAAGAATTATAGCACTCTCATAGTTGTCTGTTTAATATGAAGCCGCAGCCAAAAGACATGACACTACCCGATCTGTCCTGGAAAACCAGATTTGTTTAGGTCCTATTCCCTGACCAATGAGCTCCTCAGACCCCAACCATTGAGATCAATGTCTAACCCCAGGCATCTTTGCAAGTGCACAGAACAAATCAAGTTTTTGGTATTGATTGGAACCATGACAAGACAGTTGGCTTAGTTAAGCATAAGACTGGAAACAGGTTAACTCTGCCTTACTCCACCAGTAAAGTTCACCATTTTATTAGATTGTTACATCTAACAGACATGGCAGTGTATCAGTCTTATCAAACTCTTGGTAAGAAAGTGAGAATTGTGTTTTCGAAAATGTTGAACTCTGCAAATGATATAGATGGTGGAGTGTCTAATTAATCCCTACAGCAACTGATGATAATTTGTTCATTTGATAAGTACATGGGATTCCATTGTCTGAATTTGTGCAACCAAATCAAATCAAATCTTTTTTGTATTTCATCACGCATTTCATCACAGTATATAGCTGGTCCAGCTAGTGCTATGTCAAACTTTTAGCACTACTATATATTTTACATAGTTATGTTACAATGCATTAGTGTAGCTCTCGTTTAGCATGCAATTTTTTTTCAAAATAGTAAATAATTGTGTAGTACCTCTCAAAAAGGAACTCCCTAAAAATGAGGTAATTTACCTGGATGGGCGTGGTTTTTCAGGCAGTGCATGCTTCAGTTAGCTTCTTGATTGTCCAGTGGAGCTTATTTCTAAAGCTTGAAAATTTTGGCTAACTAGTCCATATACATAATGAGATCAGTTTATTTGATGCATGTCGAGTATGAGGGTAAGAATATACTACTAATGCTTTCCTATAATTTGTGTAATTGGTCTCACACATATGTACTTGATGTGTGAAACTGATAGTCTGCCTTGTAAGCCTGTTTGGGCATCTATTGATGCAAAATACTTCATTGATATCAGAATTCAGAGACTCTTTCATCTGAGTAATTTGTGTTGTAGGAGATAATTTAGTCTACAAATGTGAATATATTGTAGCACTATTTAGTTGTACATATTTTCCAGTATACCGCATTGGTGAAAAATTTGAGAATTTATGAGCAGTCAGGTAAAAGTCAATTAAAAATCTTCAGGAAAGTCTAGCTGTGGTTGCAACCATGCCAGCAGTACAATAATCACATATCTAAATGTATTTTTATTAAATGTTGATCTAAAAAAACAAATTATAATCACGTATATAAACAGTTAGGTGCAAAGTCTCCTAGATTTCATCTTGAGGGTTAAGGCAAAGATTAGGTTAACTCTTTGAAACCTGAGCAAATTGGTTTGATTTCCTTCAAAAATGAGGAGAAGGCAACAAGCAACTTAACAGGACATGGCCCAAAAATTAGCAAAGAAATATTAAAAAAAAAAGTGACCACAAAATAACCTGAAAATAAGCACAAAAACTAAGAAAATGACTTTAAAAAGTGCTGAAAAAACAAAAGTATTTCCTTTGTAGATTTAAACATATATTTCTTTCTGTAACTATTTTTTTCTGTAACAATTATAATACATATTATATATATATATATATATATATATATATATATATATATATATATATATATATATATATATATATATATATATATATATATATATATATATATATATATATATATATAATTTTTGTAATTATAAAATAAGTTTAGTAGAAGTGGTAATAATATGTTTACTGGACATTGTCTGTATGTTTTGTATAATTTTTCCATCATCCTCCCCTCATTTTTAAAACTATTTTTTTGGTAATATTTTGTCACTGTTTACTAATTTCTTGCAATTTATGGGACATTTTTGCCAAGTTGCTCATTTTCTTTTCCCCCCATGTTTTTGAAAGAAATGAAACCAGTTTGCTCAGAGTCCAAAAGGCGTCTGAATGCAGCACAAAAAAAAAAGATGTCTGTCTGGGTTTCAAATGGTTAATAAACAGTGGTTTTGCTAGTTTATCCAAAAAGTGCCAAGACAACCCAATGTGAGCTGAAGAGACCATGCAACAGCCACACAACCCTCTGTGTGACGCAGGATGTAAAGCACCATCCCCGGCAGTTTTTGAGGAGTCTCCTTTCATACTAAATTTGTGGATTTCAAAGTACAACATTTCCCTCTAAAACATGTCATAGTTAAGGGGTACCCAAAATGGAAATACTCCTGTAAAGTACATGTACCTTTATTCTGTACTTGAGTAAATGTACTTAGTTACTTTTCATCGCTGGGTGGACATATAAGTAGACTGAGAATCAAAAGCATTTGTTCTTCAGTAGAGTCTGAGCAGGAGGGAGTGAGAAAAAGAAGGAGAGATGACCCAGTTCTGTTTCACACAGCGCTGGTGCCAGAGGCAGAGAGACCGTGGAGGCTGTGGTGCACGTGACGGGGTCTGGGCTGGGCCCTGGTCCACACGGGAAACGCACAATGTCTCGTTTGTTTTAAACGACTGCGCTGTTGGAACTGGTCTCCCTCTTTCCTCTCGCTGTCTGTTGTCTGCCGTGAAATGTGGAAATGATTTTTGCTTTTGGATCTTGGCCAGATTCTTTTGGGAGGGATGAGCTTTCCCCTCTCTCTTTCTCTACGTCCCTATCTCTGTTTCTCCATCTTCCAATCCTTCACCTGATAAGATTTGGCGATTTTGTGAAATCCTCAGGGAGTTTGTAAGGAGTGGTGTTTGGAGAGAGGATGAAGTGAGGGGATACATGCATGCAAGCAGCGGGATCAAGGGAATGAGGATTAGACCAGTTTGAAGGGGAGGAAAGGTGAAGAATCTCCACAGAGGGACTTTTTTTCACACTCTTGGGGTCATATTTATTATAAGCAATTTAGTTTTAATTCTAGGTTGCTGTAGCTGGTGTGGAAATCACCTACTGCGTTCCATAGACACGCCCTGTCAGTCAGCCTCTGCCGGCCTTGGGGATGATGACCTATCCCCTAGATTTTGTATTTCTAGAAAAATGATAAAAAGCAGCACAGTACATGGTAAATGTGTCATAATGCTTTAAAAACACAATACAGGTAACCGAAGAACCGATGATCATATAACGTGCACCAGACTGATTTTTCATCGTCTATGTGTCTTTGCTTATTCTAGCTTGTGTCTGTTACTCTCCACAGCCGCCCACACAACTTTAAAAGGTTTTCCAGACCCTTTCCCTATCTCTGCTTTTCTCTATCACGCGCACACACATGCATGTACAATGCACCTGAGAGCCAGACTGATTAAAATGCCAGGAACAGACAATGCATTCTTTATGGAGTGTGTTACTGTCCGCTCGGCAGCACTTTCATCACACATAATGTAAGTGAGTTGTAGATGTCATGCAAGATTGCCTTCAGTTTGAGCGTTTCTGTTCGCCAGACAGTTATTCACTTACAGACTCAAGCTCAGATTTGGGTTTTTTGTTTTTGGGATTGGCTTCAGCTTGCTGTATCACGGTTTAGGATTTAAATGTTTTGCAAATGAACCATTTTGCATTTTGAAAATATGAGACTTCCACTGAAATAAGTTTTTATGTGTTTAACTGGCTATTAAACTTTGCTGCTTTGCACTGTGTTTATAGTGGAGATGAAGAGACAAAGTTAAGTTTCTGCAACAACTAACTCCTGCTTTTCCTCTGCAGATTACCGCACTGGGCCATGCTTCGCCTCGGTGCATAACCAGATGTGTCAAGGCCAGCTCACAGGCATTGTATGCACAAAGACTTTGTGCTGCGCCACAGTGGGACGGGCCTGGGGTCACCCCTGTGAGATGTGCCCAGCCCAGCCTCACCCCTGCCGAAGAGGGTTCATACCAAACCACCGCACTGGGGCGTGCCAAGGTAAAGTCTGTTCCTCAGCGTCTCTGTCTCTTTTTCTATTTCTCTGTTTTTTTTTCTGTCTTTTTGTCACCCTCCCTCCCCTCTCCTTCTTCAAGTAGTGTGCAGCATCTGTCCTCTCTGCCCGTTATTTTTTTTAAATATCTGATTTATTTGGGAAACTTTTAACTCCAAAAACAACATCAGCAGTACAACCTTAAGACGATAATTATAATAGCATGGGAAAAACAGGACTCAGCCAGGAAGTGCAGGATGTTGGTGCAGTACAGGGGGTCACTCAGCCAATAGGAACAGCATCCAGCTGGAGGGACCTTACATGTTCAAAGAAGGGTAACCAAATTTTAGAAAATTTGAGATCTCCAAAGGGTGTGTGACAGTGGACATGTTTCATAACTGACTGCCATACATTTGTCTCAATCTCTATATTTGTATCCTTGGAACAAGTAGTGTGTAGATTATCAGAGGCCAAAGGTTGACACGTGAAGAGAAAGTTTGGAATGGTACCCTTGAGGCAAGGATTATTATTAAAAATGGTGTCAACCCAGGTGAAAAGAAGAATAGCAGGGAAATGATTATGAATAAAGTCTTGGATTTGTAAGTACCTGAAGAAGTGGGTTCTAGGTAAATTCTCTCTGCCCGTTTTAACTCCCTCCTTGTCTGCCTTCACCCCTCTGTCGTCCCCTCATCTCTACCCATCATCCCCTCTCCAGAGGATTAGTTCTAATTGGGTTAAATTGGGGTGGCTGGCAGTGCCTCCCCCATGTGTATGGAATGCCCGCAGACACACGCTGCGGCGGGACTGTCAGAGTCAGTAACACGGGTCAGTGGCGGTGCCACGTGGGAGAGCTCATTTCTGGTAAGACGGCCCTCTGCCTGTCTGCTCCAGACCCAACAACATCAGAACCTCTGCAGGGGAGGCGGACCTGAGCCAGGACCCAGAGGAACACGGAGTGCTCGGAGACTGCATCAGGTCACAGCCTCCTGGAGGTTTTCAGCCTGAGACCTACATTTTAATCTGTCAAATTCATTAAATGAATTTAGTTTGATAGCCAGTGTTAACTCACAAAGTCACAGAAGTTTTTTTCCCAGAAGTTGTTGGATGGATAGATTGATGGAGAAAGCAAGTCCCCACATCAACTCTCTAATGACGCCACGGTGTCTCTCCCCTGCAAACAAATCTTCATATACATTAGTCTTTGTGATCACAACTTTAACCTTCTGTCTGACTGTCTGTATTTCAATCTCTTCTCTGGTCTACTTGGCTGCAATTTTTGTTCCTTCTGCAGGAGACATTCCTCTCCCTCTTTCTCTTTTCCCTTGTCACTCTGTTGATCGCAGGAAAGTCAGAGCCAGACTGTTAAAACAGACCCAGTTTCAATCCATGCATATTCAGGCGTATGCAGATGTGTCTTAATGTTAGTCTGTGTATGTGTGTGTGTGTGTGTGTGTGTGTGTGTGACCACCTTGCCCCGGTACTGAGTTTATTTTACTATTTCTGTGTCATTTTTCCTGTTTTGTACATTAAAGGAATCTGTATTCCCATTCGCATGTGTTCATGTGTGTGTTTGGGTGTGTATTAATTGTATGCTTTGTATGTACAGATGTGGATGAGTGCCAGGCCATCCCTGGCATCTGCCAAGGAGGAAACTGCATCAACACTGTGGGATCCTTTGAATGTAAATGCCCCGCTGGGCACAAGTTCAATGAGATTTCACAGAAATGCGAAGGTAAGAATCAAGCTTGCAGGCATCACTTAAAAACTGTGAAATGTCTGGCTTTTAGTGTTAACTTGAATGACAGAGTAGGCTAAAAGAAATTATTTTTAAAGTGCCTAATTATCAATGTGAAAGTAGAGTTAAAAGCCACATCCTCCTAGTTGTGGTTAACTTCACCTCAGGCTTGGTATTATGATTATTACTTTGTGGGGAAAGACCACACATAAGCCACTTTGCCCGTCCCTTGAAATACATTTAATTAAACCAAAGCAACACTCAGATTTCTCAGTAATCCAGTGTAACACTTAGTTGTGAATCTTAAAGGGGACCCCCCCCCCCTTTCTAAAGAGAGACTGTAGCTTTTGAAAAAGAAATAACACTTTTTTCCTCTTATAAATGAAAAGTTGAATACATGAGCAATACGACGCAACATTGCATGTTTCAACACACTCAGGGGGTTTTGTTGCTACAATCTTACTTGGTCTTGTATGACCAGTAGGCTAGCTTATAGTGGCTATATATTTTCATTTGCTTATTCGGGGCTGGGTCATGGAGACAAGAGGCTAAGCAAGGTTCTCTAGATGTCCCTCTTCCCAGCAACATTTTCCAGTTCCTTGTGGAGGATCCCAAGGTGTTTCAAGGCTTTATGAGATATATAATACCTTGGTCTTCCCCGGCATCTTGTACCTGTTGGACATGCCAGAAAACCTCTCACAGGTGGCGCCCAGAAGGCATCCTAATCAGGCACCCAAACGGCCTCAGCTGAGCCTTTTCGACGTGAAGGAGCAGCGATTCTACTGTGAGCTCCCCTCATATGTCTTAGCTTCTTGACCGATCTCTAAGGCTGAATCCAGCCACTCCATGAAGGAAACTTGTTTCGACCGCTTGTATCCGCCATCTCATTCTTTCGGTCATGACCCAAAGCTCTTGACCATAGTTGAGGGTCGCAACGCAGATGGGCTGGTATATCAATAGCTTTGCCTTTCGTCTCAGCTCCCTCTTCACCACAACGAACCAGCACACCTGCATCACCTAACCGTCTGTCTGTTTCGCAATCCATTTTACCCCTCACTTGTGAACAAGACCCAGAGATACTTGAACTCCTTTGCTTTGGGCAGTAACTCTATCCCGACCCAGAGGGGGCAATTCACCGATTTCTGGCAGCGAACGATGGCCTCAGATGACAACGTCACACTCGGCTGAAAACTTCCCCGGTGCATGCTGGATCTCACGGTGTGATGAAGCCAACAGAATCACATTATCTGCAAAGAGCAGAGATGCAGTTCCGAGGCCCCCAAAATGTTTGTTAATTTCTCCACTTGCGCTGCTGTTGCATTAGTTTACAGGGTTCCTGTGTCGTGAAATGCCTGGAAAAGTTATGAAATTAGAAAAGTTTTTTTCCAGGCCTGGAAATGTTTTGGAATTAGCAGTAAGTTTTGGAAAAGTTTTTGAATATTCCATGTTTGGGTATTGTTCATAATATGTTCATAAAAATCCCCAAACATGCTTTCTCACAAATGCCTAGGAAGTACGTGTTTGAGGTTCTTCCCCTTTTAAAATACTTAAATAAAGTCATGGAGATGGGGTAAAATATTATGAAAAAGTTATGGAAAAATTTTGAAAATGTATTGGTAAAAATTTGTGGGATCCCTGAGCATTTTTGCTAAATATTAACTAATAGCCACAGTTGTTGCTGTTAAGCAATATTTTAAAGAGTGGTATCCAGGATTTAGTAGCATCTAGCATTAAGGTTGCAGATTGCAACCAACTGAATAACTCTTCCCTTTCCAAGCATTTCAGCAAACCTGCGGTGGCCTTCAAGTGGTGAACTTGCATTTCCTAGGATAGTGAAGGCATGACCCACCCTACTCTGACTTACTCTGCTTTTGATTGGCTTACCCTGACACTCTTCCCAGTCTTACATCTCTTGCCTAAAACCAACTAATCCAAACAGCAAAGTCAACAAATGCTAGCCAATTGAAGGGAGAGTAGGGCAGGTTATGCCCTTGCATTCCTAGGAAATGCAAGTTCTAGGAAACCCAAATTCACCTTCAAGTAAAATGCTAAAGACCATCTCTAGAGCAAGTGTTTGGTTTGTCAGTTCTGGCCTTCCTTAGAATAATGGAGGTGCAAGATGGTGGACTCTGTGGAAAAGAACCTGTTCCCTATGTAGATATAGATGTCTTGTTCTAAGGTAACAAAAACAAAATGATATTTAGGTGAAAATATCTTATGAAAACATAATTAAGAATATTATATGCAATTTCTGCCAATATATCCCTCTCAATCATTTACACAGCTTCTTTAAATAGTCTTTAAAACAGCTTTACAGCCAATTCTGTCAATGCACATCATGAACCAACAGACTGTCACTAAAGATTATGTCTACATGCTGTTTTGGAAAAACTGTTTTTCTCTCAGCTGTGAATCCTAATTTTCAGTTTTTGTCTGGCTTACAGAATTGTTAGATCACAGTCTTTTCATACTTAATGTTGGTGGCCACTAAGAGACACACAATATTTTTTAATGTTTCTGGCTCTGAATAATTGTAAATAAAATCCTTTGCTTTGCTTCAGTTCTGTTCTTCCACACATAAAGACCCACAGTCAGCCTGTGAAAAATATTGGCTCATTAAGACATGAATATGACAATTTCCAGACCAAGTTAAACTCCAGTGAAACAGACTGAGCTGGTTTTTGTGGCACTTATTTGCAGAGTAAAATATGTGCTATTTTATGCCCAGAAATAATTGCCGGAAAACTTCTGGACTGTGTAACAGACATTTCAAACGGGTGTAAGTTACAGCGCATTTCTTAACATACTTTGTGCAGTGGTGCTAACAGAGGAGCAGCCCCTGGATTTAATATCCTGTGACAATGCCTTATTTCCATTGTCATTGCCAACATGTGCTCCAGGCGTATGAAGACATTCACATTTAAAGTTGGTTTTCAGTTTAATCTCTTTCATCGACGGTTATGATTACTGTGAACTTTTTAGCAAACAGGAAGCAATCTAAAATGTTTTGAGACATACTTGTTTTTTTCCTCTCCTCTCCTCTCCTCTCCTTTTCTCTTCGTAGATCTGGACGAGTGTGCAAACATTCCAGGTCTCTGCGGTGTAGGTGAATGCTCTAACACTGTTGGCAGCTACATCTGCAAATGTCCCCAGGGATATTACACTTCCTTGGACGGATCCAGGTGTATAGGTGAGACATCTGTCACATTGTCTATCACGACTCTCCAAAGCATAATCAACTGCATTGTATTTGCTTTAGTTCATTGTTATTGGGATAGATGAAACATGAGACAAAGCAGTCGAGCAAAAAAAAAAAGGTGCCGCCTCTTTCTCTTTCCTTTTTCCACCCCATTTTGGTTCTTCTCCCTTCATGCCTGGCACTAAGCGCAGAAAGTACTGAAATCTGTCCAAAGTTCCAGCTGGTAGAATGTAGGTCAGTAGTCACTTGCTTGTTTTTAGTTCCACAACAATACTATAATAGCTATATTCTCTTTAAACTGAGGAGTGGACGTGATGAGAGAAACAGAGGTGTGGACTCATGTCACATGACTTGGACTTGAGTCACAAATTTGATGGCTTTAGTTTTGACAAAATAGAAAAAGACTTGCTACTCAACTTGGACTTCAACACCAGTGACTCATGACTTCACTTGAACCTCTTGACTTGAAAATACTTGATACTTTACACCAAGCCCAAAGATTAAAACATATGTCATTTGAAAATTGTGCCACGAATCAATTTATTTCCCTGGATGTAGCATAGATCTTTAGACACCTCATATGTAAGCTAGACAGGAATTTCCACTGCTCATTACGGCGCACAAATGTACTGTCTCTACTTGAGCCTCAAGAGCCCTTCTGGTGCTGGTAGATGCATAGAAACCTCCCAGCAGGGCGTTCTATGTGAGTTACATTTTTTTTTGCAAACACTTTGCAGAAGGAATGCCCTTTTTATTTTATTACTTGAGCACCTGTCCTTGAAAACGTCTGTGCCTGGCACTGTTAATGCTATTTATTCACAGAAAGTCCTGAAATCCATTTTATTTGTACCAATCTGACAACATCCAATGAAGTTGCAGCAACAGTGAAGATCTAACATTACTGAGTGCCAATTGGAAAAAGTTCTAGCAAAGATAACAAAAACTGCACGGTGATCAACAAAAAAACAAATTGCGGGTTAAAAAAGTGGTGCAAAACCTTCCAACTTTGTTTGCATTTAAAGTTGCACAAAAAGATAGAAGTTTGAGGCCAAGAGGTAACCTTCAAGGCTGAGAAAAGAAGCCAATGCAGAAGTGCCAAAAACTGCAGTTCCTTGAATGCCCACTTGCGGCCGGCACCAAAAGAGTCTCAATTCCCACAGATGTCCATATTGAAATGCCCAATTTTATAGCAGAAACAAATATGTTTACATGTTTATAGCTAATTTCCACATCCATTAAACTGTACGGGAGGTGAATTGTTTTTTAATAATGCAAAACTGTGCAGTCACACACACACACACATACACATAGTCATCAGATTCATCAGAGAAGCCTGCAAAGCTCACAAGTTCAGCTCGGTTTGACCCAAAACAGACCAAGGAGGAATTTGGATCAGAATAGTCCATTAGATGCAGCGGCACGTACTCCCATGTGCATGTATACACACATGCATTCACACACAATCATATGCAAACACATGCTCAGGTTACCCCCCTCAGGAGAGGATGTTTGAGAGGAAGGAATGTCTGAGCCTTTTGGTCCAGAAAACTATTGCGCCAAACATTTTAGTCTGTTTCCTATGCAGCAACTCTCGAGCATCATCATCTACTCCGACCCCTGAAGGGCCCGAGTGTTTTTCCTCCAACCAACTCTATGCTTGCCTGACATTCTGTCGAACTTAACCAAGCAGTCACTAGTGCAGCCTGTCAGTTTCTCCATGTGAATACTCTGGATGGGCTTGGTGTGAAACAAGACATGATATATTTATGTTAATGGGGAACCTGAGTGTTAGTCATGCTGGTGCTCAGTGCCAGAAACCGCAGGATGTAGGAAAGGTTCTCATAAATAGGAAGTGATGACTATTGGCTCTCATCGTCCAAATGATGGAAAATCTGAAGCAACTTCTTTTTGATTGTTCTCCTGCCAATTTGCTCAACATGCAGACAACACATGCCATATTCCATACAGCACGGCTAGTTTAACTTCAAGCTGCGCTATTTCCCACAGATGCTCGTGGTGGGTACTGCTATGCTAGCCTAATCAACGGGCGCTGCGCCAACCAAAACTCACAGCTGTTGACCAAAATCCAGTGCTGCTGTGATAGCGGACGCTGCTGGTCCGATGGCTCCACCCCTGAAATGTGCCCCATACGTGGAACAGGTGGGTCTCATCATCACACGGTGTTGAATTTCTTGTTCTCATCCTTGTGTCTCCGTGTCTCAACACAGAACTGACCTCCTGTTGTTTTTCTCATGTGCTATTTTAGAAGAGTACCAGAAACTGTGCATCCAGATCCCTGATGGCAACGGTGGAGGGGTGGTTCCGGGTCGTGTCCCAGTGGGTCCCGACCTACCTGGCATCTACCCAATTCCATATCCTGGTCCTGGGCAAGTTCCTGGACATATTCCCATCCAGGTTCCAGGCCCTGTCCCTGGTCAGGTTCCTGGACATATTCCAGGCCAGGGCCCAGGACATATCCCAGGATTTCCGCCTCCTCAGCCAGGTATGCTTCTGCTTTCTGCTTGTGCTTGAGTCAGGTTCGTGGCGTGTCTTCAAGGTTGATGTGTGCCGTAATAGTTTACAACTCATACTTTCTGGTCTGACTCAATGAATGCGCAATGCTCCACATCCCACTGGTCTCATGTTGCTATGTTCAAAATCCCGGTTTTGAGCAACACAAACTCTCCAGCTACACGTCAGTGTTGGAAAACTCTGACTAAGATTTGAATTGGGCACTGATGTAGGGCTCCTTGTGTCATCAGGGTTGGTTGGTGTAAAGTTTACCCAGAGTTTGTGTGCAGAAAATGTCCTATCTAAAAGAAAACATTCTTGCATGTTTGCAGACCAGAGCCTGTCAAGAGTTTAATTAGGCAAAATCTTCCACAATAACATTTCTTCTGGAACTATTTTGCAAGCGAGCTTGGCAGAGTTTAGGCTTCTGTTAAGAAAGTTAAACAACTCAGAGCATTTTTTTTGCTTTAATTAGAATAAAAGTGTGTCCTGCCAGATCTTACATGGTGTCTGCTGGTCCTTAAAAAGTCTTAAAATGTCTTAAAAATCAATTTGATCAAATTTTGGTCTCAAAAGTCATTTAAAAGCCTTAAATTGGAATTAACATTTTATCTAATTCAATTTAACCATCTTTTAATTTCTTTTTGTCAGAACGAGTCAAACACTTTAGAGTGACAATGCATTTTTCTGACGTGGCAAATCTTTTAACCCAGTTCTGAACCCAGTGCTGTCTACCTCTGCCTCTGCACAGGATTACATATATACTATTCACCTTTATACTCACCTGCAGTGCTTCAAAGAAATACTATTTGTCCAAAAAGCATTACATTTTATGTCTAATACCTGAAGACATCCAATGCCAAGACTTGCCAATGCAAGACTATGCGTAATGAAATAACATGTTTACTTTTACACGCAGATGTTATGTTTCCTATAATACTTTGTTAGGTCGTACACCATACACATTTCTGTTGACCAAATGTTTTTTTCATCACAGAATTTTATGATCCTTAGATTATATATTTTTGTGAATGCTCCTGTCAGGTCCCCCTATTATCCAAACCCAGAACATCACCAACATGTGCCAGGCCTATCGCAATCTCTGTCTGAATGGCAGGTGTATTCCAATGCCAGGCATTGGATATCGCTGTGAGTGCAACATGGGTTTCAGGTTGGACGGAAGAGGAGAGTGCATTGGTAAGTTCCTGACAGTTTATCCAGCATTTAACTCGGTTTACATGAAGGTGATGTTGGTTTATGAGCTTTATTTTAAATCTGCAGATGATGATGAATGTGAGAGAAGCCCATGTGCACACGGAGAATGTGTGAACACCCCTGGGTCGTACATCTGTCAGTGTCCTGTTGGATTCCAGACGACTTCAACCAGGACAGAGTGCCGAGGTTACACACACACACACACACACACACACACACACACACAGACACACACACACACACACACACACACACACGCTCAAGCAGACACAAACATTTGTACACACACTAAAAGAAGATGTATGTGTTTACTGTGGTATCTGTTTGTTTCTGCCAGATCTGGATGAGTGCGTGGCCAACGGTCGTATCTGCAACAACGGCCGCTGTGTGAACACGGAGGGCAGCTTCCACTGTGTCTGCAATGCTGGATTTGAGATTACAGCAGATGGCAAAAACTGTCAAGGTCTGTCAAGTTTTGACATCTGCATTTATGGAGTAGAGACATTTTAAAGGGCAGCTTTCTGTCATAACCACAGTATGTGTAGTGTTTATGTTTAATGGACTGTGGATCTGTTGGAGGGGGTGATTTAATACCAGTGCCTGTTGGAGGCATGTGCCGTAATAGTTGGGATTTTAAATGATCATGCTGGTGGTTTTAGTGTGTTTCAACCCATTAACTACAACATATGTACATTTTATATTATTACCAACCTTTTTCCAAAAGACTCTATATTAATAATATTTACTTCTTGCCTTGCAGGCATCCATTTGTTTCCGTTCATTTTAGTTTACTATGAAGTCTTGGAAACTTGCTTTAGATAGATAGTCTATCACAGGAAACGTTTTGTTGCCATTACGGGGCCAGTATACTCCATCAGAACTGCTACGGATGGTTGAATAGCTTTGGAACCCTCCTTATAAATACCTTCCAGGACAGACTGTCTGAAAATGCGCACCGTTATCCCCATTTTTCAAGGATATCAAGTCTCCCCCTGTCTATGATGACTGGCTTTTCCAATGAAGCCTTTCAGAACAGCTAACACTAGTCAAATCTCTTGTCAAATTATATTATTGATACATGGGAATTAAATTTTAGACACGGGGTGTGTTGAAAATTCCTGTCTGTTCTGTTCAAGTATGCTCAAAGATCCAAAATAAAAAAACTGGCTGCTCAAAAAAACAATTTTTCCAAAAAATTCCCGATTCTCATGTTTAATTTTTTGGGGTTTTTCTTTTGTACTCTGCGCTTGATTTTCTGACAGCATACATACAAGGGTTTTGAATACGGTCTTTTCTTGCCCCTGCAGTTTGATTTACGCAAGCAAGTTCTATGACACTCTTATTGTCAAGATAGAATTAAGTAAACATACAAAGTATATGAAATTTAGTGGACTAAACCATGTCTTTGCCTCTAACTTCTGTATCTTTCTCACGTGTCTAATTGTTGATCCACAGATCAGGATGAGTGTCTGATCAGGAACATGTGCCTCAATGGGCTGTGTATCAATGAAGATGGCAGCTTCAAATGCATCTGTAAACCTGGATTCCTGCTTGACACCAGTGGACGCATGTGTGTAGGTGTGTTTGTCAGAAAACCCACAGATTATTACAATCACATCACTACATTAAAATTAACAGGCTACATCACCTGAAGATACTTGGGAGTCAGTTTTTCTTTTGACCTAGCTTGGAAGGTGGCTACCTCTCTGGCATGTTAGTGGTTCTATTATGTGAGTCTTAGCAAACAAGCCAAAAATCCCCATAAAAGCCTTGGAAAAATCCCCCAGCCTTCCTGGCAGGCCAGCTGGACATGCAGATAGTTGGGACCCGCCTGTTTTGAGATTCTTGCAGTCAGCCTTCCCTAAACCTGTTCAATGCAAAGAGAAAAGAGATTTGGCCTTCTCTTAAAATTGACAAAACATGCCACAGTAAGCACTGGTTTCCATAGGATGGAGGTTCTCAACCTTTTTTGTGTCAAGGACCCCTAAATTCATAAACATTAGGTGACAGACCCCCATTGGATAAGATTTTGCTTCAGGGACCTCCATTTGAAAATAAAATAAATAAATAAATAAATAAAAGCGGAGGAAGTGAAACCTATGATCAGAATAGTCACTCTTGTGACTTTTACTAACTTTCGGCTCACTTCTATAGTGATTTTTTTTTTCTGAGGGGGCTCTAGAACTACCTCAAAGACACCTGGTTGAGAACCACCGGATTAGAGACAAACTTGAGTGACATAACAATTGATCAACCACTTTGTCATATATGGCATTATCATATGCTGTTTGAAATCTTAGATGAAAGACAGAGTTTAACCTACAAAACCTGAGCAAATTTGCTTTATTTCTTTAAAAAACATGGGAAGAAGTTACAAGTTATGAGTTTCAAGCAAATTTCATGAAGTTTTGCAACAGAAAAAGAAAAACAATGTAAATATATAGATAGAATATTTAACAACTACAATAATAATAATTAATATAGTTTTTCTACGCATTTATCCCTAATTACTATTATTGACTTTTAAACATTGCCCTCTCGCATCTGAACACAGCACAATGTCTTTCAAAGGGTAACATATCCACATACAACAATTCATATGATATCTAATGAATTAGCTCCCCACCAGTGACGTTATATATCTGAGCTAAACTTACCGTACTTAATGTAAAGCTAAGCAGGTTAGGTAAAGGCAACTGAAGTTACTTTGGGTAGGTTAAGGAAAAGATTCATGGTTGGCCATCTTTGGGTTTGGGCAAGTTAAGTGATGTAGGTTAGGTATAGAACAAGAAACATGGTGATGACGTACTTAAAAATGCCTCAAAGTTTACTTGGTTTCACATAGTTACAACTGCACTGTTGCCGTTGTTGGCTTTTTTTTTTTGCTCTTAACGTGAGCTGGAAGCCGCCTGCTCAGCTGTCTCCATGTTAAAAGCCGTGTGCAGACAATCCCTTGTCAGACTCTGAATCACTGATGCTCTGAATTAGGGCTCGACAGATTATCGGCCTAGCCGATTATTGGGGCTAAGATTTGGCCGATTATCTGTATTGGCATTTTATTTTAATATCACTGATAAAATTAATAGATGAAAAAGTGTGCGTAATACACTCCACCAACACCAGGGAAGGCAGTCTGCAACACATGCAGAGAAAGCCATTTTGCTCCACATGACTTTACACAGACGTTTGAGCTCAGACACTCTGACCTGGTTAAGTCACAGCAGAATAAATAAATAGGAGCGCAGGGTGTGGGTGAAGTGTCCTGATGTATGCAGTCATTAATGAAATGTGTAGTCTAAAGTGGCCCTGGGGCCTAATCATTTCTATCTGCAGTCTGTCTGTTCCCCAACGCACCCAGACAGAACACACACACAAACACAAACACACACTTAATGCGTGCAAGCCATATCATTGTTTACGCTCATTATAATAACTATTGTAATACACTTTTGGGATCAAGGGGGAGGAAAAGAATGTTTTCTTAGTTGAGGTCATAAAACTTAAACTGTGCAGCAGTTCAGGCTGCATTTTTTTAATGAATGAATGAAGCACCTGAGGACTTAAATAACGACTGCTTAAGCAGGAAATTGGTTGATTTCCTGCTGAAGCCTCTTACAATTAATTTTATGAAGAGGAGAAATGATTTTTCTGTATTGTTTCCAGACATTGACGAGTGTGAAACTCCGGGCATGTGTATGAACGGCCACTGCATCAACACAGAGGGATCTTTCCGCTGTGAGTGTATGGCTGGGATGGCAGTGGGCCTGGATGGACGTGTCTGTGTTGGTGAGTAAATGTTTTGTTTGAAGTAATGTTTCATGTGTTCATTTGGATATTGTGTCTTCTCACAGGCAACACAAACACTCTAAATATATCCTGCATGTCGCTCCTGTGACTGACACTGCTCTGAACCCAGCTGGCCAACACGTTGTTGAATTTACTTGTGATGTCGGGTAACTTAAATTCAACTTCAGGACGTCTAATGTCAGCATTAGTTTGACGTACAACACTGAAGACAGATGACATTGATATTTTGTTGGTTTTTAGTTGTGTTGATAAGTAACCATAATCCAACGTCTTCCAAATGTCTTATGTCAACATCATTTTGACATAGAATAAGAACATTCAGTCGTTGGAGAACAAAGCCCAACTTGAGCAAAATGTCAAAATGTAACATCAACACAACATGAATTTAAATTTAAATTTAAATTTTAAAATAATTTAAAATATCGTCAACCAGATTTTCATTCCATCCAGAATTTTACGTCTGTCTGATTTAAAAGTCAGATGTCTTTCTGATGTTATAATGATGCACGGTGCAAGTTCGGAAAGCACAGAAAAGATAATGATCTTTTTCAGTTTCATTTGCACAATTTGTCTGTTTCAGAGGCTCATTGACTACTTTTGGAAATAATTGGTACATTCGGCAGTTTCCTACCAGCACATATGCTTAAGTTTCTATTAAATACTCACAATAATTCTCACATTAATGAATGTACAAAACGCTTCTAAATATTTTGTTACCATTTCTTTGTGTGACTGAAAGCTCGGAGTGAGCATGTTTTTAATAATGAGTCTCACAACTGTCTGCAAATTTTAACCAGAATAACCACGACGCACATATTTTCCAGTCCAGTAATAAAACAAACAAAACTGAATGTGACAAAGCACAGAATAATCATCTTGTTATGAACTTTACGAACAACTCATCCCGTTAACCTGTTGCAATCTCACGCGCATTATCAGTGACGATGCCTGTGTTGATGAATGTTTCCCTGCCTCCTTCTGCTCCTCTCCCCTGGACTGGCACTCGGAGACCAGATCTGTTTATCCTTTATTTTCAACATTCCTATATTCCCCCAAATGACATCTCTTTGTGTATTGTGGGGAAGTGTTGAAATGCTGTTGTTCGGTCTGGGTGAGTTTTTCGTCAGGATGACATCAGCGCAGGAGAATGCCTCAAATCCCTGGATATTATGGAGAGAGAACAACTGTTTGTTTTGCCAGTGTTGTTGTTTATTGGAGCTGCGGACTCTCGCCTCCCTTTTCCTCTCTCTCTCTCTCTCTCTCTCCTTCGCTCTGTCTCTTTTAGCCTCTTTCCAGATCTCTTGCCTCATCTCTGCTTCTCACACACTCTTGTCTTGTTTTGTCCCAAACAGATACACATATGCGCAGTACATGTTATGGTGGCTACAAGCGAGGGCAGTGTGTGAGGCCTTTATTTGGAGCTGTGACCAAGTCAGAGTGCTGCTGTGCCAGCACTGAGTACGCCTACGGAGAGCCCTGCCAACCTTGCCCGCCACTAAGCTCTGGTACGGCCATTCAAATCACTCCACCCTTTACACATATGGAGCCACCTCCTGCTGCCTGACACACACATACACACACTCTGTTTGGGTTTAATTCAAAACACACCTGTCAAAGTCAGGATGGCCAGATGAAATTCCTCGTCTTCTCTGACATACCCGCCTGGATTTCATAAATGACAGAATAGTCACGGCTAACTTGTTTGACAGAGACGCCCACAGTCAGGAGACATTGACAGCCTCAACACAAGCGCACACATACACACACACATCATCCAGTCACTTCTCATTAGTCCTTTCCAATTAAAGTTTCTGTATCAAAAGACGCCAGAGCTGCACCACATTAAGGAGATGGTTTTATATACATCTCAGCTAAATGAGAAAGCATGGAAATGGATAATGACATGGTATTAAATGTTCTGCTTTGAGATTTTTTGGATTTTGGCAAATGTGATACTTTCTCAGACGCTGTTATTTTTTCTTTTTTGTCAACCAAACTGTGCTGTTTGTGTGTTTCGTTGCAGCTGAGTTCCTGGCTCTGTGCCCCAATGGCATTGGCTTAAGTGGTGATGCAAGAGGTAACCAAAGCAAGCTTACAAAGAAACTGAGCAGAGCCATATAAATTGGATGTGGTTATTACTTTTTTTCCTACTGCGACATTTAACAGGTTCTTCTTTGCCTTTCCAGATATTAACGAGTGTGCCCTTGATCCGGACATTTGCCAGAATGGAGTGTGTGAGAACATGCTGAGGACATACAAATGCACATGTAATGAAGGCTTTGAGGTAGACCTGACAGGCAAAAACTGCATTGGTAGGTGAACTGCTCTTTAATTTCCTTGTCCTCTTTGAAAATTAAAGTGAACGCCCCTCATATAAAAAGCTAGTTTGAGGTGAGTAATTGTGTGGCTCTCTCTGTGTTTTTCCTCAGATATTGATGAGTGTCTGATGAACAGGCTGCTGTGTGAACACGGTCTGTGCCGAAACACACCAGGCAGTTTTACATGTCAGTGTCCCAAAGGATACATCTTCAATCCTCACACAGATGTCTGCGAAGGTCAGAGACTCAATTATTCTGTTGTCACTCCATCTATTGTTCGTCTGCTATGTCAGATTGATAAGAGATGGCCAATGTGAAAAAAAAAAATGGTGTTTATTTTTGTCTCCGACAGATGTGGATGAGTGTCTGTCCAGCCCATGTGTCAATGGAGAATGTAGGAACAGCCCAGGGTCCTTTGTGTGTTTGTGTTCAGTCGGCAGTTCGCTGGACAGCACTGGGCTGGAGTGTATAGGTGAGAGAGCATCCTGTTATTTGAATTTGATATTATCGAAACATTACTTTAAATGGCAAATGTTGATTTTTTTTCATCACCAGAATAATTTCAAAAATATATGACACTATGATTTATTCAAACCTATAGTTATTTAATAGTGTCAGTTATAAAAAATAGTCCAATATGGCTTAAAAGAAGAAGCATTTTCCCTACTTTTTACTTACACAAAGAGGCTCTCTAGCTTCAAGTTTAAAGTCCCAGTGACACTGAAATTAGAGGGTCTTTTGCTTTTGTACTGTAACATATTTCTAGGTAAAATAGAATATTTGAGTGGGGTACAGTTGCAAAAGGGATTTAAATCAGAACCTTCACATATGATTGGACCGCTAAAAAAGAAAGCAGGCTTTGGTTTTAGCGCAGTACGAAGATATGGGGGACTTTTGGCTCAATGAACTCCTTCCTCGCCATTAGATCAGGAGGAAGACAAGGGAGAAATGAATGAATTAGACCTCCGCCATATTGTTTTGGAAATGAAAGCAAGGGTTTGGCCCACTGATATCCAAACACATATGTCTTTCTATCTCTCTCCATATTCTCTGTTAGCTCCTACAACCCACAGTGAAGTGCATTTTTATGTGACTGATGCAACTAACAAGTCACCTCAAGTCTCATTTAATTGGATAAACTTTTGTAAACACGCCCGAGTGCCGCATGAGTCTTCAAACCTCAAACAAAACTGGAAAAAAGCCAGTGATTTTGATGTGAAGATACTTTGTTACTGATTTCTTAACCTATATGTTGCATGTAACAAGAGATAAATGATCAATCAACACAGGGACACAATAAAACTAGGAAAACGTATTTTTAGTTTCACTTGGTCTTTAACAGTACAGCAGCTCAGTCAGTAACTACATTAAACAATGTGATAAGAACTGGGTCGAATGCCCGGTACCAGCACTGTCCCCATTACAGTTTGGCAAAATACAGCCAACATTTGGAACACTTGAATGAAATGAGTGCATAATGAAGCCTGGAGAAACTGGTTTTCATATCTAGGGCACATTGACTACTATTACATAAGCCAAATAGCTTTCTCTTTTGTTTTTAAAATAGCTGTGGAGATTAATTAAAGGTTAGATTAGCAATAGACCTGCAATGATCCATTGATTAATCATTTTGGTTTATTGACAGACAATTATTTTGGCAGCTATTTTGATCCAATAATAGTTTTGGCATTTTTTTTAATGCAAAAAAGCCAAACATGAACTATTTTCATGCTTCTTAAGTGTGGAAATTTGATGCTTTTCTTTGTCAAACATGATAATAAATTAAAGTTTTAAAGACGTGAGATTAAAGACGTCACCCTTGGAAATTAAACACAGGGCATGACAAAAAGATTAATCAAGAAAATGGGCAGAAAAATTGATAATGACTTAAGTCGTAGCCTTAATTTAATAATTAAATACAGACTTTTGGCCTCAAACAACATGTCCTGACATACAGTAAGTGCCAGACCAGTCTGCGTTGACTCACATGTTATTTCATTCCATATAATCGAATATCTAGTAACAATGAGGCTTGTCTAATAAAAACAGAGACAACTAAGAGCACCTGCTGGCTGAAGATTGTCGATACTCGCTGTGAGGTCAACATCAACGGGGCTACACTGAAGTCCCACTGCTGCGCTACACTGGGAGAAGCCTGGAACAGTCCATGTGCCAAATGTGAAAAAGGTGAGAACATCAACATGGACCTTTTATTCCACATCTTAGTAACTGCTCTGACTGACATTGTATTATGTGTTCTTCTTTTTCAGATCCAATTTGCGGTAGGGGCTTCGCTAGAGTCAAGGGGAACGTCTGTGAAGGTAAGGCATGTTTTGATGGACTTATGTTTCATTTGAGATCATGTCAAACACTTGACCGGTTTCTTATGTTGTTTCTCCTCTGCTAACTATCAGATGTGGATGAGTGTCAAGTGTTTCCCGGAGTGTGTATCAACGGGAAATGCGTCAACACACCAGGTTCCTTTTTCTGCCAGTGCCCTCCAGGAATGACTGTTGATGTCAGCGGCAGGACATGCATTGGTGGGTACCGAATATATATGTTTTCCACATGATGTCATCTTACTGTCTTAATGCCCTGTCTTAAATGTATATTTTATACTGTTTTATACTCACATCATCCCAATCCTTGCCTCTTTCCATTGGCTCCCTGTTGGTTTTAGAGCTGATTGTAAGATTTTACTGATCACTTTTAAAGCTCGTTTAGGTCTGGCCCCAAGTCACACAAATGTTCACCCCTTATGATCCAGTTCACAGCCTTAGATCCTTGGGTGAGGGCCTTCTGGCCGTTTCAAAGTTGAGGCTTAAAACTAAAGGTGCCTTTGCCATCAGGACCACTCGGCTTTGGAACAACCTTCCCAAGGAGATAAGGCTCGCAGATCCAGTGGCTACTTTAAAATCACCTCTCAAAACCCATTTTTATAGACTTGCTTTCATATGATGCCATCTATTTTAATTTGTCATCTATTTTGTTTTCTCTATTTTAATTAATTAATTTCAGTTTGTCTTTTAATTAACTTTTGATTAACTATTTTATTCTGTCTCAATCGTATTTAATTCCAATATTAGTACTATTGTTTCTGTGCTTACTGCTAATATTTGAATTGTATTTACTCAAATTGATATTGGTTGTTGTTGTTATTTTTGTTTTGTAATTGTTTCTCCCTTGTTTAATTCCACTTTAAATTTTGTCTGGCATTAGTTTAGCATTAAAGTCTGGCTCTTATACTTATGTTGCCTCTGCAAGAAACCGTTCTTGCTTTTGCTTTGTCTTGTCTGTCAAAGCACTTTGTAAACTCTGTTTTTAAAGGTGCTACATATATATAGTTATTATTATTATTATTATTATCGTTATTATTATTATTATAATATTAGTAATTGAGGCTCAATACTTTTGGTATCTTATATCAAATACTTGTGTGACTTACAGACCTGCGTATGGAGCACTGCTACCTCACCCATGAGGACGAGCGCTGTGGGACTCCCATCTCAGGGAAGCAGCGTGTGGACGCCTGCTGCTGCTCAGTGGGTGTCGCCTGGGGCCCTGAATGTGATGAATGTCCAGAGAAGGGCACTCCAGAATATACCCAGCTCTGTCCTCGGGGCCCAGGCTTCTCACACAGAGGCGACTTCATCAATGGCAGACCCTTCCTCAAAGGTACCTATACCCTCCACTGACTACAAATACTGACATGAGTTGTTTCATCAAAGTTTCTCACCTGTTTGTATCCCTCTGATCTACACCTTAGATATAAATGAATGCAGGATGATCAACACCCTGTGCTCAAATGGAAGGTGTAGAAACACCATCGGCAGCTTCCGTTGCCGCTGTGATAACGGCTATGCCCTGGACTCAGACGAGAGGAATTGCACTGGTGAGTAGCACTAAAGCAATTAGCCATTTAGTCCCCAAAGAAATGTATCAACAAGGTAATAATTAATGCATCTTTGAAGTAATTCATGCAAAAAATGTCCAATATCTGCTGGTTGGAGAGTCTCAAACATGAGGATTTGTTGATTTTCTCTAAACCTGAAGTCAGACAGAATTGACAGCTCTTTGCTCCATTTCCATCTTTAGTCTGACATTGCCTAAAACTCTAACTGATTTTCATGGGAAAGGGGGATTCAATTTTTTTCTAACTTATCATTAGTGACTCAAATGTCATTTTGAGTCCGCACTGATGTGTAGTCATGCCAACATACTGGTTTGCCGGGGTTTTAAGAATGGCACACAGCAAAGAAGAACTAACTGATGTCAGGGAGTACAGAAAAGATGTGTCAATTTGGAGCAGCCTCAGTAGCAGCGTCTTTCTTGTCTATAGCGCTTGTTATTGTTGTTATCACTCCTTATTAGTTTCTAGTGCATTGCTTGACAAGTGCATGACAATGGCGTAAGTCCCGCTCGTGTCGCTGATTGGCTAACCAAGTCTCCATGTGGCACTGATGGGCCATTTTTTATTTTAACTGAGAATAGCTGTTCCATGTCACACTGCCAGGTGAATCAGTCAGCTCAAACTGGGGGGTGGGTGGATTCAAAAGTCTGGACTGTTTAAATTTTTTTTTTTTTTGATATAATTGTAAACTCAGTTTTTAGGGGTTTGGGGCAATTTGAACAAGAAACCTATAAAATGAAAATTGTGACAGGCGTAAAGCACTATTTTCTTACATTTTATAGACCAAACAACAAATTGATTATTAAAATACTTGACACCTGAACAGAAAAATAATAATAAAAAATAATAATTAGTTGCAGCCTTACTGGTGAGTACAACACTCAAGAGTTTATTACCAGTACAGAGTGGTTCTAATAGTGATACCAGTATCAGAAATGCCTCTAATGAGGGATTCGGCCAAGGCCAGTACGCGAGTCTATGTATAGATCTGAAACCACATAACTTATAAATAAACTTTAATGTTGTTTTACATTCAGCTAAAATGGCAGATTTCCTGCAAATCGATTATTCTGTGTGACTCTAAAACAGTAGCCTACATATCAAATTGTGCTGCTCAGCCACTGCCAACTAATGTATTAGAGCAGCGGAGAAAAGTTGTTTTTCGGTACATAGTGTAACTTTTTGCCATTAGCAAAATGTCAGATTAAATGATAGTTTTATGGCATTCTTTTCTGTATTTGTTAATATTTCACAAAAGGTAACCTGAGCTATGTTGCACAAAAATGATAGCAACAGTCATATATACAGCTTTTATTTATTTATTTATTTATTTATTTATTTAACCCCACAGTATGGGTTTTGGACTCGGTATTGACTGAAAATGCAAATTCAGGAATCTGAATCAGTATCGCTAAGAAAAAAAAAGGCCATCAGAACATCTCTACTCTTTAGCAATTGGCTGTTCACACACTGCCAGTAATTTAAGAGCTGAAACACATGCAGCTGCTATTTTTGGCTGGGATGTTTGCTTCATATCTCTCCTCCATTGTATCTGTACAAGTCTAGCCATTCTTCATCAGTCCCCCTCTCTGAATCCCCCTGCCAACACTAATCACAGTAAAGTGGTGTAAAGCCATTGCCTACATTCAGCTCATTCAGTCTAATGGGAGTCTGGCGGCTCTGGACTTGTTGGAGCCGGTCCCTGCAGTCTGGTTAGCTGCATTACAGCTCTGTTGAAATGTGCACACATCATTTTAGGTTTAAATGCCTGTGCCATGGCTTTATTCTGAAATAATTTATAGGCTCTTAGTAAGTAAATGATATCTGGGACCTTTTAACCCCATATGAGTGAGATCCCAGCCCAGAGTCTTTCTGTTGAGTGTTTCAAAATGTGGATTAAATTCAAAAGGGATCAGGCCTTTAGCTTTCGACTTTGGAAGAATCTGATTGAAGAGTTTAATCCTGTGTTATAGTCTGTCTTTCATGTAGTAATCTTTGGTAAATATTTTGTGCTTTTGAACTTTGTTTGTCTTACATTTATATATAGCTTCTTCGCTACTTATCTCAGAGTCGAAAATCTCTGCAAAAACTTAATTTTTTTTCATGTCAGGTTTTTTTTTATTCATATCTCTCTATTATAAAAATGAATACAGGTAGCTCTCCAAATGTTTTTCTCTGCAGGCATAAATGATAGTGCTGTTTTAAAGAGAAGTTCCACCATGCTGAATCTTGTTGCTTTCCTGTCTTGTAGACATCGATGAGTGCCACATCTCCCCAGATCTGTGTGGACAAGGGAAGTGTATCAACACACCAGGAGATTTTGAATGCGAGTGCTTCGAAGGATATGAGAGTGGCTTCATGATGATGAAAAACTGCATGGGTGAGTGACAAATCCCTTCAAAACTGTGAAAAAACAAAACACGCACATCCCAGTGTGTCCCAAGTGGGTGTTGGATATTGCAGAGTAGAAAGAAATAGATCTGCACACCACACACATCTGCAACATTTAATTTTAATTTCTGTATAACCATAATGCCTGTACAAGTCATATGATATATTTCACCAAAAAATCATCATTAAATGATAATAAAGAATACATTATATGAGTATGAGCATATGAGTATATGAGCAAAAATGTACGAATTGAAAATATTGGCATAAAAAAAAGTTTATATACAAATCATGTATCCCCTATAAGTATAGTACTTTATACAGGTCTCCAGATTAAAAGCCATGATGTATATACAAAATGCATATAAAAACAATTAATATGCCACAATAGCTGCAAATCAGTGGTTGCAATGCAATGCAAAATACATTTCAGTATTACGCATAGACATAAATTCAAGCCACATATATGTTAAAAAAGTGAGTGATGAATCCTCACGCACCAACCACTCCTAAAAACACAAACGTTTAATCTTTGCTTTAGCTGGCGATGATTTGGTACAGTTACATGCAGAGGCAGCACTCTTTCATATGAAATCATTTAGTCTGTGAGGACATGGATGAGAAACTCGATCCATGCAACAACTGCTCTCACAGACCCTGTTAAAGTGGTCGTAAAGGTCTCCAAATACAGAGAAGACCGGCCACACGACCCCGGTCCTAATCACAACCCAGCCGTCTCCTCCAAGCTCCCTCTTGGGCCGTAAGCTCTGGATGAGGTGCTTTGGCTAACATGCCAGACCTGGAACTCACTGTTTAGATGGCTGATGTAATCTGAAATTTGCAAGCTGTGTGCGTTTGTATATGTGTGTGTGTGTGTGTGTGTGTGTGTGTGTGTGTGTGAGAGAGCGAGAGAGAGGAGAATTTAACAGACTTTATTTAAACCCCTGTGGGGTGTTGAAAGGGGTCTAGTCTGTGTAGCCCAAGTGTCGTCACAATCACAAAACTGCTCCATAAAGTCTTAAAAGATAATTGTTCTTCATTACATACTTGACCTGAATGTGAGGAACACACAATCAGCTGCCCAGCAAAATTATTTTTATGTGCAGCTAAGTCCTAAAGTTCTGCCGTCTGTGAAAATACTTAATACTCTGTTTCTGTCCTGGTCTGCCTTTGACGCCGTTTGATTAAATTTTTGGGAGAAATCATACACACAAAATGGAGAGGCTCAATACTTTTGTTGGCTTCAAGCTGTCATTAGACCAAAATTGGCGCGTCACATTTACTTGCAGGCTGTGGCAAAAAAAGCAGCCAGGACTGGAAATAATGTGGGCAGGGTTGCAGTCATAAGCTGCTGGTACTGAAGGGGCTAGCAGGCTAAAAAAAACAACAAGTAGACGCTTATTTTCTTTATTTAGTCGTCAGTTCTTCGCATCACTGCCAACCATAGAGCTGCTGCTTGTATTCTTTCACCATGCAGTTACATAAACAAGGAAAAACTCCCCAAATAAAGTCCCACTATCTCCTTTTAAGTGGTCTCTCACTGTTTTGCAGGTCAAAGTGTAACCAAAATCAAACCGGTGATTGATGACAGGCGAAACAAATATTTGCAGAGACTGAACTCTAATATCTCCTTGTCTGCTTGTGTGTTCTCCCGCAGACATCGATGAGTGTGAGAGGAACCCTCTGCTGTGCCGTGGAGGCGAGTGTGTAAACACGGAGGGCAGCTTCCAGTGTGTGTGCCCCGAAGGACACGAGATCGCACCCGATGGGTCGGCCTGTCTAGGTGAGTGATGAGGTCATCGGAGAGATTTGGTGGTCAAATTCTGAACTTTTTTTTCTTTCTCTCTTTTGCCCTTTTCCTCTTCTTCTGCGCCTCAGAATGTAGCTTCTCCTCTTATCTTTCTGAGAGATGAAAGAAAGACAAAAAGGGTGAAAAGACGTTCAGTAAGTCCAGACGCTGTCACACAGGAGACAGTTCGAATGACAAATTAGCTCTGGATCATCCCCTTCCATCTGCCTCTCTTTCTACCTCTGTGTGTGGGCTCACTGGGGCGCTGTGTGAGGTGCAAGTTTGTCAGGTCCGCGTGTTTTAGAGCTCCAATGACTAATTCATGTCAACTATTGAATAAATTGCTAACTAATTGAATTATCGATTAATCTGCTTTAGTAATTTGATAAGCAAAAAAAGGTCCAGACTCTTTGATCCCAGCTTCTTAAATGTGGATTTTTGGGGTTTCTTTACTCCTTTATGACAGTAAACTGAATATCTTTAGGTTTTGGACAAAACAAGACATTTGCGGACATCATTTTAGGCTTTGGGAAACGCCTTTGGACATTTTTTTCGCCATTTTTTGACATTTTCTAAACATGTTTTACATTTTACAGAGAAGCAATGGATTAATCTAGAAAACAATCAACAAATTAATCAACAATGAAAATAATCATTCGTTGCAGCTGTACAATGTTTTTTGTGTTTTTTAAGACTCGGTCCACTTGGATCTCAAACATAGAGAAATAAAAAAAGACTTTATTAGTAGAGTTATTATAGTTATCTAGTAAAACAGTACTTTAATTTGTACTGTTAAATATTTTATTTGGGTCTTTAATACAATTCTTATTTCTTTGATTGTATTGTGCTGTAGCTTTTACTTTTTAGGTATTATTTTGTTGTAGACCTTTATTCTGAAATTTCTGTTTTTGAGCTATAGCATCCTTTAAAGGCGGGCTTTTTATGTGTCCAGCTCTCATTGGATGATTGACGTTGAGCTTCAGCCATCTTGTTGTGTATATAAAAGCACTTTTTTACCCATTCTTTACAATGTCTAAATGAAGAATGAAACATGTGGGGTGAATAACAAGCAGACTCCTCCAGGAAGTCAGTTTATGTTTATTTATTTTTACATTTTGGTTGCTTGAGCACCTAGATGACTAGAGGAGTAGCAGCACTATTTCCACAAGTACAAAAGAAGTCCCTGACTTTCCGTGCTTTCTCGAGTTTCCCACATTGAGTTTATGGTGTTAAGCTGATCATGCATTATTCACAGGGTGTCATTCTCATGACCTAATGCAATGTGTGAATGTTTCAGTCCATGACCTAATGCTCAAACACTGCCCCTCTTTATGCTCATTTATTTTCTTTATTGCCACCCAAAGTAATAAAAACAATGAAAGCGCTACAGAACACTGCCCACCTCGTCCCTTCTGAGACGATGGTCTTCATTATCTCTGGTGAAGAAACAAGCTGAAGTGCTAAAACGATTAAAATGACAATAAACTTCAGTTATACTTCAAATTTCACACAGATGGGTGTGATACAGCGTGTTTAATGACGTCAGATTCCTTGTTGGACTGTCCCATTTATCACCATTAAATCCATCATTGAGTCTATCATGAAACATCTGTCAAAGTTTTACTTGACCGCTGATGAGTGGTCTAAACTGAAGCTCTAATGGTTGCAATTAAGAGCGGGTGTAGACCTCAAATATTATCAATTAGTCAATCGACATAAAATTAAAAGGCAGCCATTCTGATAATGAATAATTGGTCTGTCATTCTTCACTAAAAACTCAGAAAATTGTTGGTTCTGATTTTTTCAAATGCGAATGGTTGTTTTTTTTCCAGTCTTTTGTATTGTTAAACTCAATAACAACATGTTTTACACTGTTGATCAGACAAACAAGGAATTTATATATATTATATATAATAGTCAACAGATTGATCAATAATTAAAATAATCGTGGCACCAGTCATAGGTCGGCGCCTTGCTAAATAGTACTTTGAAGGTAAAAGATATTGTAATATAAAATATTGAAATGTTGTGTAATCTGTCAGTCAGCAGCAACCATGTAAGTGTTAGCTGACAAAACGAACAACAATGTCGGCCTGCCGAGCAAAAGCCACGGTAGCTTTCCTAGTTGACAAACAATGGCTTACATGACCAGTGATGTTAAAAATAGGATTTTATGTAAGCCTAAATTACATTCAGTAGTTCTCTATTTTATCAATCTCCCTTGCCTTGTTTGTGTTTACATATGGGCCATGTGGCTGTTGTAATGTAAATGCTGCTCTCTGTTGGATAAGTCGCTGGATCTGCCAGTCATGATGACTGTCAAATGGTGTGCAGACTTGGCCCACTCTGCGCACCACAGCTGTACACTGGTGTGGTAATGGTGCTGACCCACATATTTCATTTACTCCATCCTGACTTGCATTTTATATTCAGAGATTTAAAACCATCATACATATATGCTGCTGGTACCTTCAGCTTTAAAAATGTAGACTGTCCTTATCATTTCCATGTCAGTTGTGTGTAAAAAATGTGCTTTGTTCTTTCACAGACATCAATGAATGTGATCTGAGTGACAGACTGTGCAGGAACGGCCAGTGTGTTAATATGATCGGCCGCTACCAGTGTTCCTGCAACACGGGATACAAATCTACAGAGAACAGACTGGAGTGTGTTGGTGTGTATTGAACGTATTACTTACTGTTTCTTTTCGGAGATGTTCCTTTTGTTTTTATTGAGGTGATCTAGAGGTTGAACGTAAGCAATATGTGTTTTTTCTGCCTCCCAGACATTGACGAGTGCACAATTGAGAACGGTGGCTGTGAGACTTTCTGCACCAACTCAGAGGGAAGCTATGAGTGCAGCTGCCACAGTGGCTACGCCCTGATGCCTGATCTGAGAAGCTGCACTGGTAAGTAGTTCTGCTGTTTCTTTGTCTGTCATGCTGTCATAATGCTGGTATACCAAGCTTCAGATCGTTCTGAATACTCCAACAGATTTTTCCACTTTTGAGACAAGCTGACGTCAGCTCATGATGATTTTCTTTACACAGTCGTCCGTTTCAGCCACAGGTGCTTACGTTATGCTAACATCGGGGCATGTAGCTACATGTACATCCTGATACACATTTAGTTAATTTCTCCCCAATTTCAGATCATATTTTTTCTAGAAAGTGTCTGGTTTTAAGATTTTGGTTTAAAAGCTTTTATTGGTTATTTTTCATGGTAGACAGTAAAGTGAGTACAAGTGTGCCAGCACAGACAGTATTTTGAACATTCAAGTTTGTTCTTATAGGGACCTTTAATACAAGTATGAACCAAAAAAAAGAGCATTACAAGTTCCCTTTAAATGCACTTTGGCTGTATTCATCAAAATGTGGCAACTAAGGAAAACTGCCTTTTAATGATGGGTTTCAGTCGTCAGAACATTTTCTAAAGACTGCACATGTGGTAGTGTTACAGAAGTAATTTAAAGGTTGTGTTTTGAGGGAGACATGATTTAAGAGGAAACCTGGTTTATGGAGAGTCGCTGCTGTTATTTGACTGGCACGTGTTCAAAGAAAATATACATTGGTGGACAAATGTGAAGACTGACCATTTCTTATTACGTCCAAAATGTCACTAAATAATATTAGATGGTGCTTATTGGTGATAAATTATTGCCATTTCTCAGTCATAAGATGTTCTTTTTGACCATGACAGTAGGCTTCATGTGTTGTTTATGTTGTCTGTGATTTGTCTTCCTTTAATTACCGAAAACAGATATACAGACAGAGATCAAGGCAGTACAAGGGTTAGTTTTTTTTGCAAACGAAGAGCTGGAAATTACTTCACCATAGCTCAGCATAACATTCATTTTATTGCACCAGCTGTGTCCTGAATTGACCTTGCAGATTTAGTTAATGAACTTGTATCCTGCCCTGTTTAGGAAAGTATAGGCTTTTAAAACTGCATGGTAAATTATACCTTAACATAAGCCTGCATTACTAACAACTATTACTGTCCTCTACACTTTGTCTGCTCCCTTTTCATTTCTGACACACCTCTCTATCTTCAATCTTCAGATATTGATGAGTGTGAGGAAAGCCCAGACATCTGTGACGGAGGCCAGTGTACCAACACCCCCGGGACGTACCAGTGTCTGTGCTTCGACGGTTTTATGTCATCTGAGGATATGAAGACCTGCCTGGGTAACGGATGCCCATTTTATGCCCGAAATGAAAACACTGCAGCAGCTACACCCTTGCTTATTAGATCCAGGGGTTTTTACAGAGATTTACTGAAACAACATAATGATCATCTTAAAGGTTATCCAAGATATGAGTCACGAGAATAAGACTTAATGACTCAGATCTATGAGTCTGTTTGTGTACGAGAACAGAGTCTAATGTTGTTGTTGTTGATTTACAAGACGGTGAACATTGTGTTAGTTGGGTCGAGCAGGGGAAGAATGCGTGACATTTAGACGTCTGGTTCCACTGAGTGAGAAAACAAAAACCTGCCATCAATGATGTCAGGACTTCTAAATGGTTCTGCAAACACATACTGTCTTATTGCTGTATTTTATAAAGTTAAACACACTTTAAAGCCTTTATATAGTTTGTGATGTAATTCCTCTGTGACTCACGTACATAAATCACAGCCTATCAAAACCTGTGTGGCAGGTCGAATCAACAAAAGCTAATTTGGTTTTATTCATTGTCATGAACTCTTCCTTTATTGTAGCCGTGTTTAGAAAATTAACATTCTTGCCCTGTCTTTGTTCCACTCGTCTTCTTCCCTCCCTGTCTAGATGTGGATGAGTGTGAGCTGAATCCAAACATCTGTCTGAGTGGGAGCTGTGAAAACACGAAGGGATCCTTCATCTGTCACTGTGATCTTGGATACTCTGTCCGCAAGGGCACCACAGGCTGCACAGGTGAGCGAAACAAACACACACACTGAGCATTCCTACCCACAACAAAACATCCTGTCAGTGGAAGAACGAGGATGTGAGTGAAAGGATGGTGAGTCAGTAGAGGGCTGCTGCTGATTAAGTAGTGGAGGAGGTGTGTGTGTGTGTGTGTGTGTGTGTGTGTTTGCTGAATTACAGGAGTGAGAGCAAGAGAGAGGTGAGAAATGAGAGGATACAAGGAGAATGTTGGGCTAACCAGAAGCAGCTATAACATTACTCACCCTCATTCAAGAGCTCCTGTCTGACTTGACGAGAAACACGCTCACAAACACAAATACGTTAACACACACATGCTCACATGTACAAGCGGCAACAGCAGCAGGAGCAGTGAGATCACTATCTTCTGTCAGATGCATGCATCTCATTGCACCTTTGTTTATTCCTTTGTTTCTCTTTCATTAAGTCTAGTTAAACATTACGTGATGGTTGGAAGAGTTCTGCAACACGTAATCACCTGAAACTGGTCCAGAACACATAAATACAAAGTCCAACCGGCTGGTCGAGTCCTCTTGCTCTCCTGGACTCACTTCTTGTCTAGCCAGAGTTAAGTCAGATTTATATGTCCACTTTAAAAGTTTCGAATTGAAGGCTAGTTTGGTCAATGATCTTAATCTGCCCTCTTCTTGCAAAATGAGTCAGACACACAGTCAGCAGCAGCACGTCTTCCTCCAGACGCAAATAAACAGCTTTTTCTGAAGTATGATTCAGTCTCACTCACTCGTACTCTTGCTCATTCTAATCTCATTAAAATGTCCATACAGTATTTTCCTTGTTTTGAGAAAGCTGGGGTCGCAGCAAAGCAGCCGGTTCTGATTCACAGGTTTGGAATTTCAGCTTGAGAATACCAGAGAACCAAAACACTCATTCCTCTTAGGCAGGCAGGATGTCTTGTTATAGACAAACCTGCTACTCTTTTTTTGGATTGGATCCCTTATAATCCCCAATATATTCAGATGAAAAATGCATAAGAAATTGGTTGCCATTGTCCAAATTCATTATGTGACCACGTTGGTATGCATGGCCTAAATCCTCTTGCGTGTGTGTGAGTGTTAATGAGTAAATGGTGCTCTCAAACCCAGATCTGATCCAGCTGTTGATGAAGCTCCCACAAGATATATTTCTCTGTTTTATTCCACAACACTGGGACCTCAGTGGGCAGGGTGTGAGTATTTGTATGTACACTTAAGTACTTTTGTGTCTTTGCGTGTGTTTTGGAAAGTTAGGACTGGGTGGGGATCTACTGGGGGAGTTTACAAGGCTGGGAATGTCTTAGCTTTAAGGAACGGATCAGGGTGAATAAGGGCTTATAAGTGTGTTGACGTTATCATGTTTCAGCTAAATGACAAAACTGTAAAACAATATGAGCAATTAAAACAAAACTATGTAACTTAAAAAGTATATCCCATCTCCAAAATTGCTATTTTTCAGTAATTAGAAACAATACAGTGTTTTTAAAATGATCTAGTAGAGATGGGAAGTTTAATCACAAGCTTTTTTAAAATACATTTCAATGGTTGAGAAGCGGTAAAACCCGTTGATAGATGTAGAGAGGGACCAGTAGAATTAATTTATGAAAAAAATGAAAATAGTGAAATGTGGAGCTACGAGGTTTGTGCCCGACAATAACAATATGGTGGCTAATGTCAACAAATTTGAGCTTGACATCACTGAGTCAGGCCTGGATGTATGTATGTATGTATAATGAGGATAATTTGATAGGAACTGGATTCAGTGTTGGAGCCGGGGCCCCATTTATTGCAATGAAATTTGCTCAGCAGCGCATGAACCAAAAGAAGTTCAGCTGCAATATATATAAAATGACCTGGACGATCGACGCTGCCTCTGCATTGCGTGGACTATAGAGCAGGCGCATCAGAGACTTCCGCTGGCCAAACATCTTACTTTCATTTAAGTGCTCTGCTAACTTGAATCGGGATAAAATGATTTAAATGTGCAGCTCTGGTAGACTTTCAAAATGTTATTGGACCAAATGGATAAAATCCCAATAGTGAAAAAGTCATTTTGGTTTCAAAACTTTGATGCCAATTTGACATACTGGCATCACAACTTCTGAATCTGTCAAGTGATACCATATCAAAAAAAAGACTTGTTCTATTTTTTTAGTGTCACAACCCCCACAAAATGACCCATTTCACTATTTGCTCTATTTAGTCCGATAACATTTCAGAGGTCTAGAAGAGCCTTTTGTAGTCTGTCTTTCATGTAATGTCTTACTATCACTATTTAATGGTTCATACTTATTCTCTATATTTTTTAAGATTCATTTTTGCTTATTTCATATGTTCTTGTGTTTGTTTCTGCAGTCAAAATGTAAAGCACTTTGAATTGCATTTCATTTATTTGAAAGGAAAACCGCTTGTCAGTGATTAAACAAAGTAATGGTAGAGCCTTCAAATGCAGAGAAATGAGAATATTTAATATAGTGGTATTTATATTTTCTCACTTTTTTGCATTTGGATGGCTTCTTTCCTTTGGTCTTTTGTAGCATAATTGCGATTACTGCAAGGCCAGGGTGTCAGTAGGGCAGCCATGCTATCAGGCATTTAGACTTCTAGTGAGACTGACAGACAGACAGACAGAAAGGCAGACAGATCAACAGACAGGCATTCACGTAGGCACACAAACCAGGAGACAGATACACAGCCAGGTAGGCAGATGTGTAATTCTCCCTTTTTATACTTTTTTGCCCTTTGTCTGTCAAACATTAGCTCTAGTTAACTCAGACCTCCTCTTTGACACCAGCTGTGACCGCTGACACGCTTCTCGCATGCAACAAACCCCTGTTTGCATTTTACATTTCCACATGAGAACATGTGTGTGTTTGTTGTGCTCTCCCTGTCATCAAAGGCTCGGGGAAATGATCTTTAATTCTGTCTGTAATCCAGGGAGATTCGTTTGCTCCCAGCCCTGATATTAAGCCCATCATCAAATGTAGTGTAAATATAACGTACCCTCTCCTCAGGAAGGACTGTAAACCAGCAGCGCTGATCTCTAATTGACAGTGTTTTGAATTACTACCCTCATGTAGACAGACACACAGAGAGGAGTGTGTCTCACTGGCTGATAAGTCCTAACATCTTGATCGAGTTCACAGCATGGCTTCCCCTTGATGTACAGAGACACACACACATGCACAAAGCAGTAACACTCACTCCTCAGGCTCGGGGCCAGGTATTGTGTTGGTCAGTTTTTCACAGGGTTGTTTTGGCTCATATTAGCAGGCGTCATTGTTGCAGCACCATACAGGCTTTTTCCATTGTGCCATGCAGTTGATCATGTCAGAAGGAACAAGAGCTGCAGAGCCACATTCACAGGGTCTTATCGCTGCCAGCTGCTTCACGGAGATCTGCATTGGTTACACCCTTCAGGATGTAAACAGCTTCATGGGCAGGGCAGATTTTAATAGTAGCCAATTTAATTGTTACCATTAATTGTTGTTCATTTTTTAGAATCCAGGGATGCATACATTATGTTAGCGCATATAGCGTGATATTGTTATAACCACATTATCTGTTAAGTGCCTCAATATTTCATCCATTGGCAGAGTTCAGATATAATTATAATGGTTTTGCCGTGAAGGAATGTTTATTTGTAGAGCTGGCAAATCATTGCCTTTTTATAGAAATTATATTTGGGAAAGATTACATTTCCAAAGTTGACATCTGGGGGTGGTGAGAAAACCAAACATGAGCATTAAAAGGGCCTCATATGAGCGGTGCAGTGTCTGTGGGCCTGTGGGTGAAGAGGGAAATCTTTGCCTAAAATAACCTCAGAAACACTAGTTGAGACAGAGCAGACAGAACAAGGCCTCAGCATTAGGATATCGTTCTCCCGCTTTGCCTCTTTTATTGCTCTCTGGACAGACTTGCACGATGAAAATCCAGAGACGGGGTCTGCTCATTAAACCTCCGCAGGAAGGCTATTAGTATCAGAGATCATGAGAATGTCTCTGTGCCTTCTGCTTTGAAATACATGAGTGAAGACAGTGACCCAGAAAGACTTAGTCCTGTCGTCTCCTGCTGCTGTCTTTATGCAGTTCAAACGAAGCATCAACTCACTCCACAATGCCAAGAACCCCACTGGAATGAGAATGCAGACCCAAATCATCAGACCATCAGAGCAACATCTATTTTTTCTTTACATGGCTTCTCGTTTGTTTTTGTCAGATGTCAATGAATGTGAGATCGGAGCCCATAACTGTGACAGACATGCGACCTGCACCAACACAGCTGGAGGCTTCAAATGCAACTGTGCCCCAGGATGGATTGGCAACGGCCTCAAATGCACAGGTAAACACGGTCAATAAATTACTTGATTTAAATAATATATATATAATCTGTAGTATCTGATAGAAGAATCAAACATTACTGGGATATTTTGCCGACATTCAAGACTTCAGAGGAGAGAATATCTAGTTGTTAAAGAAATGTTCGGGATTCAACACCTAAGGAAAAGGATATATATTTATTTTCCTTCTTGTCATGACAAAAAATAAAGGGGAAATACATCCATTTTTAAAATTCATACATGTTATTCATATGGTCTAACACATTCCAAAAATATTAGTAAATATGAAGAACTTTCTCCCAAATCCAAAAGCTAGGGTGCTCGAACTTAAGTTTGTGTGAACTGTGATGGGGTATAAAGTCTGGAGCTACTCCATAAAGTTAATTGGGAAAGATGTTACAGATGAAACTAAGAGCACGCAGCACTATATGGGTATATTTTCTGCTTCTGAACTGAAAAAAATACAATGGCTTTATTAGGCTAATTTAAGTTTAAAAAAAGGAAAAGAAAAACATTGTGTGGGTCTACAAAATCAGGCTCCCAGTCACTTTCTGTGGAGCAGCCACAGACTTCTGATATGACTGCTTCTCTGCTTTCTGGCTTTGACAAAGGCTAGCTCATGTTCACAAATATTGATTGAACTTTTCTAGGCCATGGAAATAATATATTGGAATTCATAAGTTAGGTGGTGTTCCTCTTTACATTTTGCTTAAGGTTGGTCTGAAATGACCCAAATCAACAATGAGGTGATCATATCAGGTATTTCCTGTGTAGCTAACATGCAAGAGCTAACAGTATTCTTTGTGCTTTATTATAATGCACAGCAACACATACAACAGTGTTTCCCCTTTAAGTGTACAGCCTGGCAGGCCACCAGGCCAACAGGAAAGCCCGACTAGACCAAAAATAAATTAAATGCCAAAAATAACGCCATTCCAGTGTTTTTTCTGTAAGCGACGGCGCACTGCAGAGAAGTGTCTGTGGTTAGTTCACTTGTCTGTGATAACAGCAACACAGTCATGTGTCTGTTGTCTAAACTGCTGAAGTCACTTAAACAGGTGAAGTGAAGATAATGTTTTCAATAGGCTAATGTGCTGACCAGTTTTGTGTTTATGCTTTTAGTAAAGTAAACCAGATAATATTCGGTCAAAACAGATCACTGATGCTGTTTTTTCTCTTACTGTTCTCTATGAAATTTACTTGTTTTTCACCACTTTTGAAGAGGGAAATAACAGGAGTAACAGGGGAACCAGGTTGATCATGGATGGGTTACTGGAGGGGCCTACTGAGCACAGGCCCAGGGGCCCAAAATGTCAGATGAATTTAGAGTGTGAAATTGTGATAGCTCCCCCTCAACCCTCAACACTGGTCTATCTGCCAGGCCGAGGCAATCAACCAAGGGGAAACATTAAGCATCTTGGTGCTGTTAATGCTTCTGTGTATTAGTCCACAACTGAAAAAAGCCCCCAACAAATGCACTATTTACCCTTGTCTGTGTAACCTCTGTTAAAAACCACAATGTCCATCTGTTTTATGGACTTAGTTAGCCTTTTTTTAAATGAAAACAATATATTTCTGAACCTTTTTTTAAGATTTATGTCTTCATTTGGAATAAATCAGCTTGTGGCTGAGTGCCACAGACATGGTAGAGTAGTCATGAAGTTTTGAGCGATGGACTAATGCATTTGGTTTTGTTATTTTAATGGCTTTTGTTAACAATTAGAAAAATATGGAATATCACCAGCTGCATCGTTCCCTCAACATTTGGATGAAGTAGAACCACCTGCAAACATGTAATTGCTTTTGGATTTTGTTTTGTTTCAGACCTGGATGAGTGCTCCAATGGGACGCACATGTGCAGCAACAACGCCGACTGTCTCAACACCATGGGCTCATATCGCTGTGCGTGCAAGGAAGGATTCACTGGAGATGGATTCTACTGCTCAGGTCACACATCCTACACCATGTTTTTGGCATTTTAAGAGATACACATATGCATTGTGTGTTTACAGACTGTGTTTGATCACCACTACAGACAGTGATGAGTGTGCAGAGAATGGAAACCTGTGTGAGAGTGGCCACTGTCTGAACCTGCCAGGAGGCTACCGCTGTGAATGTGACATGGGCTTTATCCCCACTCCTGACGGCAAGGCCTGCGAGGGTAAGACAACACAATACTTCTATTCCTGACTATCTCGGTTCCAGACTTCTGAATTGGTGCCCGCTTCCTGAATTATGTTGAGTGATTCAAAAAGGTCTGGTGTTGCTCTGGTGAATGGTTGTTTGTTTTCCTGTTTGGAGAAACAACTAACCCAAACAGATGCTGCCTTCAAATGGAACTCATGAGATAGTATTTTGGATGTGGAAAGTGCACAATATGCTCAGCATTTAAGTGGTTTTGGTTGTGAGAACATTTCGAAGAGATGGACAAAAACAATGGATTTTGCCTTGGTCTCTTTTCACATTTATTTGTTGATTTTGTTTGGTGGTTATCCCCTTTTCTGTTTTTGTGAGAGGGTTAAATTAGCAGACAAAGGCTGATGAAAACCTTGTGATCATAACATCTGCTAGTTTGTGAACGTTATGTCAGATAATCTGTTAACTCCCAATGAAATGCTGCCTGTCTCTCAACCATAATGTAGATATTTTTATTTAGCTTTTTTTATGCAGTCTACTTTTACTGGTTTTTTCACCTATTTTCACTCCCATCATCTATGTGTGTGATTGTGCAGTGTAAGAAAATATCACCGGTAACAGGACTAACTGTAAATAGCAAGTTAACATTAGTCTGCAATAGTCAGCCTGCTTACTTAGCCAGCCTCGGTCTACTTAAAGGGATAGTTCACCCAAAAATGAAAATTCAGTCACTATTCACTCACCCTCATGCCGAGGGAAAGTTGATTGAAGTTTTATGGTCCACAAAACACTGCCAGAGATTCATGGAGACAAAGCGTTTATTTAAACAAATGGTGACCAGGACTTAAAAAAAAACATAATAAAACAACAAAATGTCTCCATAGTTCTTGTGCGAGGTAATCCAAGTTTCCTGAAGCCCCAACGTGCCAAGTTATTTTGAAAAACATCACTGGCATCACATTTTTAGCCTTGTTGTAGCCTGTAGCTCCAAGTGTGGGAGCCACATTCATGTATGCACACGCTACCTGCACGGCAGTGTTTACATGTGTACACTATCTGAGTGCCAGTGTTTACATGCTACCTGGAAGTCTCCCCGACACACAGTAGTTTTAAATCTGACAAAGTGACTTGTTGCTCTCTCTCTGTGGCTAAAAATATGGCGCTATTCACATTTTTCAAAACAACTTGGCATGCCGGGGGCTTCGGGACACTTGGATTACTTTGGATAACAGTATGGAGACATTTTGTTGTTTTATTATGTATTTTTTAAACCTTTGAACCCTGGTTACCATTTGCTTCAATTGTTTGTGAGATGAGTGCAGCGCCTTTGCAACCCAAAAATAGCAGATTTCCTTCACCTGAAGTACAAACCGTGATAACATCTATAGGTGTGTCATATTCTACAGGTTGAGAGGATAAAAAGAGAGGATGGTGTATGGTGTATATGCCATCTTAGCTTTTTTAAAAATTCATCTACATTCATATGTATGTATCTTTCTATTGAAATTAGCCAAATGACTGGCAGTCGGAGGAGGAAGTCTTGACTGTGATATCTACTGTCCTCGCCCCAAGAGGTTCATTGTCATCAGACCAGAAGCCAATTTGTTCCAGGATTTGATGGAGTCTTGCACTAAAAACTTCTCTACATTGTCTTATCCTTATTAGTTGGTTCATGCTTACTTTTTGTATAAAAGCAAATATCTTTAATAATAGAGCTTGTAGGTAATCAGTGCGATCAACCATCTTTCTACCACTATTTCTGTTGTGCATTATGCAACAACCTCCGTTGATGACTCATCTTTGCTTACAATGGTTTCACCCAAAACCAGAGAAAATATGGGCTGGTTAACTAGACAGAACCAAGGTTTCAAGAATCCTGAACTTAAGTGGTTCAGGAACCAGAGCTTGTTGGGTGGCAAAGGGGTATCAGACACATGGTTGACTGGACTTATGTGCTGTCTTGACTGAATTAAACATAGCCGTCTTTCCCTAGTGTTGGTTTTATACAGTTAAGAGTGACAGTAAAGAGTGATGAAGTTGTTTGAGTTTATCTGATGCAGAAAAACTGTGAAATGGGTGAAAGGAATTCTTATTTAGAAATCTACACAAAAAAACTGATTGCTTACTGAAAGTGTAAACTGTGATTGCATGAAACTTTTATTTTCAATATAGACTGCATATATTCTCTGCAGACCTACAAAGGATACATAACATGCAGCCTGAATCTAAAAGTAATTTCTTACATCCTACTGGCTGCATGCAACTTTCAGACATATCCCTGGATTTATAACCTTCAAGATATGCTTTCATGCTATCCAGGCTGGCTGCGTTGAGGAATCCCATAGACTGTAGACCTTTTTAGGAATATCTTATGTAGCATTTCCATAAGTAGAATAAAATATGAAGTTGACGTAAGATTGTATGTAGGCCTAAATAACTAAGGAGGAGTCTTGTATGAGTCCTGAGCTGAGCTACTGTAGAGTTGACATATGAGCACATTTACGACCGGTAGCAGACGAGTGTGATTCATGCTTCCAGTGATAAGACATTGCTGGATTCAATTGAACGAGCAGACTGACCTCGTTGTGCTGATGTGTCAAACATCCTGAAATAACCTGTCCAGTCCTCCCTGCCTCAGCTCAGGCAGGACTGGACAGTAATGACTTGTGCAGAGTGTAATGATGTGGAAGAGCACAATTTCATAACCTTGGCTGCTGCTCTGATCGTGTATGTGTGTGTCTGTCTGGATATGTCTGGGCATTTTTTTGCCCCAGAACTGTCATTCTTTAGCAGAGGTGAGCGGCCTTCACTTCCTATTGCTGGCTGCCAATTTTCCACCATGATCCCATGATCCGCTAATCCCTCACAGCTGGGCCTCTCTCTGCCTCCCTCTCTTTATCATTCTCTCTCTCTCTCTCTCTGTCTCTTTTGCAGACATAGACGAATGTACCTTTGCTGACATCTGTGTCAATGGACGCTGCCAGAATATCCCAGGACTCTTTAGATGCGAATGTAACATTGGTTATGAACTGGACAGGAGTGGAGGCAACTGCACGGGTAAGACAAGTCCAGCTGCCTGCCCTAATAATGCTCTGCATATGCCCCAATGAGTTCAATGAGATTTGAAAGAGTGTAAAAGAAATAGAGCAACAGCAGTGAAGCGATAAATATATCTCATGTTCTCTGAAATACTCTCCTTGGTGTTGTGGCAAATAATGAAATAATTGCTTTGTCTGTCTCTCTCAGATATCAACGAATGTGCAGACCCAACCATCTGTATTAATGGAATGTGTGTCAACATCCCTGGAAGCTACCACTGTAACTGCCCTCCGGACTTTGAACTCAACCCCACCCGGGTGGGCTGTGTAGGTGAGACTCAACAAGTTATCACCACACATTGTTGGTGTTTGATTTTGTGTTATATTTGATTTGATTTGATTTTGATTTATTTCAAACATGTAAAAAAGAAAATAGCGAAAATTATACAAAAGCAGACAGACAAAAAATGAATATTTACAGACAAAGAAAAACATGAAGCAAACGAAACGGTCAAACACATGATGACTTGATTTACATATTTGAAAAGGAGTCAGAAGAAGTAAAAACTTATTTAATCCCACCCCTTCTCCATAAATCACTGAATTTTAATTACAATTACAATTCATTTAAACCTTTACTGTAATTAATTAAATATATACACATGCCCACATACTCAAAATCAAATATCTAGGATTTTTCATTATTATTTACAGAAAAAAGAGGAAGATAAACTAGGAAAAAACTAAATATTTAGTAACCAAATAAATAAACAATAACCCCTGTAAACACCTAGTGAGTGTCAAACCCCCTTTCCATACCTGTTTATACGTTATTTTAAACAAAAACTTTTTCTTGTGGTACAAACACTATACGTTTTGAAATTAAGTTTTTCCCTTAAATTGTAACCACCCTCTCGATCACTGAATAATTTTTTTATTTTTTCTGGTATAAGGTCAGTTTTAGCCTTAAACATTATTTGTGCTGTTTGAAATTCCACAAGATCTGTAAATTTTAATAGTTTTGACTGTAAGGATAATGAGTTAGTGTGATCCAGATATCTGACATTGTGAATGAACACACACCTGTACATACCTGTATGCCTGAACACCTGTGTATGTGTACAGATACTCGCTCTGGAAGCTGCTACCTGGATGTTCGTTCCCGAGGAGATGCATCAGAGAGTTTGGACTGCTCCAATGAGATTGGAGTTGGTGTTTCCAAGGCGTCCTGCTGTTGCTCCCTGGGCCAGGGCTGGGGCAATCCATGTGAATCGTGCCCATCTGTCAACTCAAGTGAGTCAACCCATCATTATTTAGACTTTGCATGTATTATGCATGTTTATTTTTAATGTTTTGGTTTGGTAGTGAAGTTTGTGACCTGCCAAAACACTTTTCTGGTCATTATTTACCACGATAACTCAGGAACAGGGGAGACATTTGATCAGATACTGAATTAGTGACACTAATCTTGAGTTTCTACTTTGAAACTGCTGATTGTATAGATGTTTTGTGTTGCACATCATAGATGTGATGAGATGTTTTTAGAATTTAAAGCTTCTTTGCTGCAACATTTATATGTGAAACATTGTCTACCGTTATGGCTACATGTCAGTATAGTAATAACTTCCATTTTGCCCCAAAATACAATGAACACTTTTTATTAAATTCCTTTAAAGTCTTCATTATATTAACTAAACGTGTCTGGCCAGACATAGATGCATTCAACTGTGAAGCGGTAATTCTACTTCATTTTATTAAGCAGAGTTGTCTTAAAGTTTCAGTCTCTACTCACAACACAGTCCTCCATCACTTAACAAGTAAAGATGTGAGCACACTTTGGACAAAGTAATTTCAGAGTCACTGGCTTTAATCAACAACCCTGTCAAATCCTTCTATTAGTTGTTTAGCCCCACGGTGCGAGTTAGCTGTTCTGCCAGCACACAGACTACATGCTGCCTGCTCCTATCATGCGATGAGTGTGTATTTGCTGTAATTGTTGTTGCTGGTAAAGATGAGACAGCTTTGTGCAACTTACTTGAAATTACCACCAGATGGTCCAAAACATTACAGGGAATGACTCATCCATTTCAGCTCGAGGAAATGCTTGCTTCTATGACGAGAACAAAACCTTTTTCTTTTCGTTTTGTAATTCTGAGAAGCTGCAGTCATGTCTGGTCCACTGGGCTCTGTGGATAACTCTGAGATCTGAGATGGAAAAGCAAAACAGAGGGTGACAGGAAACTTCTTTGGAAATGCGACCTAACTCAGCGTCTCACCATCAGCAGATTGTTATGGTCAAATCCTGCAATAAAGCGACCTCGACTGTGGTTTGTGTGGTGTGTTATTGTTGCTTGTTAATGTGATTTGGTGCTGTGTTACAGCTGAGTACAAGACGCTGTGTCCTGGAGGAGAAGGCTTCAGACCGAACCCCATCACTGTCATCTTGGAAGGTCAGACAGCAACATGATATCATGTGTCAGGTTGCTCCTGCCTTACAGGCACTCACACACACACACAAACACACACACACACACACACACACACACACACACACACACACACACACACACACACACAGCTGAGTGTTTTTCCTTCCTCTCTCTGGCAGACATCAACGAGTGCCAGGAGCTGCCAGGCTTGTGCCAGGGAGGACAGTGCATCAACACCTTTGGCAGCTTCCAGTGTGAATGCGCAAGAGGCTTCGCCCTCAACACAGAAACCAGAGTCTGTGAAGGTATGAGACACATGTATTTCTATGCACATGAACACACAGGTGACCTCTTCCTCTCTCGCTCTTGCCCTGGGACGTTTCAGTGGAAAGGAAATTGAGTCCAGCCGTCGAGGCCTTCGAGAACAAATGGAGAGAGGAAAAAGCACTGAGAGCAAAACAGACAAAGAAATATTGGACCCGTTTGTCCCACTGCAGCTCATTCTAGCTCAATATGTCTCTGCTCTAGTTCTCCGTCTGTTGCTAACCCGGCAAAGCTCAGTCAGGATGATGAGACAGCTGAGCGCCTAACTGTGTCCAGAGAAGCGGGGCTCTGATGTGGTCAGCCCTCTCCTCAGGGAAGTACACTGAGTCCCCTGTAGACAGGCCAGAGATGACGAAGGGAGGGAGAGACGCAGGAACGAAACATTGGAGGAGAAAAAAAGATAGATAAATGAGAAGGGTGTTTAGAAAAGAGAAACACGAACAAAGAGAGGAGAGGAGGGGGCTGAGGGTTAGACAATGACATGTGGCTGGCGGCATTTTAATTAGCGTGTGTTTGTTGGCCCAGAGAACAAAAGCGGGTGTTTGCTCCATAAAGTCCAGGACTGCACATCCTCTGTCTCTAGTCAATCAGCAGTTCAGCTGTTAGCTGGGCTGGACGAAGCCAGCTCTGTGTTCGCTGTTTGGCAGTAATGTTGGTAGAGAAAGAATTTTAGTATAGAGTATTGCATGTCATTATAAATGCATGTAATTATATACATGTATCTATATAATATAAAAATAAGCCATTAAAGGGTGGCTCCATTCTTCCTTTTTTGTATTCTTTTTAGGTTTTTATATAGTTCTGTAGCTTTTCGGTAGTATTCCTGATGTATTCAAATTTCAAGTCAAAATTTGGGTTAAGGTATGTGTGTTTGAGCCTCAAAATGCTATTTTCCCAACCCCTTTGAAACACTTTTCCAAGTGTTTTGACATAGGTTTCTGCACAAAGTCACTGTAACATTGAGCCACATACTGCTGTGGACACTATGTAGCTGTTTCTGTCAGTAGAGTCTGGTGGCTTTCAAGAGAACATAGGCAACTGCTTCAATTCCCGGTGAGACTACAGAACAGCCAACCTTCGTAGCCACTGTTTTGTTTACTGTTGGTTTGCTGTCTCTGGGCTTTTAGATCAGGTTGTTTTTTTAAGTCATAAGTTTTCAATAAGTAAAATAATTATTCTGTGGCACCTCAACTAAGCCGGGTTTCCCACACCCTCATTTAATTGTGGCTGCCCGCCACAATTAAAAGATCTTCTGCCACAAACAGATTTTCTAGTTTTGCAGATGGAGCGTTCATTGGGAGTGCTGGTGAATTCATTTTGCAGGGTCTAAACTGAGTCTAACTCTGCAGCAGCTGCTCCTTTCGTCCTTCGTTCTGATCAGCTCTGATCAGCTCTGAACAGATCGACAGATAAATTATCAATCCTGTGAGTCACAATCTGCTGCTGAGAAAATAAAGAACTCATGGAGAGCTCCACCTGCACTACAGATGCATAAAAACCTCTGAAAGGGGACACAATAATACAAAGGGATGCGCACATGTTAAAATGAAAAAAGAAAATGTGATTGATTAAATTGATTGCTGGCTGTCCCTGCTGTTTATATTATTTAATTTACCTTTATTTATACAGGTAATCTCATTGAGATACTGGATGTCATTCACAAGAGAGACCTGTTTCGGACAACATACAATATAACAACAATTAGTTACAGACAGGCAGATTTATCAATACAGTATATACAACATTTAAGTTAAAGTGCCTAGTGGAAGCAGATTAACAATACTAAAAACAGGAACAAGTTTCTAAAGATGCGTTTTCCAGTGCTCTTAAAATAAGTGTAAAGTCCCTTTGTGGGATCAAGCTGGGCAGCTTCAGATACTGCTGTAGCGTGTTCCAGGTTGAAGGGGCAGAGTAAGAAAAGAAATAAAGGCCTGGGAGCATAGCCTATGATTACAGTGTTTGCATGACATGTAGGAGGATAAATATGTTGGTAGCAGCCCAAGGATGGATTTGTAAATGAAATTGTACCAGTGCAAAAGTCTAAATATTGATAATGATGACCAGTTGACCAGAAATTACAAAGTGCAATGGTGAGTGAGCGGTTTACAGCCAATCATGAATCTTAATGCTCCGTGATAGACGGCGTCCAACATCTGTAGAGAGCTGACAGAGGCGTTCATGTAAACAATGTCACCGTAGTCAAGAAGAGATAAGACGGTTGCAGCAACAAGCCATTTCCTAGCGTTAAATGAAAAACATGATTAGTTCCTAAAGAAGAACCCTAGATTTTATTACATTACACACACTGTAATTCTGTGGGAAACACTGTAAAGAAAAGTAAAGACTCAGTATCCTGTATTCATCAAAAAACGAACTGATTTCTGTCTGTTCTTCTCTCCATGTGCAGATGTCAATGAGTGTGAACGGCCAGGCATCTGTGGCCCAGGTCAGTGCTACAACACCATTGGGAACTACACCTGTATCTGCCCTGTGGACTACATGCAGGTCAATGGAGGGAACAACTGCATGGGTAAGTCTGCATGCTGCACTCTCATGACTGTATCGATGAGCAAAGTGGTGGTAACATGCAAGGACATTTTAACTTTCTGTTTCTCATAAACACACGCAGACATGAGGAAGAGCTACTGCTACAGGAACTTTTACTCTGATAACGGGACATGTGACGGAGAGCTGACCTTCAATATGACCAAAAAGATGTGCTGCTGCTCCTACAACATTGGTCGTGCATGGAATAAACCCTGTGAACAGTGTCCTGTGCCCAGCACTGGTGAGGTCTCAAACATTCTAGCACATATTTGTGTAGAAAATTTAAGGAACTAAAAATGAGGTATTATAAACTCGTGTCATATGTCCACTCAGATGACTTTGCGATCCTGTGCGGCAGCGAGAGGCCCGGATATTACATTGACATCTTCACTGGACGGGTCATTGGTATGATTGTGCCTTTCAAAGGTTGATGTGCTGAAAAGAAAATTTTGTTTTGTTCTCATTTAAACCCCTTGTCTCCTCCTCGTGTGCTTAGATATCGATGAGTGCAGGGAGATCCCAGGTGTGTGTGAGAATGGAGTGTGCATCAACATGATTGGCAGCTTCAGGTGTGAGTGCCCCATTGGCTTCATCTACAACGACAAGCTGCTGATTTGCGAAGGTAAGGCCTGTGCTCCATTAAAATTCTGCTGAAAATTCTGCAACAATGTAAAATTCTGTCAGTCTTCTCAGGTTTTTAAACCAAAGTCAGTCTTTTAATATTTAATCATTCTTTATAAAAGCATTTCAAGTAGATGACAGTCTTTGAACACCTCTGTCCCTGTTGTCGTTAGATATTGACGAGTGCCAGAATGGACCGGTGTGCCAGCAGAATGCAGCCTGTTTTAACATGCCAGGAAGCTACCGCTGTGAATGTAAACCTGGATATCGCTTCACCCCCACTGGACAATGTCTAGGTAAACCTGTGTTGGTGTTCAGCTATGGCTTTTAAGAGGAGACACCTGAGGTGAATAGGGCTTAAATGTTTAACTTATAGATATCACCATAAAACTTCCCCAGTTGATTACTGGGGACATATAAGAGTTAAGTAGGTAAGACAAATATTTTTTTATATCACAAATTTTCTGAAGTTGTATGTTTAAATGTGCAAATGGGGCATCTAGTTGAATCTGTGCTATTTTGCATACATTTCCAGAACAGAAGTTTAACCATTGGATAAAGACAGGTTCAACATTCTTGCTTTACTTTGTCGACAAATTAGAGTTAAAGGTTTTCACTGAGGGAGTTTCGGATATCTCTTTTTGTAACTTAATTCATCAGAGAATACTGTCGAGAGCCATAAAAAAAATCTATTTTTGACATGTTTTTGGTAATAACATTTTTAGATAAATCAGGCAATAAATAATATGTGAACACATCCCTTCATACAAATCCCAAAAATGTAGATGTGAATAAAACTGGAAAGTTTTATGTATATAAGTGCCACAAATTTAAGAAAAACTAGTTTCGAAAATTATATATTGCAAAATTCATTACATTTTTTAGACAAAAAATAAGACATGAGTGTAAAATAATTAACTAATATATATCCCCATGTTCCCGGTCCAGTTAATTACCCATATGAAGACAATTACTTTCGTATTAGTTTTATAATTTATTTTTAATTTATGTCTGAATATGCAAATGAGGCATTATCTACCTAAATACGTGCCTTTTGCAAACATTTCTAAAACAGAAATCTGAACCAAAATAAACACCTTAATGTGAATTCTGGGCATATTCTTTTACTTGTCTGAAAAAAGACATGCGATGAACGCAAAATAACCCAAAATCTCAAAATTTACTCGTGCATGTTTTCACCTGGTGGTGTCTGCAGAGTGTGTGCAATTCCTTTAAAAAATCTGAAAATGTCTTTAGTTCAGCTGTATAAATATTAGGAATTTAAAGTAAGTAAACAGTCTTTGAATTTCTGAGGTCTAAATTGCCACAAAATTTGATCTAATTTTATTTATCCATGTTTTAATTTCTTTTTGTCAAAATAAGTCGAGCTCTTCTGCAAGAAGGTTACAAATCTTTAAACCTACCACCTACCCTGCCTTCCTTCATACTTACCAGAAATGCTTAAATTAAAAAAAAGAGTCTTTTTTGGTTCAAGATTGTCTTAAAAAGCATTACATTTAAGTGTGTGATACCTGTGGATCTTCCTGTGGTCTATGCTTTCGTGCCTCCCCAAAGTATTGTATCAAACCTAGTCATATGAAACTCTTTGAACTGCACATTCTTGCCAGTCGTATGCCAAAGATGAAGCTCCAGAGGCAGCGCAATGACAGTTGGGACTGAGGAGGAATTCTTCATGGTGGGCTTGCTTTTAAGGAAGAGAGAATGTGAAGCATGTGTTGAGCTGTTGAACATGTGCTGCTGTATATCTGAAACACGTCGCTGTCAGACTGGAGAGTCTTCACCGATAAGCAAAATGTTAAATCAACATCCTGTTTTGCTTCCTGCTTTTCCTGCAAGTCCTAAAAACAAAATAGTCAGACTCCCGAGAGAGAAAACTGAAGCAGAGATAATGATGACCTTATGTGTGGAAAAAAATAGTGATTAATAAAACAGTAATTTGAAAAAAATATAGATTTATATTATATTAAATATTTAAGAACATATTTTTCACTTTAAATAAATTACAGTGAGGTTATTCTTGTATCATGCAACATTGTTGTGCCATTATGCAACAAAGTTAAGGCCTGGATTGTTTTGATATCCCCAAACAATAGCATAGTAGTATATTTCACCACTGTGCAGTGTCGGGTTTTGTGGTTTGACTCACTAACAATTTTTTGTCTTCTTTTTCAGACCGTAATGAATGCATTGAGAATCCTGGCATATGCAGTCCTGGTCAGTGCATTGACACGCTGGGGAGCTATCGCTGCATCTGCCCCAATGGCTTCAAAACAACACGGGACCAGTCAATGTGTGTCGGTAAGCTGGGCTGGTGCCTGTTGGTACTGGTTTTTCTTCCACATCTCTGCAGTGTTATGATGTGGCTGCATTGAAGATGTAACAGATGCAGACTGTTCGTGCAGTGGCTGCTGAAACACAACACTTCCACCATAATAATCAGTGAAACTGGCCACACCAGGGATGAGAGCAGCACCCAGGTGGTCCATATTCCATAGACATTTGCTCTGAGGTGTACCATTTTACACAGAAATGGGTCATAAAGTTACTATAGTTTTAAAATATTATTAACTGATTTACAGGAAAATCAGATTAGTACACATCATACAGCACAGCATACCGACATTTTCTTTCTTTTTTGTTTTAACAGGACATTATTTTAATAATAACACCACCAATAAGTCCCTATTTTTACACCAGTATTACCTGTTAATTTAGAATTATCTTTGAAGAGTACATTAGCCAAACTGCATATTGGCCACTTTGTATCATCGGGTCTTCTTTTTTGGGGTCTTGATCACCTTGTTGGCATTTATTTTACCAGTACCAGCTGGCGGTTGCTTATTAACTTTGTTCCTTACTTACCCTACTGTGGACTGTAGATGTTAACTGACCCATATTAGACAAACTTCTGAAGTGTCACAAAGCTGTGCTTGTCCAAAAGTAGAAGAAATTATCCCAGAACTAATGTAAACTGTCTTGTTTTTGCCTGTGATACACAAAACATCACACCTAATGTGCGCTGCAAGTGTAGCCAATAATAAGATCCCTAAACGGTCTGCATCTGTCTTAATTGTTGCTAAAGCTCACTCTGCGGGTGAGAAATATGAGTGCTGTCTGAGGTGACACTGTGATGATGCCCTGGTGTTTCAGATGTTGACGAGTGCGAGAGACAGCCGTGTGGCAACGGGACTTGTAAGAACACAGTGGGCTCCTACAACTGTCTCTGCTACCCCGGCTTCCAGAACTCCCACAACGGTGACTGCATCGGTACGTGCGTTTGTGGATGTGAGTTAATAGAATAGAGAAAGCGTTTTAGTCTTTATGTGATTGTTGTTGTGTCTGTGCTTTGATCAGATGTCGATGAGTGTGTGACGCAGAGGGGCTTGTGTCGAAACGGCCAGTGCATCAACACCGTGGGCAACTTCTTCTGTGTTTGCCAAGATGGCTATGAGCTCACTTTGGACGGCAGACTGTGTGCAGGTAAGACAACATCATTTTTTTACCTTTATTCCTCTTTGCTAGCAATAGCTAGAGGCACAAGGTTTTCTGGCTTTCCATCCCAATGTTATATCTCAAGAAGGCCATAATAGAATTTCTTCAAATTTGGTACAAACATCCAGTTGGACTCACGAGTGAACTGATTAGAATTTGGTGGCACCTTGATGGATTTAAAAAAAAATTTACTCATGTTTATTTGGACTCAGTGATGAACTGATTTGATTTTGGTGGTCAAAGCTCAAGTGCAAGGTGACCCTAGCATCCGTTCCATTCTGGTGAACACAATATCTCAAGAACACCTGGAGGGAGTTTCTTAATATTTGGCACAAACATCCAGTTGGACTCAATGATGAACTCATTAGATTTGATGGTCAAAGTTCAATGTCACTGTGACCATATGTCTATCTCA